>NC_139947.1:14175981-14215981 GCF_963454915.1 Gymnoscopelus microlampas | reverse complement strand
GAGCGTGTAAATCGGCTATTTTCACGAGTTGATAAAAACTCGTCTTTGGGGGGGGAGGGGGGGGGGGGGGGGTTCCAGGGGGTGTCTAGCATCACAATAATTTTAACCACTTTATCCATTTATACGTTGGCTATTCAAAAGTAGAAGCTCTACAAGCTCACAGCGTGTCACTTTGTGTCGCACCGCGAGCACACTGCTATTTTTGAAAATATTTGAAAAAACTATCGAAAATGTTCTCTTCTGGGGGGTCCCTGGCAGACTGGCTCAAACTTTTTTCAGATGACAGATGTGCCACTTCAAAACTTCACATGTCCTGCCATCGCCAAGACAGTACATTTTCAGGGGATTCCCAGGGCAATAAGAGGGACAAAGAAGGGCATTTAAAATGCTGAATTATTTTGATGATCACTGCTTTTATGATGCTAATTAATTTGAGCAACTGGTCAAATCACCTTTCGCCTCATAATGAGTCTGACACCTTCTTAAACACACATTCTTTTGTTCTCATGTATATGGATGTCTGTTGAAGGGTAAAACGGGGGTGTGTAGTGACAACTTCTTTTCAGGGGCAAAACAGTGCATTTTAAGGGCAGAAAAGGGAGGAAAAAAATGCATTTTCAGGGGACTTTCAGGGAAAGAACAGTAACGTGTGAAGTTTTGAAGTGGCACATCTGAGGGGCTGCGGCCAAATACATTTTGGGGGTCCTTGACACAAAAAGGTCTAACTGCTGTAGGTTTTACGTGGTTAAAGGAATAGTTCACCCAAAAACTGACTTATTTTCTATACATTACACACCCCATGAAGCCTTGACTTCATGGAGAGTTTTTAGTTTTTGTAGCATTCCTAAGCCAATAATTTGATGACCGCCGGTCAACAAATTAATTTCCTATTGGGAAATAAGTAATTTTTTGGGTGAACTACTCCTTTAAGAGTAATATTACACTGACACTTACACTAAAAAGACTGTGACCATAGGACAAATTTGGGAGGGGGGTGAATTACAATGTCATCATTCTGGTAGGGTTTCTAGGTGTTATAACATCAGCAATAACGCATCCAGCTACTGACTTCATCCTTTGTGCAATCACAAGTGTGAGTAAGGCAGAGAAGTGCTTTCTAAGGAACACAGGCTTTCCATGAATCATTGTTTTTCCTGGACCAGAGCCAGCTTGTACGGAGTGATTATGATTTCTTCAGCCCGAGCACAGGAAGTGAAAGACGAAGGAAGGAAAGTATAGTTATTAGCTATAATACAGAGGCACCCAGCATCTGTCATCACTGCACCATGAGCCATCATCATACAGTGATGACTTTACAGGTTTTTGAAGGCCGCTGAAATTGATTTATTTTATAATGAAATAGCTTTCAACGTATCCATAAAATGCTGTCAATTAATATTAGAATATATCGAGAAATAAATGTGAATTTATGTCTTTTTACGTTCATTAACATCAAACATCACATACATTTAGACCATATTTCCCTAGATTGCTTTCTTTTTCTTAATATCTCTATGTTTACGATTGCTCCATATTCATTAAACATTACGTAATTCACCTGAAATCTTGTGTCGATGTTCGTTATAATTACGAAAAGCAGCACTTGAAAGGAACTGTTGTGCTTGGCATATATTGTTAATATCGGTTGTGATCACTGATCTCTAATCCAGTGGTTCTCAAAGTGTTTGGATTTTTTAAAAATCATTTTGACATTCTTTTACCCAAATCTTCTCTTCTGGGGGACATTTTCGGATGGGGGGGGGTCCGTGGTCATATACATATCAATGTGGGGGTTCTTCACACGAAAACATTTGAGAACCACTGCTCTAATAAACTTGAACAGGACTATAATAGGCACTATGTACAGCAGCCATATTGTGAAGACATTCACAGGTGCTACCAATGATACTAATGAAGGCTCTGTTCCATTCTGGTCAAACAGAGTCAGGGTGCTGATATTGTGCACGTTGGCTCACCGGAAACACTCGGCATTACCAGTGGGTCTAAAATTGGGGTTCAGGGACCCTCATGGTTCCTTGAGGGGTTTCCAAATGGCCTCTTACGTGGTGTGTAACTCTGAGAGTGTACAAATGGAAGCAAATGGACCCTTACGGGTCCATTTGGTTCCATTTGTACACTCTCAGAGTTAGTACGGTGGTCGTGGAAATTAAAAAGTCTGAGAACCACTGTGCTACACTAAATGGAACAGAGCCTTCATTAGTATCATTGGTAACACCTGTGAAGGAAGTGATACCGTGGCTGCTGTGCATAAGAGCCTATTGCGACGAAACATAAAAAATAACCGTCGACTTACGCTCCGACGTGTCTGCCTCCCTGTGCAGGGACCGGTAGTTGTGCAGGGTCTGGGCCTGTCTCCTCGGCTGACCCCCCTCCTCCTCCTCTCCGACCCTATTGACCGGAGCTCTGGTGGGACTGAACTGAACCGTCGGGTGAGAAGAAGAAGAAGAAGAGCCGCGCACGTCGGACCCCTTCTCTGGCCCCGTCTCGCCTTGAGAGGAGGAGGAGCGGGAGGAGGAGCCGCCACCGTGAGCTGCTCTGCCGGCATGGCTGCCCCCCCACTGACCGTCTCTCTGTCTGTGGTGGTGCTGGTGGTGACCACCGCCGGCGTGTCTCCCACGCGCCGCCTGACTTATGTCCTTCAGAGAGTTCTGCAGCGCTCTGTCCAGCTCGGCGGGCCGTCCGGCGGGCCTGTCGGCGGCTTCCGGCGGAGGAGGCCGCGGGTCCTCCTCTGTAGAGCCTCTCTGCGCTAGGGCTGTCACGGTGACACATTTACAGTTGACGATTAATTGTCACACAGGTGATTGCAATTAGCGATTTAATTGTGTGTTTGGCCGTTGAACATTGGAACATACGAATACAACTTTTTTGTTTGGTTTTTAGGCTTAATAATCACAGATTGCACAGGGCATATATGACAAATAACTTAAATATACAAAGACATTATTGACATATTTAATAATGTTTTACATGTAGAAATAGCAGAAGTAGCTGATCTACAGTGTGAGCTCGTAGATCTGCTATTTCTCCTTTTTTTATATTTGAAAATGGGAGGTTCCAAATGGCCTCTTACGGGGTGTGTAACTCTGAGAGTGTACAAATGGAACCAAATGGACCCTTACGGGTCCATTTGGTTCCATTTGTACACTCTCAGAGTTATGGTGGTGGTCGTGGAAATTAAAAAGTCTGAGAACCACTGTGCTACACTAAATGGAACAGAGCCTTCATTAGTATCATTGGTAACACCTGTGAAGGAAGTGATACTATGGCTGCTGTGCATAGAGCCTATTGCAACGAAACATAAAAATGTGAGAACATTTCTCAACATGACGATTATGCAAAAATCATTGCGATTATCTCAAAACATTGCGATGAGGCGATTAATGTAATAATGGTGACAGGCCTACTCTGTGTGCTGGTGGGCGTGGCTGCCGCTGTCGTCGTCGTCAACGGCGTCGACGGCGTTTCCTCCTCCTCGGCAGCTGCAGCGTGAGCGATGGTTTGGTCAGATCGGTCACGGCCGTCCCCGGCGCCCCCCCTCCATCTGGCCTGAGTGTGGCTTCCTTGTCTCTCTCTGAGCTCCTGTCTCCTGTCATCGTGGACGCCGGAGGAGGAGGAGGCGGAGCTCGGTGGCGGTACGTCGGTGGGTTCGCGGAACCGGGAGGCCCTCGGGAGGTCCTCCTGTCGAGTGGACGGCGTCGGCTCCGCCGCCAGCGCGTTGTAGTCGTAATCCTCCGTGCCGGCGCTGGGCGGATCCGGCTTATACAACGGCAACGTGTTGCCAAACGCCAACTTGGAGAACGGCCCCGGAGGAGGAGGAGGCGGAGGAGGAGGGTTCGGCTGTCTGCCGTTGTCCAGCGGGCGGCTCACGTCTCTCCCCGGGTGGTGGTTGTTGTTGTTGTGGTGGTGGTGGTTGTCGTCCGTGGCGGTGGTGGTGGTGGTCGACGCGGGTCTCTTGGCGGCGCCGCGCTGCGCGTGGCAGCCGGGGACGGGCGAACACATCAGGCGCCCGCCGTCGTTGGGACAGTGACACACCTGGCAGGCGTCCATCTGGAAGGAGTGGCCCGCCTCGTACTTCTTGTTGCCGTGCGCGCAGCCCACGCGCTTGCACTGCTGGCACCCGTCGGCCGGGCTGGCCACGTCGATGCAGTTGGCCGGGATCTCGGGGCACGGGATGAAGCGGCAGCTGATCTTGCCGCCGCCGCGGGGGCACGAGCACTCGGTGCTGCCGAAGTCCACGAAGTAGGACTTGCCCTCGGGGACCTTCCCCGCCTGGAAGCCCGTGGAGAGGCAGTCGTAGTACTGGTAGCCCTCGCACGTGCATCCCCGTCGGACGCACGCGGGGCAGCAGGCGCCGCGGTTCAAGACCTCCTCGATGCAGTGCTGCAGGACGGGGCAGTCCGCGTTGACGCACGACAGCTGCGCGCCGCTGGTGTCCAGACGCAGTATCGTCCAACATAGACACAATAATGTCCACTTCTGACGGTGCATTTTTGCACAAGCGAGTAACACTGATGATGTGAGACTTTTAAGTTGAACGTTGAATGACGGCTGCTCCTCTTCAGACGTCTGGATTTTTGGGGGATTTTGGAGTTTCTTCACTGGCCTCTTTCAACCTGTGAAAGTACAAACAAAGATATACAATTAAATTACATTTAAATACAGACGAGGGTGCATTATGATGAGTAATAATTCTAAAGCCTTTATCATCTACCACCTAATGCATATGCGTACATGCCTTCTCCTTTGCCTTATATAGCTAGAAGGAGCACGTCATGCTTTTGGCCAAAGGTGAGACTAGTTAGGAGGGAAGATTATAGACATTATTCAGTCTGGTGGTAAAAAAAAAACAGGAGCTCTTTTCAGTACATACTGTACTTTGCCACGGAATCCCCCAGTTTGAATGCATGGTACAGAACTGGAAGATGACAACATATCAAAGATAGTGATTTACTGTTTGGGATAGCACAGTTTGGTAGAAACGTGTGTTGCTTCTCCAGAACGCGTAGCAGATGTGTGGATGCCATGCTGCATGCAGGCATCTGAATCCACTCAGCGACAGGATTCATGTCTGCCTACAGTATAGTAGCTGCTGGAATAATAAACCATTCCAGCTGCAACAAATCTCACATAGAAATAATAAACTAGTTCTGTACCATTAAAAGGGGCTGTGTAAGTGATATTTGTATGTATACATATATTTTTTTGGTTAAGATAATTGTTAAATAGCTCTGTATTCCGATAGCAGTCATTGCTGTAGCGTGATACACACACTGACACACACACACACGCACACGCACACGCACACGCGCACGCGCACGCGCACACAGTAATGTAGATGTTTAACGATAATTTAACTCTTGAGAGCGTAAAATGAAACCAAATGGACCCGTACGGGACCATAGGGGTCCATTTGGTTACCAACTCTACATCATTTAGCTGGGGACCACCTGGAACCCCCTCAATGGCCACTGGGGGTCTCCGGGCCACTGGTTGAGAACCACTGCTCTATACCACCAGTTTTGGCAAAGGTGCTGTCACCTTTAATATACCTCAGTATACTGTAATATACTGGTGTATGTCGCACCAAAAGAGGTTCCCCCATGATTACGAGTCAAAGAACCATTTGCTGTGCTATTTAGCACCGTTTCCTTTTTTTGTGTGCAGACGCGATGGTGTTTGGCAACAAGAACTAATTTCCAAGCTAACAGCGCATCGCGTGAACATTATTCCTGTCAGCAAGTGACAGCGTCGTGCTACGGAGTATGAATTAGGATTTAGTTGTTGTCGGGCAGAAACCTCTTATCTCCATATTTAAACTTTTTGTGTTTTTTCTTAAATTAATGCCCTACTCGATCATACTACACTAACCAGGTTTTAGAGGTGTTGCTGTCAGTATTCTTACAAAATCCACCTATAACATACCCATATATATATACTGTTAGCATTCCGGTTATAACTGGTTTGTATTCTGACATACAGCAGCAGTATAAAGCTTTAGTCTCATGAGTCAGTGATGTGACTTCAAATCAAAGAGCATCTTGAAAACCAGGTGTTTTCTATTGAACTTGTTCCTGTTTCTCCCTCCCTATAAATGCCAGGGGCCAAGGGACATGACATTTCATGCTAAAAAAAAAGGTCTCAATGTCCATATCCACAGACTGAATACTATTATTCAATTTGCAAAACAAGCTTGTTGCGAACATTTCCGTATAAAAAATATGTTTGATATAATGACAATGCATTGTTCAGAGCCCAATGTTATCACATTTTCTCAAATGTATATGCACAGTATGTACACAGCACACTAAGTACATGGTACAAAAAGGGGCCTTCAACCCCTTTTCTGAGGAGAACATAATAGCCGAAAATAGCAGATCTACAAGCTATTTATTTATTTATTAGTTATTTATTGTAGATCGGCAATTTTTTGCAAAGCAGGTTTGGTGTAGGCGGAAAAAAGAGCAGACCAAGCACACCTTTTCTCAAGTATTGAGGGTTTAAGTGGTTATCTGACAATACACATTAACATGAATCCCAACACAACGCTACACAAGTCTGAATCTATCTCTGAAATCTATGAGAAAGTTTCATCTGCAACATCATTTTATACAATATGTAGTGGGGGTCCCTGCTTCATCGCTCTCTCAGCTAAGGGGTCCTTGGCCTGAAAAACGTTGAAGACCCCTGCCATAGATTGTAACAAGAAGCAGCAGGGCAGCGAGAGAGAGGCCAACAGTGTGTCCATGTTGACATGTTATATCTCTCTTCCTTGCTCATTGTGTACCGCGTTGTACGAGAGAGAAAACCTGCTCCAACACGTCCCTCAGAGACTGAGTTACAATTCACAACTCTCCATCTCTACAATAAAGACAATACCTGAAGAACACAGGAAATAAATCATTATAAATGACAAGGACCTCCAACTTGATATGTATTTGGCCTCCTCGCCCCCCATTTGAAAAGGTTTTGTGCCAGGGAGGCAGGGACCCCCCATAAGAGAAGATTATTTGTCATAATTTTTTTGAAAATAGCATGCTCTACAAGCTCACAACGACTTACATTGTGACACGTGGTGAGTTTGTAGATCGGCAATTTTTGAGAGGCAAAGATAAAAAGTGCTTCAACTGTTCCTCATTTTGCTGGGAACCCCCCCCCCCCACACACACACACACACACACACACACACACACACACACACACACACACACACACACAGTCCTGACAGTCCGGATCTCACTTTGAGTACAATGAAGAGGTGAATGTCAGTAACGTACGGTTTCATCTACAATGAAAGTAGATCATTGCAACAAAAAAAATGCCATGGCAGGTGGAAATTTTTACTTGCGCTCATGAATATAGCCAGCCAAGGGGAATCTCTAGCTCATTGGGCAGGGATGGTGGAAGCTCTCGTCACTGTCAAAGTGAAATGCATCGAAGCATCATCCGTTTCGAAAAGAAAAATGATAGGTTGTCAAACGGAATAATATAACTTTGGAAAACTCTCTCTCGTATCTGTCTCTCTATCACTTCATCATCAGCCCCGACAAGGCCATGGAATGATATCGTCTCTGTCGTGGTGGAAAAACCTCATATGTCCAAAACTGTTACTTTTCAGGATTCAAAAGTAGCAGATCTGAGCTTGTAGATCTGCTACTTTTGATGCTTTTGTGTGACGCTGTAGTATGATCAAGTAGGGCATTCATTTACACACAAAGAAAAAACACGAAAAGTTAGAATGTGGAGATAAGAGGTTCCTGCAGTATAGTGCAGTACTGCTGGGAGAATCAATGATGTCTTTGTGTGTCCGGGTATGAAATCATCTCACCAGATCTCGAACATAACTGGCGCATGGCCCATGCACCGGGTTTGGTGGTGCTTTTTTTGCGGTCAACCGCCTACAAAAAAGCTCAAACTCAATGTTGTTGACATAGTAAACTCTAACATCATCATCTGCTGCCTGCGGCTGAGAGTGAAAAGGTAATCGATGCATTTCTGATATCTCAAAAAGGAACAGATAGCTTCATAATGGATCTTGATAAGGCTGTTTTTTTTTTTGGCTGGACTGTTTGCTTCACTAGCACCAGGTCAGTTCAGTGCCCTACGAGACATTCCAAACAGGCATTGTATGCTTTGTCTGCCCAGTAGCCAAGATTGTGTGACCTTTAAACCTTTTGCTCAGTGTGACACATACAGTTTACACACACACACACACACACACGCATACCCACAGTTGCACACTCACACACCCCTAAACAACATACAATGAATTCCCGCATCTGCAGTGATAAGATAAAGTCCTCAGTCACTCAGCATATTGAGCGCATGTCACAGACAAACATGTTTTAAACCCCCCTAAACCCGCAGGGGTCTTCAACGTTTTTTCAGGCCAAGGAAGGACCCCCTATTGCTGAGAGAGAGAGATGAAGCAGGGACCCCCCCTCTATATTATATAAAATTGTGTTGCAGATTAAACTTTCTTTTTTTTTTTTTTACTGAGGACTGCCATTAATTACTGACATTAATTACATCATAATCATCAGTTTCACTGTTTAGGGGAGGGGTCTTCAACAGGGGGTCCGGGGACCCCCAGGGGGTCCTTGAGGGAGTTCCAGGGGGTCCCCAGCTAAATGATGGATTGTTAGGAATAGGAACCAAAATGGACCCTTATGGGTCTGTAACTCTGAGAGTGTACAAATGGAACTGAGGACCCCCTAGGGGCCCCGGACCCCCTGTTGAAGACCCCTGCCCCAAACAGTGAAACTGATGATTATGATGTAATTAATGGCAGGTCAAAATGATGAGGAGGATTCTTTGGAAACTAAAGCACATCATTCTGAAAGTGCAAGTGAGAATGCACTTTCTTTTCCCACTGACCAGTGACCACTACAATTTACTAGAACATTAAGACCACATGCTGAGCAACCATGTGTTGAGTGAATTCATAACAATAACACAAAAGTTTTCTATATGAACTCTTGAGAGCGTAAAATGAAACCAAATGGACCCGTAAGGGTCCATTTGGTTTCATTTTACGCTCTCAAGAGTTAAAGATTTATAAGGGTCCATTTGGTTACCAACTCTACATCATAGCTGGGGACCACCTGGTCTATGCTAGATTTAAATTGATAAAGACCTTCTATAGCTACAATGTTACAATGTTCATCATTTGGGTTGATTTTAAGCATCTAAATCCGATGATACAGTTTCATCTGGTTTAATTAATTGGTTTATTGTTACTTTCCTCTGAGTAGCTTAAATTGTAAACGTTTTAAATGAAAGGGCATGGTCATCATGTTCTCCACTCCATCTGTGTGTTGAACAGGCGTTTTACCCACTGAAGCAAGTGTGTATTATGTATGCACTGGTCTGGCATGCTCAATGGAAAACACTTCCATCTCATCATCCACACACAAAAAAATAATGAATAAAAACACACCCTCACACAACAGATCCCCCATACGGGACAACGACATTGTAAAACAATAATAATAATGGTATCTGATCATGTACTCACCTTGCGTTGGTGTTGCGTTGCTGGTCAGTGTGCGGTGCGCTTCACATGGAAAACTTGTCCATGAAGTTTGTGTGCGTTCTGCTCCGTGCGGGAGGGTGTGTGACGGCGTTGCCATGCCCGCTTATTATAAGCGACTTTGACATGACTCGGAGTAGAACCGCGCCGCTGCTCCTTGACTTGGAAAGGAGCCAGTTTAAGGTCAGTGCTTCTCAAACTTTTTCATGTCAAGGACCCCCAAATTGACACTTATTAGCCTTCGGACCCCCATTTGAAAAAGATATGCCAGGGACCCCCACAAGAGATTTTTACGGCTCCAGCAGTGATTCTCAACCATTTTAATTATAAGGACCCCTAGTTTGACGTGCATTAGGCTACGGACCCCCATTTAATGGCATTTCTATTTCTGGGACCCCAATTTATATTGTAAAATCAATGTTGATTTAACTCTGAGAGTGTACAAATGGAACCAAATGGACCCATTAGGGTCCATTCAATCTGGCAACCCATTGTCAAATAAAAAGGAAAAACAGCGGCCCCAGCGTTTTTCACTTTTTAATCTGTTCTTGAGAGATTAGGGTCCATTTGGTTCCCTTTGTACACTCTCAGAGCTATAGACCCATAAGGGTCCATTTGGTTCCTAACTATCCATCATTTAGCTGGGGACCCCCAGGAACTCCCTCAAGGATCCCTGGGGGTCCCCGGACCCCACTTTGAGAACCAATGGCTTAGGTGGCATGCAGGCAGCGTAGGGATCCTTATAAGGATCCTTAGAATCTATAGATTCTAAGGATCCCTACGCTGCACGTCCCACTGGAAAGAGAACGCCTCGGGATCCCCCAGGAGGAAGTTGCTAATGTTACTCTGGAAAGGGACGACTAGAAATCTGTGTTGGAACTGTTACACCCCGGGACCCAATTCCCGGATAAGTGGTTGAAGATGGGTGGATGGACTTTGGGCCTGTTTTTCTGTTAAGTTGCTTGTAAATATTGGTAGTTGTGGGTTGCGTTTTTTGGGCTTGTTTCTAAATGTAGTTGCTTAATTGGGGCTTGTTAACAATGTTGTTTAAACCAGTGGTTTCAAACATTTTTATGTCAAGGACTACCCCCCATCTAAAAATATATTGTGCCAGGGACCCCCATTCAAGATTTGCGTTGTTAAGATATTCCAAATAACGTTTTCCCCCTTTTCCCCCCAAGAATTGATTTGAAAATAGCAGATCTACAAGCTCACAACGCGTTGTGAGCTTGTAGATCTAGCCGATGTATGTATGTGCTCATGTGGCCCATTAGTCGCTTCGTTTGGGCTTGTTTTCCTAGACCCATGGTTGCTTGTTTCTCTCACAGAATCTGGCAACGCTGGTGTGTGAGTGAGTGAGCGCCCCTCTCCCTTTTAGCAGGAGGAGCGACGACATGCTGCTGCCAGTGGAATTGTTCCAAAATAACTTCGCGGTCAGGAATGAATTCAACTTCACATTTATTCGCCTTTATAATGACTGCAAATTATTCTTCATCACTGCTCGAATCCATAATGTCTCTCTTGCGAACATCTGTGAATTCCATTGCTGTTCATAGGGCTATACCTTTCTGAAGGATGTGCGAAACAGCCGATCAATTTACTTTGGTATAATTAGACCATGCTATTTTGTGCAAGGTTGTTGTAAGTTATTAATTTAGACGTGAAAAGCTATCTCTGTTCTAACCTCTCTTTCAGTGATAGCCCATATCAACTTAGACCAGGGGTCTTCAACAGGGGGTCCGGGACCCCTAGGGGGTTCTCAGAGTTACTACAGGGGGTCCCCCAAATCTTTGTGTGATATGTTTTATTTTTATTTTACCTTAACCACTTGAACCCTAGTATCCCTTTTCTGAGGAGAACTTTAGCCAAAAATAGCAGATCTACAAGCTCACAACGCCTCGCGCTGCGAGGCGTTGTGAGCTTGTAGATCGGCTATTTTTGGCAAAGAGTTATAGGTGTGTACAGGGGAAAAAAGAGCAGCAAAAGTTTATCTAAAACACAATTTTCTACAATATAGAGTAGGGGGTCCCTGCTTCATCTCTCTCTCAGCTAGGGGGTCCTTGGCCTGAAAACGTTGAAGACCCCTGACTTAGACCATGCAGGTTATAGTTTCACTTTCTTCCCTTAAATAGACACCAATGTATCACCTCTCCTAAATCAAAGTCACACAAACATCATTAAATATCACATGATGTCTTTACATCAAACTATCTTTTTTTTTTTTGGGATAGTTGCGTTTACATCATATCATCTGGCTGTAAATTCAATAAAGAGCACTATATCTGTCAGAATATACAGACTCTTTTAAAGTTTTCAAAGAGTATCTAACCTAATTGTAGCCTGATCTGGTGCACACTGACTGTTGTATGGCAATCCTCACTTCTGCAATATAACTGATGAGTTTGAACTCTGGGGTCGCTTGGGTCAGCAGCATAAACCAAGACAAAAGCAGCTTCAGTGGATGAATAGATTGATCACACAGACCCAAGGGCCAGTGGGGGCCATAGGCTACTTTGTTTTAGGGGGCCCCCCCTTGACTAATCAATGACAGAGAGTCAGTGGCCCCATTAGTGGTCCTTTCTGTGTTCGGTCTCATGAATATGCACACAGCTGCAAAGTAGGGGGAAAACACAAGGACGCCTTTTTTGTGTGAATCGGGAATCATGGAAAGTGATACAAACATCTCGACTTGGGACTTGGCTCTGTAACACTGTTTGTTTCTTCACTGCATGTTTTCTTCTGAATTTCAAATTTCAGTTCAGTAATTGTTAACAGTTGAAAATGACATTGCATGCAACACACACACACACGCACACGCACACGCACACACGCACACACACACACACACACACACACACACACACACACACACACACACACACACACACAGAGTGATCTGTAACGCTGTTTGTTTCTTCACTGCATGTTTTCTTCTGAATTTAACATTTCAGTTCAGTAATTGTTAACAGTTGAATGACATTGCATGCGACACACACCCACGCACAATCCTCGGTGTACGTAACTCAAAGAATGTACAAATGTAACCAAATGGACCCACACACACACACACACACACACACACACACACGCACACACACACACACACACACACACATACACGCGCACGGGCACACACACGCACGTGCACACACAGTAATATTCTCAGTGTAACTCAGAGAATGTACAAATGTAACCAAATGGACCCACACACACACACACACACACACACACACACACACACACACACACACACACAGTAAAATCCTCGGTGTACGTAACTCAGAGAATGTGCAAATGTAACCAAAATGGACCCTGTGAGTCACAGGTCCATTTTGGTTACATTTTGGACACTCCCAGAGTTAAATAAACACTAAAAGGTTTATCCCGTGCATGAATCAAAACTATAGCCAATCGAATGTTGGAACGCAACACATCTGGACCTAATAGGTTCCACAGTTACAGTACAGTAGGCCATGTCACAGAGTACATCCATAGTCACATCCAATATTGTGATTTGTACACAGTCTGTATCTGGGGGCTGCGCACACCGCATGCAGAGACGCACACACATTGTTTTCTGCTCCAAAGTTATAAATGTGATCTCAGCTTGACCTGTGCCAGGCAGACTTTTAATAACTCTGGACACGTGAGTTTGAATGTCCCTGGAACGAGGCCTATACCTAAGTCCCTATAGAGGTTTGTTGTCACTCCGCCCCTAGCCTGTCCAGACCGCCTCCGACTGGACCTGTGCGTACGGGTTCACCCCCAGTATGACAGGCATGCAAAAACACCCCAGGAGAGGAAATTAAATTTGAAGTCTAGCTTTTCTTCCTTGCTAAAGGTTAGTACACTTGATATAGATTATGTAACGCGGGCTAAATGCATTGACCACCCACTGTGTGGGTAACAATTACTACTGGACTAATTAAGGGGGTTCCACTTGGGAAGCAAAGGCAATGTCTCCCTCTGTGGTGTTTAAAATTTGATCTCCTTTCGCTTCTTGTGAACGGGGGAAAATATGCACATTTTTCAGTGTCTGCTGAAAAAAAAACCCCATTTTTTTTTAATGATCAATGGCCGCAAACTGAGAATTTCCCTGACATGGAAGACTCACATGTATGCTTAATGGGTTCACCACCCCTGAGACCCCCTGACTCCGGCAGGGGGGGACGTCATCTTGTCACCGGCAGCACACAGAGAACCAAATGGTCCTACATGTTCACTCCCAGTAGTTGACCTCTCGCTGCTCCCCGGGGCGAGACGACCTGGTTTCAGTAACGCCTGGTTTCTTCCAGTCGTACACAGTAACATAACCTGACACACGCTGGAAGTTTCCAGAGGTAATTGCGAACCCCGCTCTCTGTTGTGATTTCCCATCCATGCATGCTGGAGGAGAAAGGTGACTTCTGCCAATACTAATTCGGCGAGACCACTGACTGCAGCGCCGCCTCTGGATAAATCCGCCTAATGGCCCTGCTTGCCCCCCCCCCCCCCCTCCCCTCCTCCAACAGTGTTCACAGAGACAGTGGTTCTCAACCTGTGGGTGGGGGGGGGTTCCCAGATGTCAGTGAAGTGACAATTTATGGACTTTTAAGACCTTTTTAATACCTAAATAAAAAGGAAAAAAATGTAATGAAAGAAGACCATTACTTCATCAAAAGTAATCAACAACTATAAAAACTAGTCAAACATTGGCCAAATTGTCAAATAATATAAGATTTTTTCCCAGATTTTTTCACAATATTTATCGGTGGAAGTCAAACTAAATGTAATGCCTCAACTCCTACAATTCCAAGTGCTTGTCAGGGTGGGTGAGGGTCAGTTCAAGATTATTTACGGGGTCCCCAGTTCAAAAATATGATTATTTTGGATGGTCGCGGCCTGAAAAGTTTGAGAACCACTGCTGTGGAGCAGGGGTCTTCGCTGTTGTTTCAGGCCAAGGACCCCTTGGCCTATAGCCGAGAGAGAGACGAAGCAGGGACTCTCACTTGTATTTATTTTGTATTTGTTTTAGAAAGCCTTCCATCCAGCTAGACAAAGAGGTTTTCTAATAAGCTTAGCTAGCTCACCACATTTAGCTGATTGTCTCATCAATGTGTGTTGACCGTTGAGACTAGCTGGGAAGTATTCCACAGGTTTTTCTTTTTAAGTGCCAATGGGTTCTGCCTCCAAGTGATGATGCAGTCTTGACGGCTTCATAGATTTGTTTGACCGCAGCACAGCCTAATCAGTGTTGTTCAAATTAAGTCATTTTTTTTGTTTGTTTGTTTCTTTATATACACAAGCTCTTTGCTAGGCATTTAGGTGACATTTCTGGAAGGCATTCCTCCTTCCCCCTATCACACAAAGAACTTGGCAGCCTCTGTGTAGTAACTCTGAGAGGACCCCCTGGGGGGTCCCGGCCCCCGTGTTGAAGACCTACGCTGTAGAGAGAGAGAGAGAAACATCGATTACACAATGTTTGTTATTTGTCCTCCAAGTAGAAGTGAAGTCATCCCCCACTCGGTTAGCTTGGCTACACTAGAATCACTGTGTTCTGCGTTGGTTTTCACCGGATCCCATGCCAGTGACAATGACATCACTGTCTAGCTGGGCAGGTGTTAATATTATCTGTCTGTTGCGTGACATTGCGTGTCCTGATCTCCCCTCTCTCTGTTTGAACAGGTGGAATGAGGTTCTCGCTATGGTCTCACTTCATGGTCACGTGTGTATAGAGTGTTACTGTATTGCCACATGCAGTGTGTAATCCCTAGCCTGTTTATTGCACAAGGGGGTTTAGCTTACAGTAAGTGTGTGGTTCAGACATTGTGGTTTCATCCTCCCTCGCAAAAATAATCTCTTTTTATACCAGCTACGGGGTTGGGAGGGGGGACCCCATGAAGTGGGGTCGCGGGGAAGGTGACGGTGGGGTCGCACACTGGAAATAATACAGATGTATCCCTCCCATCAAGTCTGTTTCAATTGTTTTTTGAAAAGCATAGCCTGTGAATGCAACATTGATACGAATATAAAATCAGGAGGAATCAAAGTGTTTCCAATAGGCCTTAGATATTCCTAGTCAAGCCCACGCCACAAAATGGGGTCCTGTTCTATACTACAAATTACGCCATTGGTTCTCAAAGTGGGGTCCTTGGCGGGGTGCCACGGGGTCCCCAGCTAAATAAGTTAATACAGCGTCACAATCATTTTTAACCGCTTTAACCTTTTATGCTTCGGCTATTCAAAAATAGCAGATATACAAGCTCGTAGCGCGGCACCGAGTGCCGCGCTACGAGCTTGTATATCTGCTATTTTTGAAAAATCTTGAAAATGTGTGCAAATCTTTGAATCTTGTTTTTTAAAAAGGCGAACATTTTTAACACAAATCTTTGCTTCTGGGGGTCCCTGGCACAACATATTTTCAGGTGGGGGTCCGCGGCCACATACATATCAATTTGGGGGTCCTTGGCACGAAAAAGTTTGAGAACCACTGAATTACACAATATCAGCCAGAGGCCCAACACGTCACAGTACAATTAAACCACATACTGTATAATGTCAGACTCCTATAATGGCACTGGTCGAGTTGCCAGATATCACACATGTGGCTTCTACGCGATTAGGCCGACAAACGTCGTCGGCCTTTTCTAGTCAAACATTGTTTTCTTTTCAACTCAAATGTGTTTTCATTCACTCCAGCACTAAGTCAAAGATAGGAGAGGAAGTGTTTAATGCTAACCAGTTAAAGACAGGGTACTGTGGGCTCCGCAGGGTGCCACCCCGTAATGAAAGTGACTCCCCCACCTGTGTCTTGTAAAGAGTTTCCAGGCCCTGGTTAATGGGATGTCTGCGGAGGCCCTCGATCTTTGAACTCAAGGGTACTATACCATTCTGTTTGCCTTAGCAGCAAAATTACAAAATGCAGTGCTTTCATCAGGTTGTCTTTGAATTGAATGCCTCTCCACTGGGTTAGGATTTCCACAAAACATTGTCAAGGCCTTTAGAAGCAATTAAACTCCTCTTGAACTTTGAGTGCTACCATTCTGTTTGCTTTAGCAGCAAAATTACAACATGCAGTAGCCTGTTTCCATCAAGTTGTGTGTGAATTTAATGCCTTCGCTGGGTTAGAATTTCAACAAAAACTGGCAAGGTCTTTAGACACAATTAAACTCCTCTCATGCTGCAAAATAGTCTGAAATACGTTATAATGTCAAGATTATTTTGGCTCTTATGTGAATTTCCCCAATTCAAATGAAAGACACTGTCTCGAGGTTTTTTTGCAGCAGTTAGAATACATTAGCTCTGGGTGGAGGCACATGGAAGTGTTTTAGGGAGATTATGCCTCCATTGTCCATGATTACAAATGCATAAAAGCTGAAAATGCAGAAACCACTCAACTCTGTCAACCAAATGCGTGCACCCTGGGAATAGTCATGGAGTTTAAAGCTTGGCACTAAGAACGTGTAAAGGGGATTTAACACCTATAACAAAAGTCCCTTTAAAGCTGCCTTTTCTCTGAGTTTGACAATATATGCATGGTAATTTAAACCATAAGCTTAGAAGGTTAGAAGAACAATAGTTAACTGTGTTAGTAAGAATTACTAACATAACGGTGTCATGTATGTAAGGAGGTATAAGTCAACAGTCAAGACAAGTAGCCTAGTGGCAGGGGCCCCAAGAAGCAAAGTTTGTGTTCAAAAAAGTTTGTGTTCAAAAATAGCAGATCTACAAGCTCATAGCAACATATCTACAAGTCATTACTTCACCATGGTGATAATTTTGGCTATAGTCACACACACAACTCCTCCTCTCTTTTTGCATTTCATATGGAACACACAGGATGGCTCCCGGAGGCTATAGGACCGGCTTCACTGCATTGTAAGAGCCTTTTTATTATGTCTACCTACAGCGCTCTTTCCTGCACCTCGGGGACCCTAAAAAAGAGGTCTGCGCACTTCCCCAACTTTTAGGAATGGCAGCCCTGAAGCCCCATTACGCATGCTGATGAATGCTGATCCAACACTTGAGAGCTATAGCTGCTGCTGTTGAGTAAGCGTTTTAAATAAGCAGTGCTGCCGCCGTTGACCTTCCTGCACCTTTCTTGTTTAGACTTAACCAAGCATGAGGGCCGGCAGCAGTGTTGCCAGATTGTGCGAGAGAAACAAGCGGCTGGGCTCTATGAAAACGAGCCCAAAGGAAGTGACAAGGCCATGCGATCATGCATGCGCTTCATACACCCTCCCTGGTACAAAATCTTTTCAGATGGGGGTCCGCGGAGACACATTAAATGTACATATTACATATTAAATCGAGGGTCCTTGACATGAACATTGACATGAACATCAGGAAGGAAGCCCAAATAAGCAACTACACTTTAGAAACAAGCCCTCCCCCTAAAAAACAATGTTACACCCAATATTTACAAGTGACTTTGCAGAGTCCACGGTCGCTCATAATAAGCGGACATGGCAACGCTACCTCTTGCACCTCCTGCTTTAGGCCTAACCAAACCAAGCATGATGGAAGGCCAAGTAACATTCCCGAGCCGTCTTCAGTCACATCAGGAAGGATGGGATCACTGACTCATGCCAGACACAACGCCAATGAATGGCAGCTGCACATATTCCCACATGGGAAATATTATATGTGCCTCATTTAGGGCTCTGTCATATGACTGTCAATGTCAACTCTGTGTGACAAGCTCACACAGAGCAGTGGTGGAAAACGTACTCACATGTGTTACCGTACTTAAATTAAAGTATCAATACTGCAATGTAGAAATACTCTGTTATAAGTAAAAGTCCGGAATTCAAAATTGACTTGAGTTAAAGTACACAAGTATTGGTTTCAAAATGAAATTAATGAAAATAGCAGATCTACAAGCTCAACATGCATGGTTAATGCATGTTTTGCAATAATAATCAAAATCTACAAAGTAACTAACTCAAGTTTTCAAGTCATTGTAGTTGAGTAAAAGTACAATATTTGCCTCTGAGATGTAGTGAAGTAAAAGTACTGAAAATTGGAAATACTCCAGTAAAGTAAACAATACCTCAAAATTCTACTTTACAAGTACAGTAGTCCTACTTGAGTAATTGTACTTAGTTACTTTACACCACTGACACAGAGTTGTGTTCTGTGACACATTGTGAGCTTGTAGAGCTGCTATTTTGCCAAGTGACAACGTAGAAACATATCTGTTGCCTGCATTCAAAAAGTTTAGGCTACTTGACTAAAGGTACAAAAGTATTCACATCAGATGTACAATAGCTAAATCAAAGTACCCTTTGTGCAGAAGGCCCATTTCACAATCATATAGTTATCTTAATTAGTAGCTCTATTGCATGCATTATGTTTTCTTTAATGTTGCAACTTAAAGTTGGGGCTGATTTTAATTACTTTATGATCTGCTGAGTAACATAACCTGTTATCATATATCACAATTAAACACTTAATGTATCTTTGTATGAATAATCTGTTATTATTATAATAATGATTTACTTTAAGTATACAAAGTAAATCATTGAAGCTGTCAAATAACTGTGGTAGTGTAAAGAGTACAGTATTTGCCTCTGAGATGTCATAGAGTGGAAGTATAAAAAATATTCAAGTACTTAAATGCACTTGAATATATAAATGTAAATGTGCTCAGTTAATTTCTAACACTGAATTAAGGCTATACTATTCTGTGGAGATATTGTACTGCAACTGTGATTTTATTTCACTAGTGGAAGTACACTATTACAAGTTTGATAAAGTGCGCTGTAAATGTGTCCCGCGCTGTGATGGATGTGTCTGATTCCACATGACAATACAGGCTGAATTGTGTCCTTTTTTGCACAATATTTTATCCACGGTTGGAGCGAGTGGCAGCCAGCCTCTTAAAAGTCTCCACTAATTTCACAGAAAGCTGAAATCTCAACCTTTTAAAAGGTTATGCCTCATCGACTTGCCAAAAACAATGGCAAAAAAGTTTCCCCCTCCATTTGAGAAGTTCCTTTTTCTCTCCTTGGATTTAGTCCACATCATTTAGTCCACCATCAGCCCCCGAAAACTGGCAGACCTGGCAGAGGAAATCACATGCAAGATCTATCCAGGTCACAGAAAATAGCTCTACATTACAAGCATTTTGACTTTATTTCTGTCTGGAACCGCAGTTTTCTGTTGTTGTCTAGACATGACATGAGGGCCATATACAATCTGGGGTATTAATTGAACTCTGAGAGTGTACAAAGGGACCCTTTCGGGTCATCAACACCCCAGATTGTTACGCCGCTGTCTGTCTCACAGACATACACCGATGACACTCTGGTATTTTGTTTTCCTTTTCCTGAGACGAAGTGACATCATTCATCCTAAAGATCACTGCTACCTATATGTGGCCCACACACATACATATATACGTACATGCACGTTCTGCTTCTTAGGTGTGTTTGAATGGTCTGAAGGGATAGGCAGCCCACACTAAGCTGTCATGTCAAAACAAATGGAACATTTGTAGTAGGCCTAACTGCCTTCTCGAGTTTCATTCTCTGCTGCTGCCCATGCATTGAAGTGTGCACAGACCCAACACATCAAACCATAATGGGAACAACAGCCAGTGGAAGAAATGTGCTCTGAGTAAAAGTACCGATAACACAATATAAAAGCACTACAAAAGTATTGGCATCAAAATACATACGTACAGCACCAATGTAAAAGTACTCTGGAACTTTTGGGGAAATAGCAAATCAATAAGCTCACAACATGTCCCGATGCGATGCATCGTGACCTTGTATCAGCTATTTTCCAATAGAAAATGTATAAAATATAGTGCTTGAGTGGTTCATGTATGTTTTGTAATAATTCATCTAAAATCTGAAAAGTAACTAAAGCTGTCAAATAACCATAGTGGAGTAAAAAGGACGATAGCATTGACTCTGAGATGTAATGGAGTAGAACATTGGTTCTCAAAGTGGGGTCCGGGGACCCCCAGGGGTACTTGAGGGGGTTCCAGGGGGTCCCCAGCTAAATGATGGATAGGAACCAAATGGACCCTTATGGGTCTTTAACTCTGAGAGTGTACAAATGGAACCAAATGGGTCCATTTGGTTCCATTTGTACACTCTCAGATTTAAATTAACATTGATTTTACAATATTAATTGGGGTCCCAGAGATAGAGATGCCATTAAATGGGGTCCGTAGCCCTAATGCATGTCAAACTGGGGGTCGTTGATATTAAAATGGTTGAGAATCACTGCTAGAGAAGTAAAAATCTTCTCTTATGGGGGTCCCTGACTTATCTTTTCAAATGGGGGTCCGCGGGCTAATAAGTGTCAATTTGGGGGTCCTTTTTACTCCAGAACCACTGGAGTAGAAAATGGAAGCATTCTTAAGCTACCTCAAAATGGTACTTACAGTAAGTACAGTGAGTAGCCTATAAATGTACTTAGTTACATGTACGTTACACCTCTGACGGCGGCACATGAGGTCAGCCCTACAATGTCAAAATGGAGCAGGGAAAAAATAACTCTTTAAGACCTGATCTGTTTCACATCTCATCATGTTGTCGGATGTACTTTTCCCTCTGTTGACTGTTCTGGCAGCTGACATGTACAGAGAACACCATGGTGATGGAAGAAGTGCTCAGATTCTGAGTAAATGAACTTAGTTACTTTCCACCAGTGGTGGAATAAGTCCTCAAATGTTTTACTTAAGTAAAAGTATCAATACTGCAATTTAGATTTTTTTTTGAGTAAAAGTATCAAAATGTACCTAAAGTACCAAAAGTAAAAGTACTAAAATGTTTGAAAATAGCAGATCTACAAGTTCACAACGCGTCGACGCGTTGTGAGCTTGTAGATCGGCTATTTTTAAATAGCCTAGGTATAAAATAGGGCTGAAGTGGTTAATTTTATAACATAATAATTGATATTTGCAAAGAAACAAGTAACTAAAGTTTTCAAATAATTGTAGTGGAGTAAAAAGTACAATATTTGCCTCTGAGATGTAATGGAGTAGAAGTAAAAGTACTGAAAATTGTAAATACTTCAGCAAAGTAAAAAATACCTCATAATTGTACTTAAGAACAGTACTTGAGTAAATGAACTTGGTTACTTTCCACAATTGGAGAACACATGCACTGCTTACTGTCAATGCTGTGCTATCATTGGCAATGCTGAGTAATACACTATGTCACCTTTGGCTCAAAGAGGCATTATGTATTGTAAAACACTCCAAAACAAGCTTTTCTAATCAAGCTATGCAATGCATTTCTCTGCGTCCAGGAAAACAGTCTGGGATGAACATCCTTGTAACGAGATCAAAGAGAATACAAGGATTCACAATCTTGGTAACGGACCATATTTCTGCTCGTGAGTCGGGACCAATTGTTAATGCCAGGCAATGATGTCATATTAAATTGGGGATGAATTGTTTGTTCTTGATTGCATCATGCTCCTTTGTGTGCCAGGACATAGCCAAATATGTGGTCATTACATTCCTTTACAGCCATAATGTCCTGTACGTAACCCTATGCTATGTTCATGTTTATATCATCCTATTCCTATGGTATTGAAATGGATTTGATGAAATGTCCCCTCTTCATCTGATGGAACTGCAAGTATTCTTTGCTCTATAGTCCAGTGGTTCTCAAACATTTTTACTTGTCAAGAACCCCCACATATTGATATGCATTTGGCTACAGACCCCCATTTGAAAAGATTTTGTGCCATGGACCCCCATGAGAGAAGATTTGTCAAGGTTTGTCAACATAAAAAAAAGCCGATCATCGCTTCGGAAGGTGTTGTGAGCTTGTAGATCGGCTATTTTTGAATAGCTGAAAAATAAAATGGGGTTCGAGTGTTAAAAAATGTTCTTCATTTTGCTGGGGACACCCACCTGGAAGGCTATAAAGGACCCCTGAGGGTCCCCGGAGGCCGGACCCCACTTTTAAAACCAGTGCACTACTCATATACTTAGCAAACGTGTGACTCCAAGAAGTGGACACGACGAGCAACCAAACATAAACTAATTTCTCATATTGCAGTTTCCCAGTCTGTACAGTAGGCTATGACTATGTCATATATTGTCATACTCATACCATTCACCCCCTCTGTCTCTGGACAAACGCACAGATAGCCGTCACTGACACCTAGGGGTGGAAATGGGTGCATTGCAGATGCTTGACTACCTGTTAGAGTGCCTGCCTCTGTCTAGAGACCCCAAATATTAGTGGCAAACTATGAAGGGGGTCTTTTGTGTGTGTGTGTGTGTGTGTGTGTGTGTGTGTGTGTGTGTGTGTGTGTGTGTGTGTGTGTGTGTGTGTGTGTGTGTGTGTGTGTGTGTGTGTGTAATTGTAAATCAAATATTCATTATGCCCATTTATGTGTCAGCCAAGTGGCATATTCTGACTGTCACTGGTACAGTTAATTATTCACCATACAATCTAAGTAATATCTGATCCAGACCTGATCCACTTGTGAATGATTCAACCAACAGCCAAATCACATGGAAGAGACTGAGGCTTCAAAGGAGGACCATCTTCTGTGCTAAGGGCTGTATTATTCTGCTCAAGTTCAAGTTCATTTCTCTGTTTTAACCTCTTTTCCTTTCCATTTTGACCTAATTCAAATGCCCTTTTAAATGTGTTTATTTTGCTGGATGTTTTATGTAAAGCACATTGAATTGGCTTGTTGTTTAAATGTGCTTTACAAATAAACTTGCCTGGCCTTGCCTATTTATTGACTGAATTTATTAAGGTAAAACATTAATAACAATATACTGTACACACACAATAAATCATACAGAGGATAACGTAAATATTACTTTCCAATGTGGTTCTCTATGCTATTCTATTCTATTCTATTATACTCTATATTCTATTCTATGACAGCTCAAGTCCATATATGGACAGACAAGACAATAGTTTCTTTTTAATGACGCTCGTCATCAACAGTCGCCCATGCAGCCCCGTTTCCAGTGACGTTTAAACTTCAATTCCCAGCATGCAGCGCTCGAACTCCAATTACCGTTAGTAAGCGCGGCCGGTACTTGTCAGACAGTGCATACGCACGAGGAAATAGGAAATAATATTCTACAACTTTATGTATGAATACATAGCTCATTTAATTTAACCGAACGGTGTGACAAATTTTGATGAAATATCGACAACAAGGAAGAAGGATTTTATTTTGAAGAGCACGCGTTAAGAGGAGGCAGTCAGCCGGTGCATCATCATCATGATGAGTGTGCTGCTCTGCTCATTTTATTCACTAACTTAAATAAGAGATCATATTTCACACCGGGTGATCATAGTATTAACGCGTACATGTGAACGCCTACTGTACCTCCTACTACCGTGGTTCAACTCGCGGCGGGGCGCGCGAATCTATCGTCTGTATGGAGGAAGTTTAGTATTAGTCTGTCTAAGGGGGAACCACACAGTTTCATTCATCCATCCGGGGTTTGTTTGTTTCTAGGCTGCTGTCACTGACATTGATCTTGACTGTTGAAGTTTAAAACCTGGGCCATGGCGGTTATTATTAAAGTATTAATATGGGTCACATTGATGTTCGGTCACACCGGTGTCGCCTCGAAGCTAAACGTTCCCAAAGTGTTGCTGCCGCTGGCTAGAAGCACCAGAATAAACTTCACACTGGAGGCGACTGAAGGTTGCTACAGATGGTAAGTACCACCAAAAAAAATATTAAAAATTATAAAAAATAATATTGCCACAATAAAATAAAAATAATAATGACAATAATAAAATAGAAAAATAAAAAGCCAGAAGCACCAGAATAAACGTCACACTGGAGGCGGCTGAAGGTTTGCTACACATGGTAAGTGCTTTAGCTGATGAGGGGAAAATAGCAGATCTACAAGCTCACAACGCGTCACTACCGCGACGCTTTGTGAGCTTGCAGATCTTCTATTTTTTTTCGGCGGCGCCACCACACCAGATGTAAGAAGCCCAGACCAATAAAAATTCCCAGACACAAGTCGAGTCGAATGTATTCTCAACATTTTTAGAAACAGACAGAGTTGGTAAAAGTTCTATACGTGTGAGCGATAAAACGGCATAAAAATATAACTGACAGTACATTACAAAAAACATGAAAAGCGTGAGATTTTCAAACCGCATTAGCCCTGAAACATGACACACGTCATATCATGACAGTCATGGATAAACTTCAACATAGTGTTTGCACTTTCTCCAATCACGGCCCGCACATCTACATAAACGTTCAGATTCGAAATATAAAGTGCTTACCCTATGGCCACTGATGTTACAATTATGTTCGGGCCTTCAGAAGTACCTGTATCTAACGTAGTATTCAATAAAAAGCATTTTAATCCGATCGATGGCCATTTTCTAACAGTTATAATGTATCAGAGTGCAGTACACCTCCCAACCAATAGGGTCGCGGTGTTGAAAGCATATGGCGAAAGAACGGAGTAAATGGCCATCGATCGGATTAAAATGCTTTTTATTGAACAATACGGAAGATACGGGTACTTCCGCGGGCCCGTACATAATTGTAACATCCGTGGCCATGGGGTAAGCCCTTTATATTTCAAATCTGAACGTTTATGTAGATGTACGGGCCGTAAATGGAGAAAGTGCCAACACCAGGTTGAAGTTCATCCGTGACAAAATGAAAGCGCCGCGGTATGCACACAAACACAGCCTGTCTGGGCTGCATGCTGCTGCCTGCATGCTGCTGTCCTGATTTGACTCCTTCCCCATGGAAAACGAAACCGGACTTGAGCTCTCATATTTCATGCGGGGCATGTGAGGCCACATGGCCGACAACAAATCACTATACTGTAGTGGAATCATGCTCACTCTGGCCAATATTGTGTATACCCCCTGGAAATGTATGAAACTTAAACAAAAGTCAGCATTATTGGCTTTATGTGTGACTTATTTGGTTATAATAATAGGCCTGAAGAGCCTGAAAGAACCCCTATTGTTTGTGTTGGTTTTGGCTCCCTCACTCTGTCTGTCGTGGTTTTGTGAGTTTCTGTGAGATATGGTTCAGTAAATGGTTGAGACATGATGACATTTTCGTCAATGATATGGAAGTCTGTGTGCCACTTACTTTGACACGAGTATGACCCATATCGGCCTGATGGGGGCGCTATGATTAAATGTCAAAATATAGATTCAGAGAAAAGTCATAACTCATACCCTGTGGGTATTGATTGATTCACATAACACTTGCCATTACAGAATCTGTCTTCACTCTTTAAATGTGCCTCGAGAACTACTTAGATTTTGTGCCATTTTCAATTTTCTCCTAAACCGTGGCAAACCGTAGCACTGATTGCTTCCAGATCTTCTGTGGATCAAGCTTATCAGAACTAATCTCTCAAGAGTAAAGACAGATTTTATTTTATATTTTTTAACCGAATGGGTTCCCAGACTTCCCACTTCCCATTTGATTGTATCAACGCGGACACACAGCTTGTTGATGTCTTATTTATGTTGGAAGATATTGACCAATGAACTTCACATGTTCCTGCAGTGCTGTCACGAGGCTGCAGCTTCATTTCTAGGATCCCTAGCATCACCTATAGTGCAGTGGGTTTCAACCAGTGGTCCGGGGACCACCAGTGGTCCTTGAGGGAGTACCAGGGGGTCCCCAGCAAAATGAGTTAGTAGCGTCACAATCATAACTAAGCTAACCACTTAGCTTTGGCTATTCAAAAATAGCAGATATACAAGCTCATTGTGCGGCACCGAGTGCTGCGCTATGAGCTTGTAGATCTGCTATTTTTGAAAAACCTTGAGAAAGTGTGCATATCTTTGAATATTTGTATTTTTTTTTAAGCGAAAATTAACTGATATCTTTGCTTCTGGCGGTCCCTGGCACAAACATTTTCAAATGGGGGTCCGCGGCCAAATGTAAATCAATTTAGGGGTCCTTGGCATGAAAAAGGTTGAAAACCACTGACCTAGTGAATGACCATGTCAACTGACTACATGTAGAAACAAAGCTAATTTGAAATAGATTAACCCATTGAGACCTGGGACCTGAGACCCGATTCCACAAATGCCTTCTAAATCAGTAGTTCTCAAACTGTTTCGTGCCTAGGACCCCCAAAATGACATGCATTTGGCCACGAACCCCCATCTGAAAATGTTTTGTGCCAGGGACCCACAGAAGATTTGTGTCTAAAAAAAATCTAAATGTTTCAAACTTTTCAATATTTTTCAAAACATTTCTAAAATAGCAGATGTACAAGCTCGCAGCACGGCACGAAGTGACGGTCACGAGCTGTGAACTTGTATATCTGCTATTTTTGAGAGCCACTGTTCTAAATACTAAGAGATTTCGCTCTCTCTGTGTATATATATATATATATTTTCTTTTTTTTAAAAAAGTTTTCTTTGGGGGCTTTTTATGCCTTTATTGATAGGACAGTAGGCTGACAGGAAATGGGGAGAGAGATGGGGAATGACATGCAGCAAAGGCCGCCGGGATCGGGACTCAAACCCGCGACACGCTGTCAGGCTACACTGAGCCTAGGTGCCTGGACTGCTACGCCAGCGGTCCAGGCCATGTTTTAAAGGGTTAATTGATTCCCACCCTAACGCAAATGCAACTTGGATGGTGCATTGGTGCTGACTGCTGAGTGAACAGCGTTAGCCCTCGCACCCGGGCTCAAGAAAGACCACTTGCCTGTCATGTTTTCCACTGGCATTTTAAATGAACAGTAGGAGGTGATAGTGTTGCTGCCTGGCACAGTGTTTCTCAAACTTTTACATTTCAAGGACACCCCTTAACTCTGACAGTATTATATACAAATGGAACCAAATGGACCCAGTTGTATACTGTCAGAGTTACAGACTTGTTAGGGTCGATTTAGAACCCCCTCACGGAACCCTGAGAGTCCCCCTTAAGGGTCCCCGGGGATCCGACATTGAGATCCAGTGATCTACTGTAGGTCTAAGATCCTGCCCAGCTTTTTCAACTCTTAATTTAATTGTCCATGTTGGTTTGATCCCCCGAATCACTGCTTAACCCATTAAGACCGGGAACGCATCTGTGTCATTTTAAGATTTCTTTGGGCTAATCAAAGGCACTCGGTGCCGCGCTATGAGCTTGTATATCTGCTATTTTTGAATAGCCAAAGGAATCCAAAAATTACACACAGATGCGTTCCCGGTCTTAATGGGTCAACGGCCATATTTATTTTATTTGTTAGCTGAAATAAAAAATATAGTTGACGACAAATCTGTCTTTTGATTTCCTGAGTGAGTTTTTACAATGTATTCATCAGTGTGGTAATCATCTTCCCAGGTCATCCACTAGACCAGAGGTAGCCAGCATTCAGCCCATAGCCGTAGACAGCAACACAGACTGCTCCCAGACGGCTGTCCTCCAGGTCTACTCCACCCAGCCTACCAGACTGACCAGCATCATCCAAGCTGAAGATGTTGGTAAGTACAGACAAACCAGGGCGAAAAAAAGTACTGTATTAAGACTGGGAATGTATCTCTTGTCATTTTAGATGTCTTTGGCTATTCAAAAATAGCAGATATACAAGCTCATAGCGCGGCACCGAGTGCCGCGCTATGAGCTTGTAGATCTGCTATTTTTTTTCATGAACATTTGTGCAAATCTTTGAATATATATATATATATATATATATATATATATATATATGTATATGTATATATATGTATATGTATATGTATATATATGTATATGTATATGTATATATATAAATATATATATATTTTAAAGATAACATTTGTAAACTATTTTGTTCCAATGAGTGGGACCTCTAGAAGCAAAGATTTGAGTGACAAATGTTCGCTTAAAAAATGTATATATTCGAAGATTTGCACAAAATGAGATTTTTCAAAAATAGCAGATAGCTCATAGCGTGGGCGCAGAATGCGCTATTCTTTTGGCTTATTTTTGAATAGCCAAAAGAAATCTAAAATAACACGGATGCGTTCCTGGGTTGAATGGCTTGATAACTGTATTCATAACTGAACTTCTTTTGTTTGACAAAACTGGAACAAATTAGAATTACATTAAAAAAAAGATTATCAGATGAAACGACACAATTTAAAAGATAAGAGAAAAGTGCAAAAACTAATTCTAGCAAGAATAAAACAAGAGAGATTGAAGAGATAAATGCGGCACAGATAAGGTGATTTACAGAAGGTGCTTTTATGAACAGGTGTGTTTTTAGAAGTGATTTAAAAACCCGCTACAGAATCAGCTCGTGGGATAGATAGCCTCAGGTAGGGCCTTCCCACAGTCAGGTTGAAAGTTAATAACACTTGTTCGCACCGTGAACTGTTTTGAATTTGGAAAAGGCAAGTTGAAAAGGATCAAACCATTTATACAATACAATATGCACAACATTGCATCGTTAGTGTTGCCAAATCCTCTTTAAACTCTTTTGAGTGATGTTGAAACGACTGTGTATAATAGTTCTGTTGCACAATTCATGGCCCTTTCCCTATAACGATGTACAACACTGACTGCATATTGTTCTGCAGGTCGTGGCAGCTGTTGTATGCCGACAGACACACTGGCATCTCCAGCTGTTGTTGGCAGGGGTTGCCAGATCTGCTTATTATAATTTCCCCCGCAAGATTTTATTTGAAAATAGCCGATCTACAAGCTCACAACGCGTCGCATCGCGACGCGTTGTGAGCTTGTAGATCTGCTATTTTCAAATAGCTGATGTATACAGTATGTTAAAGTGCTCGTGTGGCTCATAGTCGCTTCTTTTGGGCTGGTTTTCCTAGACCTGGTTGCTTGTTTCTCTCACAGAATCTGGCAACACTGGTTGTTGGCAGCAGCACACGAGACAATGCTGTTTTGACTGTAACCCATTCAACCCAGGAACGCGTCTGTGTCATTTCAACATTTCTTTGGCTATTCAAAAATAGCAGATATACTAGCTCGTAGCGCGGCTTGTAGATAAGCTTGTAGATCTGCTATTTTTGAAAAAATTAAATCGTAAAATTTGTGCAAATCTTTGAATATATGTACATACATTTTTAAGTCAAATCTTTGCTTCTGCACGGGGGTCCCTGGAATAAAATATTTTTATATGGGGGTCCGCTGCAAAATACTTTTGGGTGGTCCTTGACATGAGAAGGTTTGAGAACCACTGATATTATAGCAACATAAGGATTTAGAAGACATTTGTAGAATCCGCCAGAAGCAAAGATTTGAGTTTTAAAATGTTTGCTTTAAAAAACGTGTGTATTCAAAGATTTGCACACATTTTCACGATTTCTCCCAAAAAATAGCAATCTACAAGTTCGTAGTCGCGCTATGAGCTTGCAGATCTGCTATTTTTTGAATACTTAGCCCAAAATATGAAATAATGGTTATAGCTAAAAATCTAAAATGACACTGTATGCGTTCCCGGATTGAATGGGTTAACCGCCACTTGAACCCTCGCGTCCTTTTTCCGGGCCTAAATGTCCTAAAACATTCACAGAAAATAGCCGTCCTACAAGCTCACAATGTGACCCGCTGTGAGATGGTAGATTGGCTATTTTCGACGAACAGATTTGGTGCAGAGAGGAGGTGAAGCTATTAAAGACACCTGGGTGACCCTGGTCTACAAAGTATACTGTAGCATTGGTTCTCAAAGTGGAGTCCGGGCACCCCCTGGGGTCTTTGGGGGGGGGTACAGAGGGGGTCCCCAGCAAAATGTGTTAATATAGCATCACAATCATTTTAACCACCATATTTTATACGTTGGCTATTCAATAATAGCAGATATAAAAGCTCATAGCTATGTGCTTGTAGATCTGCTATTTTATTTTAATCGTGACAATGTGTGCATATGTGTTTTTAAAGCTGAAAACTGTCACAAAGTCACAAAATATTTTCAGATGGGGGTCGGTGGCCAAATGCATATCATTTTGGGGGTACTTGGCATGAAAAAGTTTGAGAAACACAAGGTGTACGTGGTTAAACGGTGCACATTGTTCCATCTCCCTTTTTGTTTACTGCCACACAATCCAAAGTGAATAGGCTCTATGCACAGCAGCCATATTGGAAATAAATTGGGCCTCTTCTTACTTCCTTCACAGGTGTTACCAATGCTACTAATCAAGGCTCTGTTACATTCTGGTCAGGGTGCTGATATCGTGCATGTTGGCTCACTAGAAACACTCCATTTTGGTTCCCAAATGGCCCCTTATGGTGGGTGTGTAACTCTGAGAGTGTACAAATGGAACCAAATGGACCTTTAAGGGTCCATTTGGTTCCATTTGTACACTCTCAGAGTTATGGGGGTCCTTGAAAATAACACTGCTACACTAAATCGAATGGAGCTGGCTGCTCTGCATAGAGCTTATTCCTGTGCTATGAACCCTGGGTAGTGACCTATACTGCAGTGACTTACTGTCAACCTTTTTCATTTCAAAGACCTCCGGACGGTTTAAGATGAAATAAGATAAGACCTTTATTGATCCCACGAGGGGAAATTCAGGCGCCAAAGGCAGCACAGCAGATAAGATACAGCAGGGGTCTTCAAACGTGTTTCTGGCCAAGGACCTCTTAGCTGAGAGAGGCATGAAGCAGGGACCTGACATTTAACCACTTGTCAATACTTGGTAAACTTGACCTTTCGCTCTACTTTCACTGTACACAGCTTGCTCTTTTTCCCCCCTCTACACCAAACCTCTTTGCCAAAAATAGCCGATCTACAAGCTTGTAGATCGGCTATTTTTTGGCTAAAGTTCTCCTCAGAATAGGGATGCTAGGGTTCACACAAATATTTGGCGCCCTGGCCCCTCTGTAGTAACTTTGAGGACCCCCTAGGGGTCCACGTCCCGGACCCCCCTGTTGAAGACCCCTGAGATATTAGAATACAGGGCAAGAAAAAAGTACTGTAGATACAGGGCAAAAATACATCACATAATCAGCTAAATATACCAAATAATAACAATATACAACACTATGTACACCCAAAGCCATTGGTTCTCAAAGTTGGGTCCTTGGGGGAGTTCCAGGGGGTCCCCAGCAAAATTGACCCTTGAAAATATATTTTTTAAAGCGAACATTTGCAACTCAAATCTTTGCTTCTGGGGAGGTCCCTGGAACAACATTTTGAGATGGGGGTCCACGGGCAAAGGCATATCATTTGGGGGGTCCTTGACATGAAAACCACTGACTTACTGTATGCAGTAAGTAGCGGGATGTTCAGTAAGTAAGAGAAATGAGGTGAGGGGGGGGTAAAGGCCAGGTGGCTGACCTTCCGCATAATTAAGGTTCACAACAACTTTTTGAGAGGCTCAGGAAATGTCTGCAATATCCCCAGAACCACCACCACTCTCTGAACCTCTCTTTGTTCCCTGCTAATGGGACCCTGGTGGCTTGAAACAGCCCGTTCAGCTGTTCAGAATCTGCACTGAACAGCAAACACCCGACTTAACTATGTATAAAGTACCATGCATGCATAGTCATACGAGAATGTGACCATTCTTCTGGGTCACATCTGGTGCCAACCCGGTCACGCTTTTCATAATTGCCTTTTTATCAGGTCGAAAAACTACTTTGGGTGGAAAAACTACTTCCTGGAACTTTACAAAGTTCCAGGAAGTTGTTGATCTTGTAAAGCAGGGGTGTCAAACTACCAGCCTATGGGATCATATTGGTAGGCCTGTCACAATTATAATCGTTTCCATGTATAAAAAAAAGCATAAATAGCAGATCTACAATTTTACAACGCGTCACTTCGTGACGCGTTGTAAAGTTGTAGATCTGCTATTTATGCTATTTTTAAATGCGTAGAATTATTAAATATGTCAATAATTTCTTTGTATATTTAAGTTATCTGCCCTGTGCAATTTTTTGATTACGAAGCCTAAAATGCAAACAGAAATGTATTTTCTATTCATACTGTATGTTCCACTGTTCAATGCCAAACACACAATTAAATCCTTAATCGCAATTATTTGACTGTCAATTAATCGTCAACTTAAATTTGTAATCGTGACAGCCCTACATATATCCTAAAATATTCACATAAAATATTCACGTCCATTTCTCATTGGTGTGTGGCAGCTGCTCTGTCCCTTAATACTGCTGCCACACTGGTTAATGTGCCAATGTGTGAGCATGTTAACCCATTGATACCTGGAACGCATCTGTGTCACTTTAGATGTCTTTGGCTATTCAAAAATAGCAGATATACAAGCTCATAGCGCGGCACCGAGTGCCGCGCTATGAGCTTGTAGATCTGCTATTTTTGAAAAACCGTGAAATTTTTTTTTTTTTTTTTTATATTTTTTCAAAAAACTGTTGGGATTTAGAAAACATTTTAAAGAATCGCCTCAGGTCTTAAAGGGTTAAACAATGGAGGCAGTAGGTAGGTAACCACACGCTGTGTAAACACCTTCCGCAAAGGGCCCCCACTCTTTGTCATCTCAGCCCTGCACACCAGCGCTGCACAAACCACAAGAGAGACACAATCAGAGACCTGGCAGGAGATTGTTTTTTTTTTTTTTACTGTCAAGCGTTGTCCAGGGTGTGTTTTATTTTTAAATGTGCCATGCCCATGACGCCTACGTTCTCTCATTTGCAGTTACAGGGCAGGTGCTGCGCTGTGATGCCATCGTGGACACCATCAGTGAGATCCACATAGTGTCCACCACCAGAGAACTGCATTTGGAAGACTCCCCTCTGGTTCTGAAAATCCATGCAAAGGATGCTGAAGGTACAGTACTGTATATTAGGGGTGTGCCGATACACTAATTTCACTAAACGATACGATACGATATTTGGCTCACAACTTCGATACGATTTCGATACGATACGATACGCACTTTTTTTATTATGAAAATATATGGAGGAGAAAAAAAGAAAATGCAAACAAATAATTCTGTTTTTGCATTATTCAGACATGCAAACTTGTAGCTTTTCAGCTACAATAGCCGTTTTGAATCCAAATAGTATGACACCTGACCCGAAAAAAAACATGTTGTCACTCTTTTCACTTCGGGGCCGTTTGCATGCCTGATTATTATGATTGCAAAAAAAAAAAAAAAAAACGATACATATCGTCGCGAAAATGTATCGCGATATATCGCGGGACGATATATCGGCACACCCCTACTGTATATGTGCACTCAATAACACTGTTAGTGTTTTTTATTTTATTTGTGTATATATAATAAATGTTTGCCGCAAACAAACGAAATACATCATCATCATACATGCCATAAAACACAAATTGAGCAAAAAAGAAAATCAAGTTTTAGTGGGCGGGCAGGCAGATGCCCATAATATGGGCATATCTACCCATATACAGTATATTTGCCCATATATAGACTGTACATTCAGGCAGTGGTGGAAAAAGAACTCAAATGTTTTACTTAAGTAAAAGTATCAATACTGCAATATAGAAGTACTCTGTTACAAGTAAAAGTCCAGAATTCAAAATTGACTTGAGTAAAAGTACAAAAGTATGGCATCAAAATGTACTTAAAGTACCAAAAGTAAAAGTACTAAAATGTTTGAAAATACAGAAAATACTAAAATGTTTGAAAATAGCAGATCTACGAGCTCTACGAGAAATCTACAAGATCTACAAGAAACTACAAAAATGTTATAGCCTAGGTATAAAATAGGGCTAAAGTGGTTAATGTATGTTTTATAATATCATAATTTATATCCGAAAAGTATCTTTTAACTTAAGTTTCCAAATAATTGTAGTGGAGTAAAAGTACATTATTTGCCTGTGAGATGTAGTGGAGTAGAAGTAAAAGTATTTGAAATTGGAAATACTCAAGTAAAGTACAAATACCTCAACATTGTACTTAATCCATTGATACCTGGAACGCATCTGTGTCACTTTAGATGTCTTTGGCTATTAAAAAATAGCAGATATACAAGCTCGGGCTTGTAGATCTGCTATTTTTGAAAAATCGTGAAAATTATTTTTTTTATATTTCCAAAAAACTGTTAGGATTTAGAAAATGTTTAGAAGCAGCCTCAGGTCTTAATGGGTTAAGTACAGTACTTAAGTAAATGTACTTAAGTTACTTTACACCACTGCATTCAGGATGCGACATGTTGTCAACACAATACCAAGCAACTGAGATAAAGATTAAAAGACCACGCCATAACCCCGGCCAATGCTGGATACCCAAACCTACACACACTGATAATGTCGGCACAATAACCCCGGCTCCGCCAGGCAAGCTGATAACCTGACGCTTCGTGCCGTGTCACTGTGTCCATCTTAATTCCACCACACATTCGTCCATGTATCCCGAGGTTGGGCTAGGCGATGTGGACAATATCAGATATATATCCCAAATGAATTTGTACTTATCTGTCCGAAGGATAAGACACACACAGCGGCTTGAGAGCACATTTCCATTGTGGTCCTTTTTGAGTGTAAATATGGGTGTAAACTGAGTGCCATGTGTTGGAGGTGGAGGTGTGGGGGGGGTAGGAGACATAGGCTGCAGAGAAATAAAATCAATAATAAACACATTCACACAGGGCAACCTGATAACCGAAATGCTTAGGGCACAATTCTCTTATCAACCAGCCCCACGGTTCGATTCACGGACAGGTCAAATGATGGACATGTGTGGAATGTCATTCCCCTTACTGGCGTACTCTCTCTCTCTCCACATTTCCTTTCTCTCTCCACTGTCGTTGCCAATAAAGGCTATTAATGCAGAAAAAGAAATGCATTCATACAATTTCCAATGTACTTGTATGAGACTTTGACTATATTTGGGCAAGGTTCAAACCCGGTCCAACCACCATTTCCATTATAAAAAGAAAGTTAAATATTTTTAAAAAATGTTTAAAACATAACATGGCGTGCACCACGCAATGCATGGAGGTTCTTTATACTGGGCAGGCTGCTCAATAAACTCGGCGCTGATCGGTCCAGTGGTTTGTGTAGATAAGCCCCCGGGACAGACGGATCATAACAAGACTACACGCTACAGAGCCACGACACAAAAGACATGACCGATCCTAACGCACACACCGCTAAATAAACACTTCCACCAGCGTGGTGTCTGGGGCTTAGGCTAGGTGACAACAAACACTTGCCTTTTTACTGCCTCTGGCAGTTGAATTGAATTAGCTGAAGCAAGACCTCTTTTATGATGGGATTTGCGCCTCTACCTTCATCCGACGAAATTCAAAGTATACGTTTAGGGCCAAGGCAAACGCAAACAAAACGCGGGGCCTCGGGGGCCAGCCATCGTAGAGAGAAAGAAGTCGTGTGCTACAGCTCATTAGCTAAGTATGTGTCTGCCATAACTGGAAGCAGTGGGACAGAACAAATAGAGAGCCAACTCCCAGCCCTGCCTGAGGGGTAAAAAGAAAAGCTGCCCGGGGTTATCTCTCAATCATCACTTTGAAAGGTTACTGCAGTAGTTATGCAAATAATGCACCCGTAGATCCCACTGGAGAAGAGTTAACGCAGGCAAATACTAAAAGAATTATAATGAAGACTTCATGAGCTCCATTATCGATGGCATGCACAGACTGGTTTGAGAATTATATTACACAGTGCCATTATACAGTAATAACCCAGTATTATTATCATGTAGAAAGGACACCGGGGCGGTTGAGTGACTCTGAGGAGGATTGGAAGGCCTGTACACTGGGTACAGGATGGAGGCCTGGCATGCCTCGCGATAAGGCTGGATTTGGCAATACAGTGTATCAATATTATATCGGCTTTGTTTGGGATTTGGATATCGCAATATAGTGATATGGCATGAGTGTTGTGGATTCAAAGGCTGTATGGATAAGTCTTAAGGCTTGCTGATAACCCGCTCCACATAACTGCTACAGAGTATAAAGAAATAGTCGACTAGCTCCATTACGGCCTTCCATAAAGAACTGGCTGAATAACGGCTGGACCCTACCACCAATTAGTTGAGTTTTAGGTTCCACGTACAGTACCCAATGTTGTGTTTTGCCATTTTGGTTGTCTAGTACTGTAGATGACTGATGTCATAGACTGTAATCGGTATCAAAAAGTAGCTGTTTACATCCGACCTCTTGAGTACAAAGTTGAGCCGCACACTGTTGTCCCAAGTTAGTCAGTTATTTTATTTGAATCAAGAGTGACGTTTGGAGCCCATGCTCTTCTTCAGACTGAGCGTTACTACAGGGGGCAAGCCAAATCTTTGTGCGATCGGCTATTTTCGGCAAAGACGTTTGGTATCGAGGGGGAAAAAAAAGAGCAGACCAAGTATAGAGTGAAAGGTCAACTATTGAGGGTTTAAGTAGTTAAATGTCACATTAAAGGGATAGTTCACCCCCAAAATGTCATTTTTTCTATCAATTACACACCCCATAGAGACTTCATGGAGATTTTTTATTTTTTGTCGCATTCCTAAGCCAATAATTTGACCAGCGCCGACACCGGTAGGAGACATAAAGGGTCAACTTTGAGTCTCCTGTCGGAGACATTAGCATCTTTCCGCCAGTCATCAAATTATTGGCTTAGGAATGCGACAAAAACTAAAAAAATCTCCATGAATTCGAGGCTTCATGGGGTGTGTAATTGATAGAAAATAAGTCATTTTTTGGGTGAACTACTCCTAGCATGAATCCAACACACAGTGCTGTCAAACAAGTCTATGAAATCTATGAAAAAGTTTAATCTGCAACACAATGTTATACAATATGTGGGGGGGGTCTCTGCTTCATATGTCTCTCAACTGTGTAGAGGGAAAAGAAGAAGGGAACTAAGTAGAATCCTCCTAGACGGGGACGCTCGTCAGTGAAGTACATGAACTTTAAGTGGTTGATAGACCCCCCTGTCCTTTTTCTATTTCCTCTAACATTGCAGGCAACATCTTCAGCACTCTGGCAGGCCTGGTGTTTGATTGGACCATAGTGAAAGATGCAGACACGGATGGATTCTCTGACAACTCAATACGGTGATCTTCCCTCTATTGGCTTTAACCGTAGATCACCAGCTACCACACACACACCGAGGCACCAAGAAGTAGTGTGGAACCTTAATTGCAATTGATGTATTAACGTTGCACAAATGAAACTGTTGATATAGTGCACCTGGTTGTCAACGGAACATACCATCAAGGGGGGTCCATGGGGACTCTTATGGGCCTGTAACTGAGAGTGTACAGATGGAACCAAAAGGACCCTCTGAGAGTGTACAAATGAAACCAAATGGGACCCAGAGTTAAATTAACACTGAGGGTGTTGCAGTGTAGATTGGGGTCGCAGAGGTAAATATTTGCTTCACATGGGGGGGGGGGGTTAAAGCATATCAAACTGGAAGTCCTTGAAATTACAAAAAGGTTGAGAATAATTGATATAGTGATTATTTAACCCATTTAGACCGGGAAAGAATCTGTGTCATTTTTAGATTTATTTGGCTATTAAAAAATAGCAGATATACAAACTCATAGCACGGCACCGAAAAATCGTGATTTCTTTTTTGCAAATCTTTGAATATATGTATACGTATATCCACACGTTTCCTAGAGCTTTGTGGGCATCACTTCCTGTTCATTTGATCAGGTATCAGGGATCAAATCGACAGGAAGTGATGCCCACAATGCCCTAGGAAACCTGTTGATATATATATTTTTTTAAAGCGAACATTTGTAACTCAAATCTTTGCTTCTGAGGGGTCCCTGGAACAATATATTTTGAGATGGGGGTCCGCATTTTGGGGGTCCTTGACATGAAAAAAGTTTGAGACAACATACGTTTTTTATCCAAAAACCTGTTCGGATTTAGAAGACATTTGTAGAATCCCCCAGAAGCAAAGACTTGAGCTACAAATGTTCGCTTAAAAAACATATATATATTCAAAGATTTGCACAAATGTTCATGATTTTTCCCCCAAAAAAATGCAGATCTACAAGCTCGTAGCACTCTGTGCCGCGCTATGAGCTTGTAAATCTGCTATTTTTGAATAGCCAAAAGTCTAAAATAATGGTTACAGCTCAAATCTAAAATGACACGGACGCGTTCCCGGTCTTAATGGGTTAATCAAAGTTGTATGGCATTGTGCGTTCTTACCTTCAAGGTGGTTATTCGTTTCACTCTATAGCTGGTGTGATTAATCATTCCAGGGGTCAGTTGCAAGTGGGTCACTCTCTGAGTGTGTAATGCATTTTCTAATCTTTTGTTTTCTTCCCAAGGGTCCTTAAATTCTCCGAGTCGACCTACACCCCCCCCGGCTACATCTCTGAAATGGAGCGCGTTGGGAAACAGGGGGACATTATTTTGGTGTCGGGACAGAAAACGGGTCACGCCAAGATAAAGGCAAAAATGCAAGAGCCTCTGTATAAGGTACAGTAAGCTGTTTTAGCAATTCATAATAAGCAGTCGTGGAAAGTAACTAACTACATTTATTCAAGTACTGTACTTTTTTGTTCGATTTTGAGGTATTTGGACTTTACTTGAGTATTTCCAATTTCCAATACTTTTTACTTCTACTCCACTACATTTTTTTCCAAACTTTATTTACTAGTTACTTATATAGTTACTTATATTACTGATTATTATTACAAAACATACAGTACATACCACATCAGCCCTAAATTTCGTCCATTTGAAAATAGCCGATCTACAAGCTCACAATGCGTCGCGATGCGACGCATTGTGAGCTTGTAGATCGGCTATTTTCAAAACATTTTTAGACATTTGAAAACTGGGTTATTCTGCATGATGAATACTTTTACTTTTGGTACTTTAAATCCATTTTGATGCCAATACTTTTGTACTTTGACTCAAGTACATTATGAATTCCGGACATTCACTTGTAACAGAGTACTTCTACATCGCAGTATTGATACTTTTACTTAAGTAAAAAAATGTGAGTGCTTTATCCACCAGTGATAATAACATGCTATGTTTGTTTTGCTCCTGTGGAACTCGAGCACCAACGTTGATGCAGCAGTAAAACATTATAAATGGCCACAAGGTCTTTGTGGTTCTATTTTTAGAAAGCGACGGAGGCATCACAAGAATAGAAATAATAAAAGCACCAGTGCGGTGCCTGCCCTCCTGGGACGTACAGTAGAGGTCTATAAATAGCTGCAGCTTGCGTAACAAACATGGCCCCCTTCTCCTCTGGCCCTCGTCTGTGATGTCAGAGCAATGCGTATGTGATGATAAACGTCCTTGAACCTTGACAGCTGTTAGGCAGAGAGGCGCCATCCGATAGAAGCACTACCTGTGCCTTAATCAAGGTGCGGCGGATGTGCTGCAATTTGAAGACATGCTCGTCAGAGAGAGGTTTTTTTGATTGGACGGCAATGAATTATTACCCATACACGATTTGGAACAAAGAGTCAAATGTCAAGTCTCATCTTCCCTGAAAAGATGCTATAGCGTTTGCTATAGTAATCCTTTTTATATCAAGGTCTTATTATTATTCGGCGTTTGAGCCTCAGACCACCGTTTGATGAGGTTTAGCCTCTCAGACCCAAAACTAAGAATATTTTGTTATCGTTGGATAAGATTTTGTCA
>NC_139947.1:13820015-14175781 GCF_963454915.1 Gymnoscopelus microlampas | reverse complement strand
AGAGTTCAACACTTTTAATCCCTGTCAGAGTGGATCAGATTTGGATTTTGGGTGCTATTTGATTAACCCATTAAGACTTGGAACGCATCTGTGTCACTTTTTGATTTGAGCTATTAAAAGCATTATTTTACACTTTGGCTATTCAAAAATAGCAGATATACAAGCTCATAGCGCGGCACCGAGTGCCGCGCTATGAGCTTGTAGATCTGCTGTTTTTGAAAAATCGAGAAATTGTGTGCAAATTAATATATTTATATTCTTTTAAAGCCAACATTTTTAACTCAAATCTTTGCTCCTGGGGGGGTCCCTGAAACAGAATATTTTGAGATGGGGGTCCGCGGCCAAATACATATCATTTTGGGGGTCCTTGACATGAAAACGTTTGAGAACCACTCAGCTAAACCAGCTAACTCCGGTGGAGTTACCTGGTTTAGCTGAACGTTTGAGGATCCAATGGAGTTAGCTGGTTTTGTCAGAAGCGCTTTTTAAGGCTTTTCATTGGTTCAATATTTTTTTTAACCAACACACAGACATAAAGGGTGTTCAATGACCCTGATTTATGGGGAAAAAAATGCAAAAGCATCAAAATGGAGTTAGCTGGTTTCTGCCGGACAGCAACGATTATATTCATTCATAGATTTGCACACATTTTCACGATTTTTCAAAAATAGCAGATCTACAAGCTCATAGCGCGGCACTCGGTGCCGCGCTATGAGCTTGTAGATCTGCTATTTTTGAACAGCCAAAAGCATAAAATCATGGTAATCTCTAAAATCTAAAACGACACAGATGCGTTCCCGGATTTAAACGGGTCAATTAAACTAATGGGACTTTTTAAGTCTCGTTTTCCCTTGGCACGCACGCACACCAGAGCTGCATGGAGGAGCCAAGACAGAGATTAAATAGCCTACAGTATCATCTGTTATCCCATCAATAAGTTGACAAGCGTACTGATGAGTGACAGAGTCGCTGTATCAACCCTTTTTCTCCGCTCCGTCCCGTCCCGCTTCGCTCGCCCCTAAAAATAACGTATTGACTGTACTGTGATGAGTAGGCGGTGAGAAATGATGTGGTGGATATGGACGAGGCAGGGGCCGAGAAGTGGCTTTATCTGAGACCCGGGGGCACTCCCCACGAACTGGCACGTGTTGGCAATGTAAACACAGTACTTTTATTCAAGTGCTTAACTTCCAGTATTTCAATGTTTTGTTTACTTTAAAGTTTATACCCCACTACATCGCAGAGGCAAATATTCTGCGTTTTACTCCATGACAATTATTGGACAGCTTTAGCCACTTACTTTGGAAATTGTGAAAAGGTTACAAATGTATTTCTTTTACTTTTATTTTGATGCCAAAACCTTTGTTCTGTGAGGAGAACGTGTGAATAGATAGGACAACTCATGAAGGATAAGATATTTTTATTGAATATAAAATGAGCAATATATTTATGATGGTTTGGCAATGAATTGGATCTGCTTTTAGGTACTCTGATAAAGCGCATCTCCCAGGAACTTCGAATCCCCCGTACATAAACAGCAAGACAGCAGTGTTGAGAGCAGCATCATCAGCATGAGCAAGCAGGGATGAATAGTGCAAACTTCCAGTTAAATAGAGCGCTCTGAGAATGAAATGAGTTTGTGATTGGATGAGTGGAGGTGAACGTGGAACTGAGGCCGTCCAACTGCACCGAGTTCCCTGACTGAACTTGCTCTGCGCATGTCTGTGCCAAGCGCAACACTCATTGTTTTTTTTACTAAAGTCAGCCATTGAATACAGGCCTTCGACTTAGTTGTAAGTTGTAACAGAGTATTTCTACTCTAAGTTGTTACTGTTACTTTTACTTAAACTTAACCCAGTAAAACCGGGAAAGCATCTGTGTCATTTTAGATTTTAGCGTTGGCTATTCAAAAAAAGCAGACATAAAAGCTCACAACGCGTCGCTTCGTGCCGCACTGCAAGCTTGTACATCTGCTATTTTTGCACATTTTAAAAGAATCTTGAAAGTGTAATTTAGCTAATTTTTTTTACACAAATCTTCTCTTCTGGGGGTCCCCCCTGGCACAAAACATTTTCAGATGTGAAGTCCGCGACCAAATACAAATCATTTGTAGGGGGTCCTTGTGGCACGTAAAAGTTTGACGGCCACTGATTTAGAAGCCATTTTGTAGAATCGGCCTCAGGTCTTAATGGGTTGAGTAAAAAAAAAAGAAGTGATTTCTTCTTTCCACCACGGATTCTAATCCAGAGAGAGAAAGAGAGCTGGGGTGCACGTCCCACAAGACCCCCACCCCACCCCACCCCACCCCACCCCTGGTACCGGGGTGTGTGGACAGCCGGCAGGGTCTTGGCCCCAGAAGCTCCCCCCAGAGCAGGATAATTAGCTCAGCCCTCATCAGAACCATAGCAGCCACTGCAGCTCCGCTCATTAGGTCTGCTTAGCCACACTCATTCCTCCCTGTAATTAGTTGCTGATTAACCCGTTAAGGCCGGGGACGCAGGCAAGCGCGTGTGTTCATTTTTACACCATTCTATGGCTATTAAAAAAATAGCAGATATACAAGCTCATAGCGCGGCACTTGGTGCCTTGGTGCTTGTATATCTGCTATTTTATTTGTTAACGTGAAAATTTGTGCAAATTAGATTTCTTTGGCTATTCAAAAATAGCAGATATACAAGCTCATAGCGCGGCAGTTCTATAATCTTGTAGATCTGCAATTTCTTGGAAAAAACGTGAAAATATGTGCACATTTTTGAATATATATTTTTTTAAAGCGAGCATTTGATACTCTTAAATCTTTGCTCCTGGGGGAGGCCCTTGGAACAAAATATTTTACAAATGTTCGCCTAAAAAACATATATATTCAATGATTTGCACACATTTTCACGATTTTTCAAAAATAACAGATCTACAAGCTTTTATACCTGCTATTTTTGAATAGCCAAAGACATCTTAAAGTGATGCGTTCCCCTGTCTAAATGGGTTAATACAGATAATTTGGGTTTCAGTAATATGGGGATGTCGACAGCAGGCGGCTAGAGCAAGATGAATGTCCTTCATTTATGCAATGGTCCGTAACCACTTAAGCCCAATATATATACTCAGCCCAGTGCGACGAGTGCAGCGAAAGATAGCCGATCTACAAGCTCGCTGACAGCGCGTCGCAATCACGACACGTCTGTGAACTTGTTGCTCTGTTATTATGGCTATTTTTTAAAAGATTTTGTACTTTTTTTTTTCTTTTAACCCTTTAAGACCGGGAAAGCATCTGTGTCATTTTAGATTTCTTTGGCTATTCAAAAATAGCAGATATACAAGCTCATAGCGCGGCACCGAGTGCCGCGCTATGAGCTTGTATATCTGCTATTTTTGATTTTTTAAGGAAAATGTGTGCAAATCTTTGAATATATACAGTACATTTTTAAAGTTAACGCTTTTAACTGAAATCTTTGCTTCTGGGGGGTGGGGTCCCTGGAACAAAATATCTTGAGATGGGGGTCTGCGGCCAAACACATCCTTCACATGAAAAAGTTTGAGAACCACTGACCGCAACATTGTTTTTTTTTAGGATTTACTTCGGATTTAGAAGACATTTTGTAGAATCGGTCTCGGGTCTTTATGGGTTAAACAACTATTCTTTCCAAAATTGGGACACCAGGTTGAAAGTGTTTAGCCAATGGGAACAGGCAGGAACAGTCACTTCAAAGGCCTCCGGCGTGCTCAGAACTAAAGAGGATGATATCTGTCTCTGACCTCTAGCTGTCTCGGGTGCAGATTCCCAGTGAACACAGAACTTCAAAGGATGAACCGCACTCACAAGTTGAGCGTCTCTTCAGGGTTTTTAAATATATATCGTTTTTTTGCAGCAACAGCAGTAGTCACAGGACACAACACGGACGCATTTCGTCCGTAGGCCTTCGGCAGCGTACATATCAGGCAGGAAACAGACACGCGTGTTCACCTAATTGAGGAAGCGAGAATCGACATCGTCATCTTATGTTGCATACTTCCACTTGGGTGGGTGCTAGGCGGGGTTGCCACATCTGCTTATTATAAGTTCCCTGTGAGATTTTGTTTGAAAATAGCCGATCTACAAGCTCACAACGTGTCGTGAGCTTGTAGATCTGCTACTAGTGCCCTAGTGGGTGGTGTTCATGATAGAGATGGAAGTTAATATGAAATAGAGCAAAGAGAACGGGCAGCTTTATAACGGTTAGCGTCGTTGCTCAGGATAAGCCGTCTGTGTGAGTGAGCTGTATAGCTGAACAAGGGTTCGAGGCCATTGATCATTTTGGTGACACGGCTGTGAGCCACAAAATTGGAAACGGCGGCGCTCGCTTTTTTCCATTAACCCATTAAGACCGGGAAAGCATCTGTGTAACCACTTTAACCATTAGTTTATACTTTGGCTATTCAAAAAAAAAGCAGATCTACAAGCTCGTAGCACGCTACGAGCTTGTAGATCTGCTATTTTTGAAAAATCCTGAACATTTGTGCAAATCTTTGAATATATATATATATTTTTTTTTTATTATATTTATATATATTTTTTAACTCAAATCTTTGCTTCTGGGGGTCCCTGGAACAAAATATTTTCAGATGGGGGTCCGCGGCCAAATACATAACATTTTGGGGGCCCTTGACATGGACAAAGTTTGAGAACCACTGATATTATAGCAACATATGTTTTTTCAAAAAACTGTTAGGATTTAGAAGACATTTGTAGAAACCCCAGTAGAAAATATTTGATTTACAAATGTTTGGTTTAAAAAACATATAAATATTTGCACAATATTCATGATTTAAAAAAAAAAAAAAATAGCAGATCTACAAGCTCATAGCGCGGCACTCGGTGCCGCGCTATGAGCTTGTAGATCTGCTATTTTTTAGCGGTGCCAACCGCTCTAAGCTTGACTTTGTCCGTATGTCCGTCCGTCCGTCCGTCCGTATCAGCACGGGATGATGAGCACGGGATTTTACACAGCTATAACTCCAGATTGCAGCATGCCACCAAGTCCAAATATGGTATGTGGACTTAGACCACCAATAGGGACGAGCATGACTTGCTGAAGTTAGCAAAGAGGGGTCCAGGGACCCCCCGCGTATGCTATGTCAGTCCTCCCGTTTAGGGCACGGGATTTTAAACAGCTATAACTCCAGTTTGAAGCCTGCCACCAAGTCCAAATTTGGTATGTGGACTTACACCACCAATAGGGACGAGCATGAATTGCTGAAGTTATCAAAGCGGGGTCCAGGGACCCCCCGCGTATGCTATGTCAGTCCGCCCGTTTAGGGCACGGGATTTTAAACAGCTATAACTCCAGTTTGAAGCCTGCCACCAAGTCCAAATTTGGTATGTGGACTTACACCACCAATAGGGACGAGCATGAATTGCTGAAGTTATCAAAGCGGGGTCCAGGGACCCCCCGCGTATGCTATGTCCGTCCGCCCGTTTAGGGCACGGGATTTTAAACAGCTATAACTCCAGTTTGAAGCCTGCCACCAAGTCCAAATTTGGTATGTGGACTTACACCACCAATAGCGAGGCGCATGACTTGCTGACGTTATCAAAGAGGGGTCCAGGGACCCCCAGCGCCCGTATGAGCACGGGATGAGCACGGGATTTTAAACAGCTATAACTCCAGTTTGCAGCATGCCACCAAGTCCACATTTGGTATGTGGACTTAGACCACCAATAGGGACCAGCATGAATTGCTGAAGCCCCGCCCCCTCTGTCTTCCCATTGGCTGGCCTTCAAACAGCCATAACTCAAGTTCGCAGCATGCTACGGAGTACAAATTTTGTACATGGACTAAAACCAGCAATAGGGACGAACTGTAATTACTTAAGCCCCGCCCCCTCTGTCTGCCCATTGGCTGGGCTTTAAACAGCCATCATTCCAGTTTGCAGCATGCTACCAAGTACAAATTTGGTAAGTCGACTCAGACCACCAATAGGGACGAACTGAAATGAGTTAAGCCCCGCCCCAAAGGCACCGCTTCCTTCACACAGGGTGTGATTTTTTTAAATAGCCAAAGAAATCTAAAAATGACACAGATGCGTTCCCGGTCTTAATGGGTTAAAAGTTTTTGTAAATTCAACATTATTTTTGGTTCCGATTCATTCTCTTTCATTACTGTTGTGAGGGTGGTTTTTGTTTGCTCACTAAGGCTTGAAACATTTCGCTGGTGCCAATGTTGCTGCTTGAACTCACTGTGAATGGCTCTGCCAAAATAAATCCACAAGCTGCTAAGTTGCTTTCTGAACTCACTCACTGCGGTTCACATGTTTGTGTTGGAGACTAATCTTCGTTCAGCATCAATGAGGATCTCATTCTGTTTCTTCTTAAATACGCCCTAAAACCCTCAGTGTTCATTTAACTCTGACCCATACGGGTCCATTTTGGTTACATTTGTACACACTTGTGCTAGAGTTGCAAATGGATAAATAACACTGATGATTGTCGCTGTAAATAAAAATAATTTAGCACAATCAATGGCGCAAGTCTCAATTACAGTGGTGTAAAGTAACTAAGTAAATTTATTCAAGTACTGTACTTAAGTAAAATGTTGAGGTATTTTTTACTTATTGAGGTATTTTTTACTGGAGTATTTCCAATTTTTGGTTATTTTACTTCTACTCCACTACAAATATTGTGCTTTTACTCCACTACAATGATTGGAAAACTTTAGTTACTAGTTACTTTGTAGATTTTGATTATTATTACAAAACATGCGTTAACCTATTATAAAATAGCCGATCTACAAGCTCACAATGTGACGCATTGTGAGCTTGTAGATCTGCTATTTTCAAAAGATTTATATACATTTTGAAACCTGAAATGGGACTTTCTGCACAATGAGTACTTTTACCTTTGGTACTTTTAAGTACATTTTGATACCAGTACTTTATGTACTTTTACTCAAGTACATTTTGAATGCTTGACTTTTACTTGTTACAGAGTATTTCTAAATTGCAGTGTTGATACTTATACTTAAGTGAAAGATGTGAGTACCTTTTCCACCACTGCTCAATTATAGATTGAAAGGTAGATGGGCAGAACCTTAAAAATACTCCGTAGGGATGATAAAAATACTCTGTAGGGATGCAGCTATTGATTCTTTTCTTAGTGATGTTTCTATCAATTGCCTTTTCATTACACAAATAATTGAGAAGCTTGTTTTTGTATCAATCAATTGTTTAATTACTTAAGCCCTGTTTCACACTTTGTCACTCAACAGTGTCCTGCCAAAAAACAATGAAAATAGCAGATCTACAAGCTCACAACACGTGATAGATCTTCTATTAAAGTTCTTCCCCTATAACATGCCCAAAATGGGGATTGATTGTTAATCGATTATTTTATCAAATTATTGATTACCACTTAGCAGTGGTGAAAAGTAACTAAGTATATATACTCAAGTACTGTACTTAAGTAAATATTTGAGGTATATTTTACTTTACTGGAGTATTTCCCAGTTTTCATACTTTTACTTCTACTCCACTACATCTCAGAGGAAGATATTGTACTTTTACTCCACTACAATTATTTGAAAGCTTTAGTTACTTTGTAGATTTTGATTATTATTTAAAAAAAACATACATTAGCCACTTCAGACCTATACAGTATATACTCTGGCTATTTGAAGATAGCTGATCTACAAGCTCACAACGCGTCGCAAAGCTTTTAGATCGGCTATTTTCAAAGGATTTTATAAATATGACAACTTGTGAAATGGGATTTTGTGCACAATGGGTACTTTTACTTTTAGCACTTAAGTATATTTTGATGCCAATACTTTCGTACTTTTACTCAAGTACATTTTGAATACTGGTACTTTTACTTGTAACAAAGCATTTCTACATTGTGCTATCGCTACTTTTACTTAAGTACAAAATGTGAGTACTTCTTCCATCACTACCACGTAGTTGGTTTAACAGTTGCACCCCTAACACTAACAGTGCTAAAAGTGATGTCTAGAACGCTGTGTCACTGTGTATTAGAAGGAATATGGCAATGTTGTTATTTAACACATCACACAAGCTCATAATTCTACCTTTTGTTATATATTGGTGTTGCCTTAGTTCTGCTCACGCACGCACGCACGCACGCACACATACACACACACACACACACACACACACACACACACACACCCCACTTACTGTACTTGGGGAAACTAATCAACAGTCACGCACCTTAGACAAGCAGTAATTACCCTATACAGTTATTTCCCCCCCCCCACACCCAAGGAGAAAGGAAATAGTCCAGTGCATTTATTTATTTATTTCTATATATTTGTATACATGCCTTGCTTATTATCTCAGCACTCAGCCTTTCCTCTGCATGGCGGGCATAATGAGTCGGAGACTTCTAGACTTAACCCCGCTAAATATTGCACAGTGCAAAAACAAACAACGAGCGTATATAATTGTAATTACTGTGTGGAGCGGGTCAGCCTTGAAACAAGAAGCAACCAAAAGAAAACTTCATTCTCTCAGGGGGGGGGGTTTTCTAAGCCAACAAACGTTACAAGAGACATTTGAACGCTCAAACAATCTCATAGAGACCTATGATGGTTTTGCGTGCGACGATACTGGTGACATGGTGGAGAACTTTGTGTGAGATTTTGTATCGTTGCTGTTGCGTTGCCTTAGAGATCACTGGCTCTCGATGTGGGGTCTGGGGACCCCCAGGTGTCCTTGACAGGGTTCCAGTGCGTCCCCAGATAAATTATTGATAGTTAACCAAACATTTGCTTCCATTTGTACACTCTCAGAGTTAAATAAACTCTGAGGATTTGGATTTTATTTGTAGACAAGAAATTGTATTAGGGATGCAAATGATCGATTAATTCATTAATTGATAAGCAGCGTTTTTTAGGACCAAAAGGAAAAACTAATTCCGAAACCGAAAATGAGTGTAGAAACATAATCGCCTTGATGTATATGACATTAACGAGCGTCAACGAGCGTCAGCTGGACACACACCTCCCCTCTGCATTGCTCTATGGCGTCTGTCTCATTTATCTCCAAAAGCTCTTGAATATCATTAAGGATTGCTGTGATTATGGTAAGCTCACATTTGATATCACACACACCATAAAATCGATACATTTAATCGAGTAAATTCTTAACGGCAATTCATTGTTAACATCCCTAAATAGTATCAAATTGGGGGTCCATGGCCTAATGCGTGTATAGAGTGTATACTGTTGTTCATTATTGGTTGTGCTTTTTGTGATGTTACTATTCCACTTGGTCCAAAATGTGTTTGTATTGCTTGCTAGCCTTGCTGTATCTTACAGTACTTCTCTTACTCTGCATGTTTACCTTAACTGCTGTGCTGCCTCTAGTGACTGATCAATAAATGTCTATCTGTCCGATGCATATCAAACCGATCAAACTGGGGGTGCTTGAAATTGAAAGGTTTGGGAACCACTGGTCTAGATGACGCTGTCAGTCAGATAGATTAACCCATTAAGACCGGCGGGAACGCATCTGTGTCATTTTAAGATTTCTTTGGCTATTTGAAAATAGCAGATCTACATCTCTCATAGCAGCCGCGGTAATTCCAGCTCCAATATGTATTTGACCGCGGACCCCCATCTGACAATATTTTGTTCCAGAGACCCCCCCCCAGAAGCAAATATTTGCGTTACAAATGTTCGCTTTAAAAAAACATATTTTGAAAGATTTGCACACATTTTCACGCTTTTTGAAAAATAGCAGCTCTACAAGCTCATAGCGCCGCCAGGGACGTGCACAGATAGACTCTAGGTGGTGCTAGAGCACCTGCCCTTTGCCCTCTTGACCAGAAGTGCCCTTTTGAAAAAAGGGCACTGAGGGGGTCTTCAACAGGGGGTCCAGGACCCCTAGGGGGTCCTCAGAGTTACTACAGGGGGTCCGCCAAATCTTTATGTGATATGATTTTTCTTTTTTACCATAACCACTCGAAACCTAACATCCCTTTTCTGAGGAGAACTTTAGCCAAAAATAGCAGATCTACTATTTTTGGCAAAGAGGTATAGGTGTAGAGGGAAAAAAGAGCAGACCAAGTAAACAAAAAAAGTAAAATTTACTTGAGCACCTGCCCCTCAAAATGTCTGCGCACACCACTGCATAGCGCTATGAGCTTATATATCTGCTATTTTTGAATAGCCCAACGAAATCTAAAACGACACAGATGCTTTCCCGGTCTTAATGGATTAAGTCATAGTTGCAGATTGAAAGCAGTGCAGAGGCCTCTGTTATTCGTCCAGCAGCAGCAGCAGTGAGTTCTGCAGTGGGGTCAGGTTGCACTGACTGTTGCAGAACGGAGCCGGGCTGGCAGAAGGATATAAACTCTGCCTCAGCGGTTGTGACCCTGTGGCAGACCTGGCAGGGCGTGTTCTTCTACGCTCTGCTGCTTCCTGCTTCCCAACAGGAAGTCAAACTCTCCTCTCCGCAAACTGTCTGCTTGTTGACCAGCAGGCAGGCAGAGGTCACAGGAAACATAGCATACCATAAAGATAGCATGACACGGCGTATAGCGCATAGCAACGATGACGTAGCGTGACATAACGTAACGTAATTGTTATGTTTGTCCACTTACGTAAACAGTCAAATAATGACTCAAACAGTGTTAGAGAGTTTATCCTTTCATTTATGACGATGAGGATTATTCTTTCATTTTCTTTCTTTCTTCCTTTCCAACTGGCACCTCCTGGTGGCTCCCCCACACACACACACACACACACACACACACACACACACACACACACACACACACACACACACACACACACACACACACACACACACACACACACACACACACACACACACACAGTGTGGTGGAAAAAGTACTCAAATTCTTTACTCAAGTAAAAGTACCAATACTGCAATATAGAAATACTCTGTTACAAGGAAAAGTCCAGAATTAAAAATGTACTTGAGTAAAAGTACAAAAGTATTGGCATCAAAATGTACTTAAAGTACCAAAAGTAAAAGTACTAAATATTTGAAAATAGCAGATCCACAAGCTCACAACGCGTAGATCGGCTATTTTTAAATAGCTTAGGCATAGCATTGGGCTAAAGTGGTTAATGTATGTTTAACACATTGGGTGCCAGGTTTTTTAAAAAACAGAGTACACTGAGTGCCAGGGTTTTTTAACCATTTTTTAGGAGCCGAGATACAGGCTTTTGAAGTCATAAGTTAACCAGAAAGTGGATTGGAGTCAAAATCTTCGGAAAATGATATCTCCTGGTGCTTAGGAGGTAAAAAAAAAAAAAAAAAAATTGAAAAAAAAAAATTTTGAATTTTTTATTTTTTTTTCAAAAATTATTTTTTTTCAAAAACCGTATATATACGGCTGCACCCAATGTGTAATAATATAATAGTTTCAAATAAATGTAGTGGAGTAAAAGTACAATATTTGCCTATGAGATGTAGTGGAGTAGAAGTAAAAGTATTGTACTTAAGTACAGTACTTAAGTAAATGTACTTTCCACCACTGCACACACACGCACACACACACACACACACACACACACACACACACACACACACACACACACACACACACACACACACATACACATACACATACACACACAGAGACAGCTGGATGACAGTGCAGAGAGAGGAGAGTGAGATTAGTCTCCAGGAAACAGCTGGATGTTAGTGGTGCTCCACGGGGGGAAACACCGTGCCTGTGCTCCTGCAGAGGTCCTGCTCTAACACAGACACCTCCAGAGGGACGTGGCATTTCATGCATTATTAACAACATGCTCGTGGAATGCACCTGAAACCCTGGGCTGGCAATGAATGCTGGGCTGATGGCAACACTAGTCCAAATACCATTCCATCTTCCTGGGAACTGGAACCTTTTAGGGTTGTGTGTGTGTGTGTGTGTGTGTGTGTGTGTGTGTGTGTGTGTGTGTGTGTGTGTGTGTGTGTGTGTTTGTATTACTATACTTGCGAGGACCAAGTATAGTAGAATTTGAAGAAATATACATTGTGAGGACCGTTTTTCTGGTCCTCACAAGACAAATGGTTGTTTTATAGTTAAAATTTAGAGCTTAGGTTTAGGGGTTGGAATTAGAGTTAAACATGATTTGTACTTAGTTGCGCGCCAGTGTCATGCGCCGAAGAATAGCTGATCTATAAGCTCACAACGCGTCGCAGCGCGACGCGTTGTGGGCTTGTAGATCTGCTGTTTTTCGGCTTTAGGCTTACGGTTAAAAATGGCAATTATTGTTTTAAATGGCATTCATAACATGGCTGTCCTAAAGTGTTGATGTCCTCACAAGTATAGTAATACAAACGTGTGTGTGTGTGTGTGTGTGTGTGTGTGGGGGCGGGGGGGAGTAATACTCCGTGCTCTTGTAAATTGTCATTCTTTGCGGTAGGGCTCTTCACTTTCATCGGTAGCCATGTGTTTCTGTGAACAAGCTTTTGTTGGTGTGCGGCAGTGGCTCAGGAGGTAGAGAGCGGCTGCTTGGGTAAAACGAAAGGTTACCGGTTTGATCGTCAGTGTCGAAGTGTCCTTGAGCAAAACACTGAACCCCTAATTGCTCCCGATGATCAGGTTGGGGGCCTTGAATGGTTTCCTCCTCCGTCGGTGTGCGTGTGTGTGTGCGTGTGCGTGTGTGTGTGTGTGTGTGTGTGTGTGTGTGTGCGTGTGCGTGTGTGTGTGCGTGTGCGTGTGTGTGTGTGTGTGTGTGAAATGAGTGACTGTAATGCACATTGTAAAGTGCTTTGGATAAAGACTATAAGCTATATAAATGCACTATTTACCAAATGTGAAATTTACACAGTGTTGTATATTGCATAACCCATTAAGACTTGAGGCTGATAAAAAAAAAAAAAGATCCTCTAAATCAGTTTTCTGAAAAAACGTATGTTGGTTCAACACCTTTTCATGTTAGGGACCCCTAACAGCGGACCCCTATCTCAAAATATTTTGTTCCAGGGACCCCGAGAAGCAAAGATTTGATTAAGAAATATATATAAAAAAATATATATGCAAATATTCGCAAAAAAAAAATCACGATTCTTCCAAAAATAGCAGATACAAGCTCATAGCGCGGCACTCGGTGCCGCGCTATGAGCTTGTAGATCTGCTATTTTTGAATAGCCAAAGAAATCTTAACACATTGAGTGCCAAAAACGGTCTGGACCGTTTTTCATAATCCAAACGAGGTGTGCCAAAAACGGTTATGACCGTTTTTGGGCAAAAATATGAAAAAAAAATCCACTTCCACTTCCTGGTTAACTTATGACTTCAAAAGCCTGTATCTCGGCTCCTGTGTACTTTTCTTTTTTAGTATGTCTTTTTGACTATTTTCAACTGGCTGCAACTATGGAACGGATTACCGAATGTTTTTAATGTTTTTCCCCGGATTGTACGAGACCTCTATGTGTGTAATGAGGGGATCACCGTGAGGACGGTGATCACTGAAAATATTTTGTGACTACTTGAAAAAGGTCCAAAAATTGTTAAAATTCCAGGCACTGGAGGTACCCTGTTTTGAAAAACCCCTGGCACTCAATGTGTTAAGTGACGCAGATGGCGTTCCAGGTCTGAATGGGATAACGTTGCCAGTTTCACAGCGAGGAGCGATCTGAAAGGAGCAGCAGCACATGGCTGTGGTAAAGTCACCATGAATCTGATAACGGGGGAGGAGAGAAGATGAGAAAACGAAGAGACAGTCTGCATGCATTTGCAATAACGAACGCTGGCTCAAGTGTAGAATAATTGTCATTTGACGACTCCGGGCGCCCTTGGCTCACAGCGGGTGAAGGGCGATGGTGTTGCGTTTTAGAGTGATTGAGTTCCTCATGAATAGCGATTGGTCTGTGATAAGCCGCTCTCTACTGTGTGTTACATGTGACACGCACGGCTGTCTGGCATTCCCTTGTGGAGGAGGTTCAATGTTCTTCCGTAGACCGCTCTCCTCCTCCTCCTGAGGAGGACCAGGGTTTATACATAGGACAATGTTTAACCCATTGAGACCTGGAACTGTGTCATTTTTAGATTTGAGCTAAAAAGCATTATTTTACACTTTGGCTATTCAAAAATAGCAGATATACAAGCTCATAGCGCGGCACCGAGTGCCGCGCTACGAGCTTGTAGATCTGCTATTTTTGAAACATTGTGAAAATGTGTGCAAATCATTGAATATAAATACCTTTAAAGCTAACATGTTTAACTCAAATATTTGCTTCTGGGGGTCTCTGGAACTAAATATTTTGATGGGGGTCCGCGGCCAAATACATATAATTTTGGGGGTCCTTGACATGAAAAAGTTTGAGCACCACTGATATTAGAAACATACGTTTTTCAGAATACTGTTGAGATTTAGGAGACATGTAGAATCGGCTTCAGGTCTCAATGGGTTAAGTACTGTACTTAAAGGTAGGGTAAGTGATTTACTTTTGTTAAATGAAGTGTTAAATAGCTCTATATTCTGATAGTACTCATTGCTATAGACTCTATAGCAATAGGAGACTCCTTTTACTGAACAAACACTCTATAGTATAGAGTGTTTGTTCAGTAAGAGGAGTCTCCCATTTCTCTCCAGCTCTCTATTAAACAGAAAATGCATTTTCAGTGCTCTCTCCTGATTGGCTTAAATGTTGTCACCTACCTGAAAATGTACTATATTCTGTTTACTAAAGAGCTGGAGAGACCCCTAGCTAACAAACGCTCCGTAGCAATGATTACTCTCAGAATGTAGTACTTTAACCTTTTTAACAAAAAAAAATATATATAAAAGAAATATCACTTACCTTACATTTTTTAGGTATTTGTACTTTATTTGAGTATTTCCAATTTCCAATACTTTTACTTCTACTCCACTACATCTCGGATCCAAATGTTGTACTTTTACTCCACTACATTTATTTGAAAACTTTAGTCACTGGTTACTTTGCAGATATAAATTATTACGTTATAAAACATACATTAACCACTTAAACCATATTTTATACCTAGGCTAATGTTTGAAAATAGCAACGCGTTGTGAGCTTGTAGATCTGCTATTTTCAAACATTTTAGTACTTTTACTTTTGGTACTTTAAGTACATTTTGATACTAGTACTTACTTTTGTACTTTTACTCAAGTCAATTTTGAATTCCGGAATTTTATTTGTAACCGAGTACTTCTACATTGCAGTATTGATACTTTTACTTAAGTAAGACAGTTGAGTACTTTTTCCACCACTGGTCAGATATGACAAATAACTTAAATATACAAAGAAATGACTGACATATTTAATAATTTTATACTTGCGTGTTGTAAGCTTGTAGATCTTGTAGATTTTTAACATAGAAACGATTATGACGAATTGACGATTATGCAAAATAATTGCAATTATCTCAAATAATTGCGATGAGACGGTTATGTAATAATTGCTGACAGGCCTAGCCTGGTGCGCTGCTCTTCCCAGCGCCAACCGCCGCGCTTCAGCGCTCCAGACGCCCGGGAGAAAGTAGCGCCGGTCATTTGATTCCCCCTGATTGTGTGTGACAACCCGATAATTTACAACCAGATGTTTGAATCGTTACCGCAACCATGAGAAGTTCATGTTTACGTTGTTTCAGCTACGCTATTTGTGCTAATAACACAGACTGCAGACGTTTGAGCAGTGACCTCACTGGTCTATAGGTTGGAACAGTATGGGCATCACATATAGACATGATATTCAAAGCTCTCCTCAGCTCAGAAGGTATTCTCTGTGGACACGACCCTTTAACCCATTAAGACCTGAGGCCGATAAAAAAAATGTTTTCTAAATCCTAACGCTCTAAAATAAAATATATATATTTAAAGATTTGCACAAATTTTCACGATTTTACAAAAATAGCAGATCTACAAGCTCATAGCGCGGCACTCGGTGCCGCGCTATGAGCTTGTATATCTGCTATTTTTGAATAGCCTAAAGAAATCTAAAAAGTGACACAGATGCGTTCCCGGTCTTAATGGGTTAACCCATTGTTGTTCAAATGTCTTCTAAATCCCAACAGTTTTCTGAAAAACGTATGTTGCTATAATATCAGTGGTTCTCAAACTTTTTCATGTCAAGGACCACCAAAATGATATGTATTTGGCCACCGACCCCCATCTGAAAATATTTTGTTCCAGGGACCCCCCAGAAGCAAAGATTCGAGTTGCAAATGTTCGCTTTAAAGATATATTATAATCAAAGATTTGCACCCATTTTCACGATTTTGCACTCGGTGCCACGCTATGAACTTGTATATCTGCTATTTTTGAATAGCCTAAGTATAAAACAGTGGTTTAAGTGGTTACACAGATGTGTTCCCGGTTTTAATGGGTTACCTCTGGATTGATAAAGCATACTGGAAAATCTTCAGTGTCATTTATTTAAATCTGGGTTTACATACAATATCTTACAATAAATACATGAAACCTCTGTATATATATATCTGTAAATCCACCTATCTTGTGAACCGTCCGACAGACCGACTTCAAACTCGGCCACGCGCGTTCGCCGCGGACCCGAGGGAGTGCAGTGCCCGGCGTCGAGTCGGTTCGGATATGGTGGTTGTCCAGAACTGCCAGAAAAAGGTTCTGGCCATGCGCCCAAAAATGAGCCAATTGGTTGCCATGGCAACCCCAGCCTGCGCTTGATTTTGGCCTCGCCAAGTCTACTTTCCAATCCACAGTCAGTCTGCACACACAGACATTCTCCAGACATTCTCCAGACATTCTCCACAGACCTTTACCACTGTGCACAAGGACGTTCCAGATACCGCCCAAGCGTTCTCGACAGTGAGCGTTATTGGTGTGAATGGTTTCTAGGTGCCTCTGTAGGACAGAGGAGTGGTCCAGGGGTCTGACCGCTGTAACACACCCTCCTCTGTCACTGTCAGCTGAAGAGGAAGCCAGATTTCTTCAGAGATCAATTATTTAATGCAGGTCTAAAACACAGTTATCAAACCAAGACGTTTAAGCTCGGGGTATTTGGAACTTCCAAAACTAAAGTCGGAAATACTTCGCCATGACAGGTCGCGATGACGTTTTCTTTTTTTTTGTGGAAGCACAGTGAAACCCTCAGTGATTAGCAACCATCAGGGGATCGATCATACTGGAGATAAATATTCTGTGACTACTTGAAAAGGTAAGACAATTGAAAAAACTGCTGGCAGTCTGGGCCTTATTTAGTTGTATATACTCTGGCAGTTATAGAGTTAATGAGAGAGACCACACAATTAGAAGGGTCGACGTGTTTTTGTACATGATGTTTGGCCCAGTGTTCCTGTATTATCTGGTTACCATTGGCATTTTAATGTACAGTAACTTGGGTTTAGACTGACGAGTGTCAGTTGTTGTTTGGATGAATATTGTATGTTGTTTCATGTCGTGAGTGATGTTTTTATGTGGACCCCAGGAAGACTAGGGACCCCGGGCAGCGGAAGCTAACGGGGGATCCGAAATAGGCTCTATGCAGAGCAGCCATAGTATCACTTCCTTCACAGGTGTTACCAATGCTACTAATGAAGGCTCCGTTCCATTTAGTGTAGCACAGTGGTTCTCAGACCTTTTAATTTCAACGACCCCCATAACTCTGAGAGTGTACAAATGGAACCAAATGGACCCGTAAGGGTCCATTTGGTTCCATTTGTACACGCTCAGAGTTACACACCGTAAGGGGCCATTTGGAACCCCCTCAAGGAACCATGATGGTCCCTGGACCCCGGTTTTAGACCCACTGGTGTAGCAGAGTGTTTCCAGTGAGCCAACGTGTACATACAATATCAGCACCCTGACTCTGTTTGACCAGAATGGAACAGAGCCTTCATTAGTATTATTGGCAACACCTGTGAATTTCTTCACAATATGGCTGCTGTGCATAGAGCCTATAAAGAAAGAAAGAAAGAAAGGAAAGCTGATGTTGTGTTGAGGAGCTGTCCAGGGGGGTCTTGACATTCGGTCAGTCAGTCAGTCCTCTGTATAGCTCCGGGGCGTCGTTGGGTCTACTACTCTGCACATATAGCATTGGACGGGGTAGGAGGCGCCTTCAATTATTGGCATGTTATGATGGGTGGATTATGGTCTGGTCAGACCTGTTCTCTCAGAGAGCCCACTGTACAGGCCGATCGATAGCCTCGGTAATTGGCATTGGCGTATATAGTGCTGCTGTGTTTGTGTCAGTGGATCTCACTCTGCCAGTACGTCATCATACGAAAGGCTGATTTATACTTAATTGCGTGCCGATGTCGTGCGGCTGAAAACAGCCGATCTACAAGCTCAGAACCTTCTTGGGCTTGTAGATCGGCTGTTTTCGATGCACGGCGCGCCAACAACGCGTAACCAAAGTGTAACTGAGGCTTGCTTAGCCCATTAAGACCGGGAACACATCTGTGTCGTTTTTTTTATTTCGTTGGGCTATTCAAAAATAGCAGATCTACAAGCTCGTAGCGCGGCACTCGGTGCCGCGCTACGAGCTTGTAGATCTGCTATTTTTGAAAAATCTTTGAATATATATAGGTTTTTAAAGCAACATTTTTTAACTTAAATCTTTGCGTCTGGGGATTCTACAATTGCTTTTGAAAACACTTCTGTTGCTATAATATCAGTGGTTATCAAACCTTTTTCGTGTCGAGGACCCCCAAAATGTATTTGGCCGCAGACCCCCCCCCCCCCCATCTCCAACATATATATTCAAAGATTTGCACGCATTTTCACGGTTCTTTAAAAAAACTAGCAGATCTACAAGCTCATAGCGCGGCACTCGGTGCCGCGCTATGAGCTTGTAGATCTGCTATTTTTGAATAGCTCCTTATTGAGGATGTGAACGGAGCAGAACCATCAGTCAAGTGATGAATAAGTAAACCACAGACTTCCTATGGAGAAGACGAACAACAAAGCCGGCTCTCTCTCCAGTTATTATTAGTAATCATCTGTAGGGGTACAACGTTTATTGAACTAATTGATTTCACTTATTATAAGCAGTTAATTGATCATTTAATTAAATAACCGAATTAATTATAGATCCCCATTTTGGCATGTTATACACGTGTTATGTGTTTATTATAGGCGTACGGTTACCGCACATTTCTGTTAAAGATCTACAAGCTCACATTTGTTGCATGATCGCGACGCATTGTGAGCTTGTAGATCTGCTATATATATTTTTTTTTGCATTAAACCATTGTGCAACAAAACATAAAATAGACCCAAAGTGGTTCATTGATTCGTCGATATAAAAAGTTTTTTTTAATATATCGTCTCTGTCGGATGGACACCTCACGTCCAAAAAGTAGCAGATCTACAAGCTTGCGGATCTGCTACGTTTGACTGTTTTGTGTGACGCTGTCGTATGATCAAGTAGGGTGTTAATTTATGAAGAAAAAAAAATCACAAAAAGTTAGAATATGGAAATAAGAAGTTTCTGCCCGACAACCAGTGGTGGAAAAAGTACTCAAATGTTTTACTTAAGTAAAAATATCAATACTTCAATGTAGATGTAGTAAAAGTCCGGAATAAAACATTTACTTGAGTAGAAGTACAAAAGTATTGGTATCCAAATGTACTTAAAGAACCAAAAGTAAAAAGTTTTTTTTTTTTTTAAATAGCCGATCTGCAAGCTCACAACGCGTCGTGGTGTGAGTAAAAGTAAAAGTACAAGATAATTGGAAATACTCCACTAAAGTTAAAAGTGAAACCTCAAAATTGTACTCAAGTACAGTACTTGAGTACATGTACTTAGTTACTTTATACCACTGCCGACAACAACGATATATATATATATATATATATATATATATATGTATACATTTTAAAACACGCTTCTCCATTATTTGATTCATCCAAAAAGTAATTGACAGAATAACGGCTGTGAAAATAATGGATATAGTTTTACAGCCCTACTTTCTTGGAGGTCTATTATGGTAGGACTGCCGTGGGGTGTCTCTGGTAAATCATTTTCTGTGTCCAACGGTGGAGCCTGGTGGCGCGGTGGGCACATGCCAGCACCACACTGCCAGCTGCCCAGACCCTGTTTCAACAGGAGTGTTGCCAGGCCTCTCTCTCTCTCTCTCTCTCTGAGCTCTGGCTCATGAAAAGAGCTATCGCTGTCTTGAGGATGAAAAGAGCCTCTCAAACATCCACAGCATGAGTTTGTTTATGGTGGCGCTTTAACCCATTGAGGCCTGAGAGGTTCTGATTCTGCAAAAATGTCTTCTAAATCCTTCTAAACGATTTTTTTCTTCTGAAAAACGTATGTTTCTTTATCAGTGGTTTTCAAACCACTGATAAAGGGACCCCCAAAATGATATGTATTTGGCCGCCGACCCCATCTCAAAATATGTTGTTCCAGGGACCCCCCCAGAAGCAAAGATTTGAGTTAATGTTGGCTTTAAAAGAATATATATGTTCAAAGATTTGCACACATTTTCACGATTTTTCAAAGATGGCAGATCTACAAGCTCGTAGAGCGGCACTCGGTGCCGCGCTACGAGCTTGTAGATCTGCTATCTTTGAATAGCCAAAGTGTAAAATAATGCTTTTTAGCTCAAATGAAAAAGTGTATTATTTTATATTTGGGCTATTAAAAAATAGCAGACATCCAAGCTCATTGCGCGGCTACGAGCTTGTAGATCTGCTATTTTTTTTTAAAACGTGAAAATGTGTGCACATTTTTTAGTATATATATATTTTTTAAGCAAATATTTTTAACTCAAATCTTTGCTTCTTTTAAACTTTTTCATGGCAAAGACCCCCAAAATGATATGTATTTGGCCGCCGACCCCCATCTGAAAATGTTTTGTTCCAGGGACCCCCCAGAAGCAAAGATTTGAGTTACAAATGTTCGCTTTAAAATATTTTTCACAACTGTTCTTGATTTTTCAAAAAATAGCAGATCTACAAGCTCGTCGATCTGCTATTTTTGAATAGCCAAAGAAATCTAAAAATGACACACATGCGTTCCCGGATTGAATGGGTTAAGGAAGAGCTATCTCGGTGACTTGATGATGAAAGAACCTCTCAAAAATCCACAGCATGATTTTGTTTATGATGGCGCTTTAAGTACGTTTGTGCTCATTTCTTGCTGACACATAGTCTATCAGTGGGACCGGAGCAGCTGTTGAGCCGATAAAAGGAAGTCGGCAGAACTTGAGAGAAGAGCACGAGGTGGAAACAAATAATATCCTGCAAACGTATACTAAAAAAAGCAGGGTTCCCACGCTCATGAAATCCCTGGAAATATTTTGAAATTAGAAAAACAGTTTTCCAGCCAGGCCTGGAAAAGGTTTGGAATGAATCGAATGCTTTGGGAAATGTTTGGATGTACATGTTTTTTGGCTGTTGATTTTGTCCCAAAAACATGTTCAACATTATGTGAAACACCTGTGGCCTAATGCGTACAAGACGTCACGGGACAAAAGCAATAGATAACAGCGTGTTGCGTCGTGATTCGTTGTTAGCTTGTAAATCTGTTCTTTTTTGTCACGTGACGCCTTCTCTCGAGTCAGTCTTGGGCCATTGATAGCACACAGGTGTAAGAGCCTCATTAATGAGCACTATATGATTGCTTTAGGCCTGGAAAATGGGGTAAAATACTTTGAAAAAGGTATGTAAAAGTTTAGAAAATTAATTGTTACAAATGTGCGGGAACCCTGCAAAAGCAGTGGTTTTCAACCCCTTTCATGTGAAGGTCCATTATTTATTCGGCGTTTGAGCCACGGACCACCGTTTTGATTCATTTGTTTTTGAGATTTATTCTCTCTAAACCCAAGACATAGAATATTTTGTCATCACTGGATAAGATTCTGTCAAACTAGCAATTCTTTTACATTCTCTAAATGTGTAGACTTATTGTAAATTAAAGTAATGCAGATGTTTAACAATAATTTAACTCTTGTGAGCTCTATTAAGAGTCCATTTGGTTACCAACTCTCCATCATTTAGCTGGGGACCACCTGGAAACTCCTCAAGGACCACTGGTGGTCCCGGGACCACTGGTTGAGAACCACTGCTAAAAGGAGGAGAACGATGGCTGCATTAACTTAAGCGGTCAGCATTACTGTACTGTGTGCTGTGTCACCTAGCAATGACCATTTGAATAGGATAACACCTCTGTGTATAAGAAGGGTTATGCTTTGGTGGTGCTCGGGGGTGTTGCTGTGCTTTTTGCCCTGCTGGGGGGCTATAGAAGGGTGTGGAGGAGCCCAGGCCTCCTGGCCTGGGGCAATGCTGTTTTTATGCTCGATTCTTCTTCAAGACATTCTCAACTTCACCCCTGTTTGGTTATTAATATATTCCATATTAACATCCTCCTGGTTGGGGCTTGTTGTCCCTGGCAGGTGAATCCAGTAGAGAACAGTGGGAGGGAACGCACACAGACAGAGATGTGTGTAGAGGAGGAATTAATTGGCACAAAGACTAAATTGGGGAGGAAAAAAATAATTGGCTGCTCTAAAAATGGACAGTAAGCATTAGAATGTTGGGGGGAAAAAATCACAGTGGTCGAAATTACCCCTCCAGAAGCCCAACTTCTTAACGATCGTTATCACCTCAGGCCCATCCACACGTTATTAGAAAACATTTTTAAGTTACAGTCAGGGGATCCTTTAGGATTTTAACGATTCCGGTTCCTTAACGATGCCCTTTTAACTCATTCAGTGCCATTGACGCGTACACGACCCAATTGTTTTCCAAAGCCCAGAGCGCCGAAGACGCACACGTCCAAACCGTGTCATCAGTGTTTTTTCCACCAGATGGCGCCGTTCTCTACCACACGAGTGATCTTTTTCACCGTCTAGTCACACTGATCCGGGAGATCACGCGTGATCCCAAAGATTTCCTCCTCCATCCACTTCCTGTTTATAGCGTATTTGGGGAAACAGCTGTTATACTTGAGTTATTTTTTTCCCCCCTGCATTTTTGACGAGACATGCTATACTCAACAGCCTGTAACAAGTGAACGAGGGGTCGCGGGAGCCTTATTTTTTTTCTTTCTTGCGGAAGCACAGTGAACCCCTCCGTGTTTACCAACCTGTGCTGGAGTGCACCCTCTAGTAACCGTCTGGGTTACTAGAGGAGGTTCCAAATGGACCCTTACAGGTCTGTAACTCTGAGAGTGTACAAATGGAACCAAATGGACCCGTAACACTCTCAGAGTGATGGTGGTCCTTGAAATTAAAAAAAGTTTGAGAACCACTGGTGCTGTTATTGTATTAGTAGCAGAAGAGAAGTCCACATACAGTACCAGCTCAGACAGTGTGATATAAATCGGTTTTGTAAACGGTTCCGATTCCTCAATGTTGGATCCGGTTCCTTCGGTTGTCCGGATCCCAACCCTTTAGTTACAGTAATGGTTTCGTATTCATTTACTACTACTTGTCTTCTTTTCTCCCCATGTGTCCTCTCACGGCCAACGTTGCCAGATTCTGTGAGAGAAACAAGCAGCCAGGTCTAGGATAAACCAGACCAAAAGAAGCAACTATGGGCTACACGAGCACTTTCAACATATACATCTGCTATTTGAAAATAGCAGATCTACAAGCTCACAACGTTTCAAATACAATCTTGCCGGGGAAATTATAATGAGCAGATCTGGCAACCCCCTGCTCACGACTGAAGGAATGAAAAGTAGTGAAGAACATGGGCCATAATAAATCATGTGTGATGTAGCCTAACCGTGCTAGTGGCTCTAGTGGGCCACCCGAGTTTTATGGTCCAGAGAATACTGCAAAGTGGGCTTCTTTTTGCTCTCGGGGCTGGAATTTACGGCGGTCCGTGTTGAAGAACTCTTCTCTGGAATCACATGGCGTTGAGTGACTGTAAATCCATGATAGCCACGCATGGAGCTCAGCCATCCATTAGACTAATGGTTCCAACTGGGGATGTAATGTAAGGTTTACTGGACGCACGACTTAACCCGTTCAGGCCGGGAACGCATCGGTGTCATTTTTAAGATTTCTTTGGCTTTTTCAAAAATAGCAGATATACTATGAACTTGTAGATCTGCTATTTTTTTGAAAACTTGAGAAAACTTGTGAAACTCCAATATTTGCTTCTGGGGGTCCCTGGAACAAAATATTTTGAGATGGGGGGGTCCACGGCCAAATAATTTTGGGGGTCTTTGACATGGAAAAAGTTTCAGCACCACTGATATAGCAACCAAACAACAAACATTGTATGTATTTGGCCGCAGACCCCCATCTCGAAATACTTTGTTCCAGGGACGACCCCCAGAAGAAAAGATTTGAGTTAAAAATGTTTGCTTTAAAATAATATATGTATTCAAAGATGTTCACAATCTTTCCAAAAATAGCAGATCTACAAGCTCGTAGCGGGGCACTCTGTGCCGCACTATGAGCTTGTATATATATTTTTGAATAGCCAAAGTATAAAATAATGATTATAGCTCAAATCTAAAATGCGTTCCCGTTCTTAATGGGTTAAACAAAGCAACTGAAGAGCAATCCACTATCTATATATATATACTGTATACACGTCTCCTACTCAAGTCTAAAGTTTATTGTCACATCACAGAGGTTTACAGTGGATGTAACTCTTTTTTTCATACAAACTCTGGATTCATACCTATAGCCCTAGAACGGCTGTGATATTTATACACATTTCATGTATTCCAGATACACAGCCCATAGATCACCCCCCGCCCCCCCATGCCGTCTCGGGTAGCAGACTCATCGCAGCGGCATTTAAAAGTTGTTTTACTCACCCAATAATTAATTGCTGGGGTCAGCTGTCCTCTGGTTTATCCATCCATATCCATTTGAAAGTTCTAGCTGAAAACATGTGTTAGGTAAAAAATATCTCCACTTTTCCACGAGCCTCAACACGGACAGCATTCTCCTATCCAACGGGGGCCGAAATGATTGCTGGACTGGAACATAGGAATTCTTCCTTTGGTGAGCACATACGGTACGGGGCTCACGGTCGACCGGTTACGTTGAGATTGGTGTGGGATAATTAATGTTGTCCGTGTGAAGCTTGTGGAAAAGTGGAGATTTTTTTTTTTTAACTTAACACGTTCTCTGCCAGAACTTTGAAATGGACTAATATACAGATGTGCCACTTCAAAACTTCACACGTTACTGTTCTTTCCCTGAAAGTGCCCTGAAAATGCATTTTATTCCTCCCTTTTCTGCCCTTAAAATGCACTGTTTTGCCCCTGAAAAGAAGTTGTCACTACACCCCCCCATTTTTCCCTTCAACAGACATCCATATACATGAGAACAAAAGAATGTGTGTTGAAGGTGGTGTCAGACTCATTATGAGGCGAAAGGTGATTTGACCAGTTGCTCAAATTAATTAGCATCATAAAAGCAGTGATCATCAAAATAATTCACCATTTTAAATGCCCTTCTTTGTCCCTCTTATTGCCCTGGGAATCCCCTGAAAATTTACTGTCTTGGCGATGGCAGGACATGTGAAGTTTTGAAGTGGCACATCTGTAGAGCAAGGGTTCCCAACCTTTTCAGCCCCGTGACACCCCCCCAAAAAAATCATATTTGAACTGGGGACCCCCCACCCTGACAAGCACTTGGAATTGTAGGAGTTCAGGCATTACATTTAGTTTGACTCGGTTCCACAGATAGAATATTGTGAACATAGCCGATCTACAAGTGCGAGGCGTTGTGAGCTTGTAGATTGGCTATTTTCACAATGTTTGCCTCTTTCTTACATACTGTAGTATTTGACAATTTGGTATTAATAAGGTCTTAAAAGTCATTCATTTGTAACTTTAGAATTGTGCAGATACCCTGTATAAACTTATACTGTATGTTGGTTTGTTCACTGTTCAGTGAGAAAACAATGTCGCACGTTAAGCTAATCATCTGGGGACCCCCCAAAATCATTTGGGGAACCCCTGGGGTTGCTGTAGTAGAGCGTTGGTTCTCAAAGGGGGGTCCGGGGACCCCTAGGGGTTCTTGGGGTTGTTCCAGGGGGTCCCCAGCAAAATGTGTTAATATAGCATCACAATAATGTTACCCACTTTAACCTTTTATACTTTCGCTATTTAAAAATAGCAGATCTACAAGCTCATAGCGCGGCACCGAGTGCCGCGCTATGAGCTTGTAGATCTGCTATTTTTTTTAAAAATCGATTCGATTCGAAATTCGAGCGAACATGTGTAAATCAAATCTTTGCTTCTGGGGGGGTCCCTGGAACAAAATTTTTTGGCATGGGGGTCTGCAGCCAAATACATATCATTTTGGGGGTCCTTGACATGAAAAAGTTTGAGAACCACTGCTGTAGAGGACAATAGCTGGACCCCAAGTCGCAATATTGGGCGAGTACACACAGAGTCCCACAACTTTTAATGCCGCCACGATCAGCCTGCTACCCTGAAGGGCATGGTGTTGGAACTATGGCTGTGTATATTGGAATACATGAAATGTACAGTATTTAATATCACAGCCATTCTAGGGCTAGATTCATGCCCAGTATGGTAATGTAACATTTCCAAATGCGCTAAAAATCTTATGTGTTCCATCACGGCGGGGCAATGGCAAACAATAAAACTGAAGGTGTGATCATAAGTATCGTCCTTGGGGGGCGGTGAGGGCCGAGTGGTTAAGGCGTGTAGTGCATAGAGTTATAATATATCTAGAGGGCGGACTGCCCCGCCTCCCAGCTATTCATTTCAATGAAAGTTGCTCACTGGCGTTTGAAGCATCCGGAAGAACGCTGTACTTCCGCATTTGGGCGCCAAATTTGGGTGCCCTAATGCGGAAGTCTTGAGCACCGAGCAGGCGCCCTAGGGGTTTCAAACGGTAGAACCACCAGGCGACGGCAGCTTCACTTTTTCTACCACATAGGCTCTGATACCTGACCACGAGTCCGGGGGTTCTAAACCTGGGCTGGGAAGTGTCGAGGATTTTCGGAACTCCGCAAGCATAACCTCAGACCACCGCGTGGTCGAATATTCTAATAATCATAGAATTATTGAGTTGAGTGCTCATTGAGTGCCATTGACGAGTTTGACGTGTTTTACTGCAATGGCGCAACGTGCCAATGACGTGTTTGACGTGTTTTTGAAAAAAAAACATATTACTTAAAAAGACTAACATGTTATTTTCAAAGGCAGACAATTAATGTCAACGAGGTCGCGATGACCTCGTTGACATTTGTGAAACCACACCTGAAAACCCTCAGTGATTAGCAACCATCAGGGGAGATAAATATTCTGAGATAAATATTCTGTGACTACTTGAAAAGGTAAGAAAATAGCAAAATCCTGGCACTGGGACCACACACACAGCCAGAAATAAGTCTGGCAGTGGAAGAGTTAATAGAATTATAGTAGTTGAATTTCATTTTGGTCACTTTTACACATCCCGTAGTACCCAGATAGTTGTCGCTCTCCCTCTAGCGTCGTGGCTGTGAGTGTCACTCACTCTGGAGAAGTAATTAGTGCGGTATGAGGGCATTGAGGGCACTGTCTCTTTTGACTGTCTTAAATACCAATCCCATTTTTATTATTTGCTTATAACCCGGTCCTTCCAAACGATCACTGCGTCATACTGCAGCATGGGGCCTGCAGCACAGTGCAGCTGTGTGCAGTAATACTGTACCGTGATGATGACTGCTTTACTGTAGCCGCAGACTGGTCACTGGTCCGTTTTATGAGCCTCAATTAACGCGTTAAGACCGGGAACGCATCTGTGTAACCCACTTAGACCATTATTTTTTTTAACTTTGGCTATTCAAAAATAGCAGATCTACAAGCTCATAGCGCGGCACCGAGTGCCGCGCTATGAGCTCGTAGTTCTGCTATTTTTTGAAAAAACGTGACAATTTGGTGCAAATCTTTGAATGATATGTTTTTTTACAGCGAACATTTTTATTTCTAACTCAAATATTTGCAACATTTTTTTTTAAACTTATGTTGCTATATATATCAGTGCTTCTCAAACTTTTTCATGTCAAGGACCACCCAAAATGAAAGAAAGAAAATACTAAAAAATCTAAATCTAAAATGACACAGATGCTTTCCCGGTCTGAATGGGTTAACATTTCCTCAGCGCTGCTGCCTCAGTTAGCCTGCTGGATTACTGACTGACCTGCTGCTTACATCCATAATCCTTCTATGTACTACAAAAACACATTAACCCATTTTGTCCTTCTTCTTTTGTCTTCCAGGTCTGAATGTGACGGCTCCAGAATGGTGAGGTATGTACAACATTCAAAATGTCTTCTTTTTATGTATCAATTTGATATATTATGCATTACAAACCACTTGGATATCACATTTTGTTTATATACCGTACATATACATACAGTATTAGATAGTCAATCGATCTAACTAATGTCATTTTGCACCACAACAAAACATAGCTGGCCATTCCCTTCCTCCTTAATGGGACCTTCTTTTGTATAACTCATTGTCGTCCATGTGTACTCCCTCACTGACCCGGCCTGTGTCATACCTGGAGTCAATGATTGCTTGTCTGAAAACCCACACTGTATTAATGCTTTGTAGATGATGCAGAGCGCAAGAAACTACCAGGATTTTCATAGGCACGCTTCAGAGACATTAACCAAACAAAAACCACAGCCACACAGTTTACCAACGGTTGCCACGATGGAGAAAAACGCCACCGTCGGCCATAGATAGATCAAATCTGTTCACTGTTCACTGTTCACTGTTCACTGTTCACTGTTCAGAGGGGCTCAAGTCGCAAAGTGAGTCTGTCACTTGCATTTCAAATCGTATTCTTTGATCGGCTGGTGATATAACTTAACTCAGTGGTTCTCAAACTTTTTCGTGCCAAGGACCCCCAAATTGACACTTATTAGCCCGCGGACCCCCGTTTGAAAAGATAAGCCAGGGACCCCCATAAGAGAAGGTTTTCACGGCTCTCTAGCAGGGATTTTCAACCATTTTAATTTCAAGGACCCCCAGTTTGACATGCATAAGGCTACGGACCCCCATTTAATGGCATGTATGTCTCTGGGACCCACATTCATATTGTAAAATCAATGTTAATTTAACTCTGAGAGTGTACAAATGGAACCAAATGGACCCGTTAGGGTCCATTTGGTTCCATTTGTACACTCTCAGAGTTACAGACCCATAAGGGTCCATTTGGTCCCTGTCCATCATTTAGCTGGGGACCCCCTGGAACCCCCTCAAGTACCCCTTGGGGTCCCCGGACCCCACTTTGAGAACCAATGACTTAACTGACCCGGTATTACTTATGAACATACTTGTGTGGATTACGGAGACATTTGAATGAAATCTTGATCCGGGACGTGCGCTGTGCACTATTTGTGTCGCGGGCCGCGGACCATATTATGTGCGCCTTGCGCAGCCAGAAACTCCGGGTGGAGACCGGAGCGGCTTTGATTGGTTAAATGCGCGGCTTACTTCCTGATCTAAGGCCCGCCCACTCGTAGGCCACTTGTAGGCCAACCCTCACACCGTTTGAACGCGGCTACCGACCGCGGAGCTGTGAATCCGTCTAGAGAGATGAAGTCAAATGTGACCAGAGCTGTGATCCTGATGAGGGCGGCAGGTCAGATTGCTTTGGCGTCTGCTGTCTGTTGCTGCTGGGAGGTGAAATGATGAGTGTGTGTGTGTGTGTGTGTGTGTGTGTGGCTTGTAAGTCAAGGTCATGACTCATGACTCTGCCACTGTTCAGTCCTTTGCTACTGTAATGGCTCCTTGTGGGCAGCCAGAGATTTATGAGGAATGTCTCTGCCGACAGAATTAAGACGTGGGGAGATTTAAAACCGAAATACAAGATCAGGGAGGTCAGTGATGTCAAAACGTGTACAGTATGGACTGTTTCAATTGGACCATAACAAAATGTTACATTCAATTATATTGACCTTTTTTTCTCCGAATTAAGGAGCCCCCACCGTGAAGACGTAGCGCCTCCTCTTCCCGTTCGACATTCCCCACTGACATTCCCCACCGAGTGCCGCGCTATGAGCTTGTAGATTTTTGAAAAATCTTGAAAAAAAAATGTTTAGATTTTTTTCAAAAAACTGTTAAGATTTAGAAAACATTTTTTAAGAATCGCCTCAGGTCTTAATGGGTTAAAAAGTCAAAGTAAAATATCTGAGTACTTCTTCCAGCACTGGTTATAGTCCAGAGCAGAAGTCATCTGTATGGTTGCAGCTGTTGCCTAGCAGCAACATAATCAAACATTCCACTTGAAGAAAAATCCCAACCTACATGTGACCTTTGTTTTCTCAAGCTGTTTTTCCACAACAAAACATCTCCGTCTGTGTCCTGCTTCTCAAGGCTCAAGGTGATCTTTATTGTGTACAAGTATACCGTCTCTGTCGGGTGGAAACCATGTCCAAAAACTGTTGCTTTTCACCATTCAAATTCAAAAATATCAAAAGTAGCAGATCCACAAGATCAAAAACTTGTAGCTTTCAAGCTTGTAGATCTGCTATTTTTGATACTTTTTTTTGTGTGGCACCGTAGTATGATCAAGTAGGGCATTAATTTACGGAAAAAACACAAAAAGTAAAACAAATATGGAGATGGGAGGTTTCCACCGACAGAGACGATAATACTTCCTCACGACATTGAACATATACACAACACGGAAAATAAACAGCCTGTCCATTGTCCTAGTGCTTAAAGTGCTTGAAGTACTGGATGCAAGGTTCTTGCTCCTACATGTAGGTTGTAAACATCTATTGTGAGCTGTAACAATAGCTGTGTAGAACTGTGACTGTAAACAAAGCTGTGTGCATGTAAAACTACATTGTTCTCTACCCTGGTCTCTGTGGTTAGGGTGTAATACTTAACCCAACCAATGGGTTCAAAAACATCTTGCACCTATAATTGACGGCCAAACTCATGGGGCTACACATGTGTGTGTGCGCGGTCTCCACGCACACACATGGCCCAACTAACTCCACATTTTACCCCAAAATTCCTCAATATTCTGCCTCTGAACCGGCTGCTTCCCATACCGTTACTCTACTTCCATGATGTACAATAAATATGAAACGCATTATGCCCCAATACTATGCAAATCTCTTCCCCAGCGCGAAATTCACTTCCGGGTGCTTATTTTGGTCTGACATCAGAGAACCCACATATTTGGGCATAACTGATATAGGCAGCTCCATATATGGAGATGTCTGACACTATCTGACATCACCATAATGACAGGGGCACAGCCATCACGGTCCCATATTTGGGCATAACTGATATAGGCAGCTCCATATATGGAGATGTCTGACACTATCTGACATCACCATAATGACAGGGGCACAGCCATCACTATAAAGGACCTGGATGCCCTGGCCAATGCCAGTGTCCTCAGCGACGCTACCAATGCCACACACGTCCACGTGTTGTTGCCTTGCAACTCTACTGCACGTAGCCCCTACCCCCTCTACTGCACGTAGCCCCTACCCCCGCAGAGCACACAGAACGACACAGAGACAACAGGAAACTTTACTACGCAGTACACAGAACGACACAGAGACAACAGGAAACTTTACTACACAGTACCCACAACTTCGCACGCACCACTTTAACCCTCATTCAAAATGAGTTAAAGACAGTTAACCCTTTAGTAAAAATCTTTAAAACCGGCGCAGAATTACTCAATGCCAACCCAACTCAGGCACTGAAAATGGTGTTCAAGTCAAAAAGCTCACAGGGGGCAAACAAAAGTCACCTCAACCCTGCTGTCCCTGACGTTGTTGTTTTTGCACCAGGATGCCAGACAGAGCCCAGAGACATTGTTCTGTACAGAACTCCAGTTGATGTACCTAATCACAGCCAGACTACACACATCAATTCACTACACCCTATGTATGACCCAGCCGCTTATCCCTTGATCTTGCCACATGGGGATGCTGGCTTCAGCATCGACAACCCCATCACAAAGGTTCATGCACAGTCACCCACAGCCAAAGTCACTCTTCAGGAGTTCTTCAGATTCCATCTACAACAGAGAACCCACTCCTTCAACACCCTTCTGAAGTCGGCCCGACTTGCTCAAGAATACTTCTGTGATCAATACTCCAAAATAGAAAATTGCCGGATGAACTACTACAGGAGTAGGGAACTACAGGACAAGTACAGGGCCCACCAGTATTCTGGTCTGATTGATTCCCTGGCTACTCAGCAAACACAGCCAGGACAGACTGAGGCCACCAACATTGGTCAACAGATAATTCTTCCAGGCTCACACACTGGTAGCCCCAGATACCTCTACAAGCACTATCTAGATGCCCTTGCCATAGCAGCCAGATACAAAAAGTTTGACCTCTTCATTACCATTACGGCAAACTCACGGAGTGAAGGTGTCCTCAATAACATTTTTGAACACCAGCAGCCCACTGACAGACCAGACATTGTCAATAAAGTCTTCAAACGGAGTCTGGATGAGCTCCTCCGCGACATGAAGCTGGGAGTTTTTGGCAAAATGAAGGCTAGAATACACACTGTTGAGGGACAGATGAGAGGACTGAAACATGCCCACATACTGCTACTCCTACACGAGATTTTGACTGTAGATGACATTGATCACATCATTAGAGCAGACATACCTGACCTGGACAAGGAGCCAGAGTTGCATCAGCTGGTGTGTCAATCCATGCTCCATGGACCCTGTGGTCCAGGCTACCCCAACAGCCCCTGCATGGTCAATGGCCTCTGTTCTAAGAAATTCCCCAAAAACTTCTGTGCCACCACTCGACTGCCTCATCATGGTCATGGCTACCCGGAGTACAGGCGGCCCATTGACGGCCACACCTTCAACAAGAAAGGCTTTCTGTTTGACAGCAGGTGGGTCGTTCCTTACAACCCCTGGGTCCTTCTCAAATACAAATGCCACATCAACGTTGAATTTGTAGGCTCCTTCCAGACCATCAAGTACCTGTACAAATACGTACATAAGGGAGCTGATGTTGGCACCCTCGACATTGAAGACAGGGATGAGATCTCCAAATTCATCAATGCCAGAACCATTGATGCTCATGATGCACACTGGAGGACTATGGAGTACAAGATCCAGGACAGACTCCCTGCTGTCACCAATCTCGCCACCCACACAGACGGCCAGCAGAGCATAGTCTTCAGAGAAGGCCATGCACAGGAGGCCATAGCAGCAGCCAAACCCACTACATTGCTTGCCTTCTTCGAACTAAACAGCCAGGACCCTGAAGCAAGGCAATATCTATACATGCAGATTCCCGAACACTACACATGGAAGGCCCACATGTGGAATAAAAGAGTCCACGCACCCAAGGACAGGGAAATTCCACGTACAATAGGAAGAATGTCCAATGTATCCGTGCTCCAAGGAGAAAGATTCTACTTGAAACTGCTCCTAGCACATATCAGAGGACCACAGACCTATGAGGACCTTAAGGTACATGATGGCAACCACTATGACACTTTCAAAGACACAGCTCTAGCCATGGGCTTGCTTCAGGACGATCTAGAATGGATTACCGCCATGCATGAGGTGTCACGCTACGCATCTCCAAGGAAAGTCCGCGAAACCTTTGCCATCATCCTCCACTACTGTCACCCATCAGAGCCCAAACATCTGTATGACAGATTCTTTGCAGAGCTCAGTGAAGACTTTCTCCATGCGGAGGCCACTGCACAAAGGTGCCCCACAGACGCAGTAGACACAACATTCATACAAAATCAGCTACTGCTTGCAATTGATGATGAACTCTCACAAATGGGCAGCGGTCTATCCAACTACAATGACATGCCACAGCCAAGACCACTAACTGCGCAGGAAAGGCTGACACAAATCTTCAGATCTGAAAAATTCAACATAACACAGCAACAACAAATTGTACAGTCGCTTGCTCCTAAGCTCACTGCGGAACAAATGGCACTCTGCGAATCCGTCTATCAGGCAGTGCATGCCCCACAAGAAGAAACCATCACACGCCAGTTCATTCTCAACTCCCCTGCAGGATATGGCAAAACCTTTACCTTTAAGGTCATTGCTGCTACGATACGCGCAGAGCATGGCATTGTGCTGTGTGTGGGCAGCACAGGCTTGGCAGCACAGAACCTGGAGGGTGGTAGGACCGCTCATTCACGATTTAAGATCCCAATCCCCATTTTCCAAGACTCTGTCTGTGCCATCAACGCAGAGTCCAATCTGGCCAAGCTCATTAAAGACAGCAACTTAATCATCTGGGACGAGATTTTCAGTGTTGACCGCTTTAACGTCGAGTGTGTGGAAAGAACACTGAGGGATCTCATGCACTCACAGCAGCCTTGGGGTGGCAAAACTGTCCTCCTGGGTGGAGACCCAAGGCAAACCCTCCCCGTTATCAAAAGAGCAGGCAGGCCCCAGATAGTTTCAGCATGCATCCAGATGTCAACACTCTATCCTCACATGAAACACCACAAGCTAAACCTCAACATGAGAACACACGCAGCAGAGAAGGACTTCTCCCACTATCTCCTTGCATTAGGGGAAGGAACACTCCCAAAACGTATGTTTCTATATCAGTGGTTCTCAAACTTTTTCATGTCAAGGACCCCCAAAATTATATGTATTTGGCCGCGGACCCCCATCTCAAAATATATAGTTCCAGGGACCCCCAGAAGCAAAGATTTGAGTTAAAAAATGTTTGCTTTACAATAATATATATTCAAAGATTTGCACACTTTTGCGCACACACGATTTTTCAAAAATAGCAGATCTAGATCTGCTACTTTTGAAGTTTTGAAGTGTAAAAATGTAGCTTTTTAGCTCAAATAAAAAAATGATATAGATGCGGTCCAGGTCTTAATGGGTTAGTACAATCATTGATCTTATAATCAATCCCTATTTTGGTCATAAGTCATAAAAATTAAAGGCGAAAACGTTTCAAAAACTTTCCAAAATAGTGAAAACAGACAATCTACACGCTTTGTGAGCTTTTAGATCTGCTATTTCCCCCCAAAATTGCATGACACTGTTGTGCGACAACGCCTAAAATAGAGCTTAAGTATTTCATCGATTTGTTGTTATAAAACATTAAAAAAAGTAAAGAAAACACACTTCTCGATTATTCGATTAATCGCCAAAGTACTTGACGGAATAAAGATTTTGATTTGAAATGTTCATATGGAATAAAGGAACTGTAACAAATGAATACGGCAAAATAACAGTAAATTAAAAAAAGATGCATATTCGAAAACGAGTGAAAAGAAACATAACTCATTGCTCGCATTCCATCTCCGTCAATAATAAATATCAATAACAAGCTTCCACGCTAGTCTATCCCTATCTATGATGAATACTCATCTAAGATAAACCAATATTTATACATCTATTACGTACCTATAATCACTCTCTTATAAACACTTAAAGAAAAGAAGCGATAGTTTCAGCCCTTATCTATTGTGACCATCTGTGTTGCGTGAAAAATCAGCAGTGGTGGAAGAAGTACTCAGATATTTTACTTAGGTAAAAGTAGCAATATCAATGTAGAAGTACTCTGTCACAAGTGAAAGGCCTGTGTTCAAAATGTTACTTGAGTAAAAGTGCAAAAGTATTGGCATCAAAATGTACTTAAAGTACCAAAAGTAAAAGTACAAAATGTTTTGAAAATAGCAGATCTACAAGCTCACAACGCGTCGCGATGCGACGCTTTGTGAGCTTGTAGATCTGCTATTTTCAAATGGCCTAAGTATAAAATAGGGCTAAAGTGGTTAGTGTGTGTTTTATAATATAAAAATGTATACCTGCAAAGTAACTAGTGACTAAAGTTTTCAAATTATTATAGTGGAGTAAAAGTACAATATTTGATTCTGAGTCGATGTAGTGGAGTAGAAGTTGAAGTACAGAAAATAACTTCAGTAAAGTAAGTACGGCACTTGAATAAATGTACTTAGTTACTTTACACCGCTGAAAATCTGTCCGCGTATGGATGCTCCATCATTCTCTCAGAATGAGCCTGTATGTAGACTAGAGTCTAGACAAGAGACAATACCGTGTGTGTGTGTGTGTGTGTGTGTGTGTCGTGTGTGTGTCGGTGTGTGTTGGTGGATATTGTTCTGTTGTTCCCGGGCGTCCTGAATCCTCGGGCTCCCTCTGTTCTGATCCAACTGTCCCAGCTGTGTGTGTGTGTGGTAAGATGAGGCCTGCCTGCATGCCTGGAGGTGTGTGTGCCAGTCCTTGTCTTTGATCTGGGATTTGTCTCGTCACACTGATTCTGTGTGTGTGTGTGTGTACTTGTATTACTATTCTTGTGAGGACCAATTGTCCCCACTGGTATAGTAGAATTTGAGAGATGGTGGATTCTGAGGACAATTGTCTGGCTGGTTCTCAGAAATGGTTCTTTGATGGTTGAAAAAGATTCGGGGCGCTAGACTTACAATTAGTCCAATAATTATGTTAGGATTAGACATTTAGAGCAGTGGTTCTCAAACCTTTTCATGTCATGGACCCCCAAAATGATATGTTTTTGGCCGCGGACCCCCATCTCAAAATATGTTGTTCCAGGGACCCCCCAGAAGCAAAGATTTGAGTTACAAATGTTTGCTTTAAAAATATTTATATTCAAAGATTTGCACACATTTTCATGATTTTTCAAAAATAGCAGATCTACAAGCTCATAGCGCGGCACTCTGTGCCGCGCTATGAGCTTGTATATCTGCTATTTTTGAATAGCCAATAGATGGACAAAGGGGTTAAAATGACCGTGACACTTTATTAACACATTTTGCTGGGGACCCCCTGGTACCCCTCCAAGGACCCCTGGGGGTTACAGTTATTACAGTTATGCCCGGTTTATACTTACAGTAGTTGTGTGTTGGTGTCGCGCACCGGAAATAGCCGATCTGCAAGCTCACAACGCATCGCAGCGCGACACGTTGTGAGTTCTGAGTTCTGCTATTTCCGCCTCCTAAAAAAAAATTGTCCTCACTAGTATAGTAGCCTAATACAAACGTGTGTGTGTGTGTGTGTGTGTGTGTGTGTGTGTGTGTGTGTGTGTGTGTGTGTGTGTTTGTTGTGTACTGTGCATGGCACACACAAAGCATGTGAAGTCTGTCTGCCCACAGGACAGAATGACCACCAGTGTCAGCTCAGTAAAAATCACAAAAACACAAACCAAAACAAAACAGTCTTTATGGAACCTCAATTGAATTCTCAACAGATGCTGACAGAATTGATTTGGAACAAAGTGTCTCTGATCAATTATGTTGTTTTTAGGAGTAAATCCATTTCCATGCCAGTGTTTATGCAGTACAATCCTCAGTGTTCATTTAACTCTGAGAACCAAATGGACCCGTACAGTACAATGTAGATGCAAGCAAAGGTTTCCTCCTGTGTCTGTGTTATGACTCAGCAATCGGGGCGTTGACGATTAAACATTTTAACCGTTAAATCGACAATAAGAGTTAACATGTGTGTTAGTTATCAGTTAAACAATTAATTTATTTTGTTCATTTTGTTTTTATTTATGTATCTAATCTAGAAAGCCAGGCTACAATTTGCTAAACACTGATTTCAATTGTACATCTCTCATGTAAGCCTATTTTCTGTTTTATTTATTCTGTTTACAGTGCTGCAGGGTAGCCTAGATATTGCGTACGGTTTGTGAATCCTCTTGTTTATACTGCTGTAGCGCCTGTTAAAAAATAAACCTCCTTTCTTATGGGAAACGAAATGTGTTGCACTGGTAACGTTTTAATGGCACACGCACGCACGCACGCACGCACGCACGCACGCACGCACGCACGCACGCACGCACGCACGCACGCACGCACGCACGCACGCACGCACACACACACACACACACACACACACACACACACACACACACACACACACACACACACACACACACACACACACACAGACAGACAGACATTCGTCCATACAGCAGTAAAAAAAGGTCTTTTTCTCTTATTGATTAATGATTAATTGATCGTTATGGAGTTTCAATTAACATTTTAAAGATGAGCATCTCTGACAGGAATGTAGTTTTGTTTGTCGTTCTTGTTGTATGGCTTTGGGTCTGTCAATCTGTGTAACCCAGTGGTTCTCAAAGTGGGGTCTGGGGAGGACCCCCCAGGGTCCTTGAGGGGGTTATAGGGGTCCCCAGCAAAATGATTGATAGTTAGGAACCAAATGGACCCTTACAGGTCTGTAACTCCAAGATAGAAGTTGATGGAACCATACCAACCAAACGGAACGGAACCAAACGGATCCTTATGGGTTCCGTTTGGTTCACTCTCATGAGTTATGGGGGTCCATTTGTACACTCTCAGAGATCTGTGTGGGTCCTTTTTAATTATAAATCACGTTTACATTCCATCCCATTTAAATCGACAAAGTGCAAAGTACGTAAAAGCAGAGTCATCAACATACAGTATAAATATGCATGTTGCAACCAAGGGGCAAGGCTTGGATATTTACGATGAGGCCAACACGGAAGCTTATGAATGGCCAGAGTGAGGCACTGTTTTACCCTGCGCCGACCTGAAGTGTCAGAAAGAATTTATTTTAGCGCAAGTGAATGGGTTTTTGACAAACTTTAGACTAGATTTTCTTACCGTAATAAAAATTGTCATAAATTCTATATGCTTCCAGTTGCTAGTTTAAAGTCTCCTTTCAATCATCATGATATGCGTTTTGCTAAATTATGGTCCCATTTATTCTAAAATTGACGATAAAGTAGGCTATGCTCCAGGAGGGGCGGGATGATTTGATTGACAACCTACACAACCAATAGCATTCATTCCCCGCCCCCGCTCTTGATTGACAAGCTACCCAACCAATAGCATTTTTGGGGGTGTTTTCCGGTTCGCTGGTCACGTGTCTGGTCTCAACCAATAGCGTTTGAGTTCCGGACGTGGCCAACTGTATATATTAACGATGGAGGAATGCATGTTCCTGAACTATCGGCTTCATTTTCGTTCTGTAGAAAGCAGGGGAGTGGCTTTGTCCATTCTTTTTTACAGTCTATGGTTGCAACCACATAGTCACAAGGCATACATACATAAAAAACATATGAAATTAGATAGAAAACATATAGACTCAAATATGATTAACCCTTTCAATGTGAACTCATCTCTGTCATTTTAGATTAAATTCAACTGCTATTCAAAAATAGCAGATATACTGTACAAGCCCATTGCGCGGGAGTGCCGCACAATGGGCTTGTAGATCTGCTATTTTTTGCAAATTTGCTAATTTGTGCAAATCTTTGAATATATATAGTTTTTTAAGCGAACGTTTGTAAGATATTTCACGATTTTCCCAAAAAAATAGCAGATCTACAAGCTCATGAGCTTGTATATCTGCTATTTTTTGAATAGCCAAAGAAATCTCAAGTGACACAGATGCGTTCCCGGATTGAATGGGTTAGGAGCTAATGAAAAGAAGTGAGTCTTGAGTAAAGATTCAAAAAGCTGGGTTAGGCTGTTCCAAATCCTAAGGGTAGCAGCAGCAAAGGCGCGGTCGGTCACCCCTGCTTATTAATCTAGTTTTTGGGAACCACCAGGAGCAGCTTGTCAGAGCAGACCTCAGTGCCCTGTCTGGGGTTATATATTGGAGAATATTAATATCCAGTCCAGGGTGAAATGCTGACCATTTTATTAGGACGATTCAGCAGAGCCACAGCATTACAGATCACTCCTGGCCTGTTCCGGCAGCCTCCTGAGGCATCGTACTGTATGGGACACCTCTTATACCCTAAATGGAGATAAATATAAACAGGCTATACTAAGTGACAGTACCATAATAAAGCTGACTGGTTAAAGGGATAGTTCACCCCCAAAATGACTTTTTTTCTATCGATTAGTCACCCCATGGAGACTTGAATTCATGGATGTTTTTTTGTTTTTTGTCGCATTCCTAAGCCAATAATTTGGTGACCGGCAGCGGTTCCGGTTACTTTGTGTCTCCTACCGGAACCGCTGCCTACCGGTCCGCTGGTCATGAAATTATTGTCTTAGGAATGCGACGAAAACAAAAAAATATCCATGAATTCAAGTCTCCATGGCGTGACTCATCGATAGGAAAAATTTGGGTGAACTATCCCTTTAAGTTAGCAATGACCATGTATGGTCTCATTTAGGACAGATTATATGCTGACACAGAGAACAGTGTGGTCGTTGAATGACCAGGAACAAGAGTTGTGACGAGATCCATGCTGTGAAGCCATAGCACACTACGGTCTAAACACAAGTGTAAAGGATTTAGAACAAATTGTCATTCTGAAATATCTAATTTATTACAGGTATGACTAGGGTACACAAGTTCAGTGAGAAATATAAAGAGAACAGCCTGTTTTAACCCGTTAAAACCGGGAAAGCATCTGTGTCCTTTTATAGCAGGAAAGGAAGGGAAGGTTGCACCTGGTCAGACCTGATGAAGACCCACAGTGGTCGCAACATTGTTTATAACTAAATACGTTTTCTACTGGGAGCTACAGTGTGAGAACTTCACTTCCTTTCCTCCTATGTACGTATTGTTGTCGTAAGTTTTTGTTGGGATGTGCGTGCTTCCCTCTGGACTCTATAGCTATATACAGTATATATAGCAACATGAGGTTTTTAGAAAACTCTTAGGATTTAGAACAGTGGTTTAGAACAGTGGTTCTCAAAAATAGCAGCTCTACAAGCTCACAGCGCGTCATTTCGTGCCACGCTGTGAGCTTGTACATCTGCTATTTTTGAACCTTTTTTGTTGCTCTTTACCCCCTTTTTCTACCCAATTTTAGTCATTATGCCAATGAATTCCTCCCCACACAAATTTCTGTATCCTACTGACTCACCTGCCAGTGAGGAGCCCCCACCGGGAGGACGTCGTAGAGCCTTCGTCCTACTCCTCCCGCCCAACACTCCCTGTCTCTAATGGGGATCCTTTAATAAACATAAACTAGCCCCCCCCTCCTCCCTCCAGAGAGCAGTTAGCCAGTACATTGACGCTGGCCCCTCCCTCTCCGCAGACACACACACACACACACACACACACACACACACACACACACACACACACACACACACACACACACACACACACACAGCTCTGTTAACAAGCATCTCTGCATCATGCATATTCAGCAGCAGCTCTTTATAAAAGTGAGCAGCTCCAATTTGAAGCAACACGAACGGGGCATCCGCTGCCATTTCCTCGTACAAGCTTGCAAGCTTTCCGACAGAGGAAGCGTGGAGCGCCTTTGTTGTAGCACACGGCTCTGATTTAGATACAACACTTCTCCTCTCTCTCTCCATGGGCTCACAGTCACCTACACGTTCTCACAGCCCTGTTAAACCATTCCATCCGGGAACGCATCTCCTGTCATTTTTTGATTTCTTTGGGCTATTCAAAAATAGCAGATATACAAGCTCATAGCGCGGCACAGAGTGCCGCGCTATGAGCTTGTAGATCTGCTATTTTTGAGAAATCGTGAAAATGTGTGCAAATCTTTGAATATATACTTTTTTAAAGCGAACATTTGTAACTCAAATCTTTGCTTCTGGTGGGGGTCCCTGGAACAAAACATTTTGAGATGGGGGGTCCGCCCCCAAATACATGTCTAAAAATGTTTTCTAAAACCTAACGGTATGTTGCTATATCAGTGGTGCTCCGACTTTTCCGTGTCAAGGACCCCCAAAATGATATGTATTTGGCCGCGGACCCCCATCTTAAAATATGTTGTTCCAGGGACCCCCCCAGAAGCACGGTTCGGAGTTAAAAATGTTCACTTTAAAACATGTATATACAAAGATTTGCACAAATGTTACAAGATTTAAAAAAAAAAAGCAGATCTACAAGGTGCTATGAGCTTGTATATCAAAGAATTCTTAAAATGACACAGATGCGTTCCCGGACTGAATGGGTTAATGTGTCACACATGCTGCAAGTGAGGCCCGGGCTCTTTAATATTTAGCGCTGGTGTTACATAGTTGGATAGTTCTCCATATCATTAATAATGGAAAAGCCACTGATCTTAGCATAGGACACTATAAATAAACCTCCGGTCCACAGAGGACTTCCATTGCTGTAGCGTGCGCGTGTGTGTGTGTACGCGCGTGTGTGTGTGTGTGTGTACGTGTGTACGTGCGGTCGTGCGCGCGCGTGCTGGGGGGTTTGTGGCTGCATGCCTCTGTGTAATAATGTGTATGTGTGTGCCAGTGTGTACATGAATACCCTGTGTATGCCAGCCAGCATTTCTGTGTGTGTGTGTGTGTGTGTGTGTGTGTGTGTGTGTGTGTGTGTGTGTGTGTGTGTGTGTGTGTGTGTGTGTGTGTGTGTGTGTGTGTGTGTGTGTGTGTGTGTGTGTGTGTGTGTGCGCGTGCGGGCGACACGCACACAGAGAAAGGGGGCCTGTCATTGTCAGGGGGATTGGATCCATACACACACACACACACACTCCATGGCTAATGAGAGAGGAATAACAACATGGAGTTTAATTGGCCTGCATGTGGCTAATCAGAATGGATGGCTTCATTCTGACGTGATTAGAACCCGGGTCAACCTGACTACCTCAACCTCATTGGAATATGTGATAGTATGTGTGAGGAAACCTCACATGTCCAAAACACTTACTTTTCTGGATTCAAATTTCAAAAACATCAAAAGTAGCAGATCTACAAGCTCGAAACGCGGCGCGAAGCGACGCGTTTAGAGCTTGTAGATCTGCTACTTTTGATGTTTTTGTGTGACGCTGTAGGATGGTTAAGTAGGGTGTTAACTCTTTAGCTGCCAGAGTAATAGTGTAATATTGTCACGCCACTGCCAGCGAAAACGAGCGATTTTACCAACTTTGGAAAAATCATGGAAAATATTTTTTGCGATCGCTGTCCTCGCGGTGATCGCCTCATTACACGCACGGGGGTCTCGTAGTATAGGGGGAAAAATGTATCCGGCCGTGGTAATCCGTTGCATAGTTGTGGGTTAATTTACAAAAAAAAACACAAAAACAAAACATTTGGAGATAAGAGGTTTCTGCCCGACAGCAACGATGATGTGATAATATGTGTTCCTGTTCTGCACAGCATCATCCACCTTAACCCACGCTGACACACAGGTTGGCACAGAGGAACACACACACACTATGACAGTGTGTAGAGGCACGATGCTGTGCCATGAGACACAGTACAAGAGAGTTTTGGGATGTTTGTGTGACAACCACACTTTATTTTTGCAATATATACACAAAAAGTTACACATTTATTTATTTATTTACTATATCAGTACGCAGTCATTTCCCAACAGAGAGGCAAAATATTTACCCTTTTTATTTTCTTTAACAATTATTTTCAACTTAGTGAAACCCAAATAGTGAAAACAAGCTCACAACGTGTCACAGGTGTGCATTGAGATTTTTTGACCTGCCCATTGGTTTGCCTCGGACACCAAACGTTTGAAAACCAGTGCTGTATCGTACCGATATCAAGGATGACCGTCGGGGCTCAAGAATGCTTTGGAAAACGTTTGTCTCTTGTGTGATGGACCCTGAAGAAGGCAGCCCTAGTCTGTCCGAAACGTTGGTGTGCATATCCAGTCTCTGTGTTCACATCCACAATAAACTTTTGGCATCGGCAGCTACGAGTGTGTGTGACTAATGGCTCGATACTCCTTTATTCTTCAGTGTTTGATCCGTTGGCTGGCACCCCGCGAGGGCCGGTGTGCCGTGATGTGATGCCATTCTGTAGCTGTAAGCTAGATCAGAGATCTCTGCCCACTGATATACATCTGAGGAAATCTAATTTCAATGAATGGGCTTTAACCCAGTAAGACCTGAGGCGATTCTTAAAAATGTCTTCTAAATCCTAACAGTTTAAAAAAAAAAAAACTGTTTCTACATCAGTGGTTCTTAAACTTTTTCATGTCAAGGACCCCCAAAATGATATGTATTTGGCTGCGGACCCCCATCTCAAAATATGTTGTTTTAGGGACCCCCAGAAGCAAAGAATAGAGTTAGAAATGTTCGCTTTCAATGATATATATTGAAAGATTTGCACACATTTCCACGATTTTTCAAAAATAGCAGATCTACAAGCTCGTAGCGCGGCACTCGGTGCCGCGCTACGAGCTTGTAGTTCCCGGTCTTAATGGGTTAAATCAGAGAGAAAACCCAGCGGTATAACAAACCCACGCCCACACTGCTTTGAAAACCATTCCAGACACCGTCCCACGTGTAAGGAATGCTTCTTGTGAAGCTGTTATGTTTTTTAATTTCCAAATTGTTTTTCCACCCAGTTTTAGCTCCCATGTATTGAATTTAGATGTCACCACCAACAGACGTATATTAGTTGACGGAGATCTCCTGATAATCCGGCTACGCGAGACTAGGCTGTAAACGTTTTTTTCCGGAGCGCGTGTATTGGCTAGAAGTTGCGGCTTTACCTGGGTTGCTCTTTTTTTTAACCCATTCAGACCTGAGGTTCCGATTTGGCAAAATGTCTTCTAAATCCTAAACGGTTTTCTGAAAAAACCTATGTTTCTATATCAGTGGTGCTCAAACTTTTTCATGTCAAGGACCCCCAAAATTATATGTATTTTGCCGCCGACCCCATTTCAAAATATTTTGTTCCAGGGACTCTCAAGAAGCAAAGATTTGAGTTAAAAAATGTTCGCTTTAAAAAAAAAAAAAAATCAATGATTTGCACACATTTTCTCGATTTCTCAAAAATAGCAGATCTACAAGCTCGTAGCGCGGCACTCGTTCAGATGCGTTCCAGGTCTTAATGGGTTAAAGGACCGGGGACAGAGGAGAAGGCTGATTGAAAATTTTCATCGCGACAAATTTACAGTGTGACCATGGATGGCATGGGCGCTCTGAGCCAGCCAGCACTACAATTTACTGCTCCAGTTTATATACCGCTGTGCGTTTTTCTGTGGTTCTGGTGTGACATTGTGAGGGGATTGTTCACAGAAAGCTGCAATAGTGGAAGCTCAGTGGAGCCGGTGGTGTTCTGTCCTGGCTGGGCTGGATGTGGATTGCGGAGCCTTTTATTTCCTTGTAATTCTCCGCAGGGAGATGATGGTGACCGACCGGGAGAGAGCGAGAGAGAGCGAGAGAGAGGGATTATAAAACCACCCCCAGTATTACAGACAAAACGACAAAGAGTGAAAAGAACAAAGCTTGGCCCGGGTTCTGGCTGGCGGAGGTCAAACTCTGCTCTGTGGAAGTGGCTGTGAAAACAGTCCCGGTCGGTTCAAGCCGGAATTAGATCAAGATTGTTGTTTTTTTGTTTTAACGCGACTGAATTATTTGAGGAAATACAAAGGAAGTGGTGGAAAAAGTACTCGAATGTCTTGCTTAAGTAAATGTATCAATACTATACTCTCAGTACAAGTACCCTGTTAAAAGTAAAAGTCTGGAATTCAAAAAATAAAAGTACAAAAGTATTGATAGGTACCAAAATTTACTTAAAGTACCCAAAGTAAAAGTACTAAAATCTTTGAAAATGGCATATCTACAAGCTCACAACGTGTCGCGATGCGACGCGTTGTGAGCTTGTAGATCTGCTATTTTTGAATAGATTTTTCAAAAATACCATCTGCTATTTTTGAATAGCCAAAGATGTGGATTGTGGAGCCTTCGCATCGCGACACGTTGTGAGCTTGTAGATCGGCTATTTTCAAATGGCCTAGGTATAAAATAGGGCTAAAGCGGTTAATGTATGTTTTATAATATAATAATTTGTATCTGCAAAGTAACTAGTAACTAATGTTTTCAAATAATTGTAGTGGAGTAAAAGTACAATATTTGCCTCTGAGATGTAGTGGATTAGAAGTAAAAGTATAGTACATTACTTGAGTAAATGTATAGTTACTTTATACACCACTGAGTGATATACAATTCCACATAGAATTTTCCCCCCTTCCTTCCAGCAGAGTAGTATCTAGTGCAAGTGGTTCTCAAAAAGTGGGGTCCAGGGACCCTCAGGGTTCCAAGTCTGTAACTCTTGAGAGTGTGAAATTAAAAAAAAGTTAGAGAACCACTGTTCTAAATGTAACTTTACTGATGAAACCAGGGAACTGGAATGCTCAACTCACAAGTCTTTAGAGTTATGATGGGTGGGTGCTGACCCAAAAGGCACCAAAAGTACTATGAGTATGTAACACTTGAAATAACTGACGTGCTCGTCCTGCCCTAAGTCTTCCTCAGCATACAGCGTATGTACAGTGGTGTAAAATAACTCAGCACATTTACTCAAGTACTGTACTTGAGTACTATCTTGAGGTATTGTTACTTTACTGGAGTATTTCCAATTTTCAGTACTTTTACTTCCGCTTCACTACATCTCAGAGGCAAATATTATACTTTTACTGATTGATTGATGTACTTTATTTAGTAAGACATGAGAACATCAGTACATGGAAGTACAACATTCACAATACAAGGTCTACTAAACTGGAAGACTCATTAAGCACTGAGCTTGTTTAAGATGAGATCCCCATGCACACAAATCATGATGACATATAAGAGACAGACAGATATACACACTACTATACAGAACGTCATACAATCAGCTTACAAGGTTACTGGTATGAAGAGTGAAAAATATGTACAAGAGAAGAAAAATAAATAGAGGGGGGGGGGGGGGTAGGTTAAGACTTAGACAGGGGCCATTTTCGAATTGCAGCCTCCTGAAGGTGTATCTTTAGGGCAGTTTTGAAAGTGAGTAGGGTTTTACACTCCTTTACTCCTTTTGGTAGGGCATTCCACATTTTTGATGAATAGCATGAGAACGAGTTCATTCCCTTTGTTGAGCCAAATCTGGGTTGCACATGATTTGTGGAGCTTCCTCTGGTGTAATGATCATGGACTTCATTAACATTTTGGAAGTATTTAGACAAATACAGGGGGATCCCAATGTTGTGGTGTATCTTGAAGACCAGGCCCATAGCAAGTTGCTGTACTCTGTCCTCAACCCTAAGCCATCCAATCCTAGCAAAATGAGCAGGGGTTAGATGGGTTTTATGATTGAGGCCAAGAAGTAGCAAATATTGTAGTACTCCACTACAATTCTTTGAAAACTTTATTTACTAGTTACTTTGTAGATTTTGATTATTATTACACAACATACATTAACCACTTCAGCCCTATATACATTTCGGCCATTTGAAAATAGCCGATCTACAAGCTCACAATGCGTCGCGATGCGACGCATTGTGAGCTTGTAGATCGGCTATTTTCAAAAGATTTGTATACATTTTATACATTTGAAAACTTGTGAAATGGGACATTCTGCATAATAAGTACTTTCTACTTTTGTACTTTAAGTACATTTTGATACCAATACTGTTGTACTTTTACTCAGGTAAATTTTGAATTCCGGACTTTTACTTGTAACAGAGTATTCCCATATGATAATATAACCATCTGTATTCATGAAAAACTATCCATGCAAAACATGTAAAAAACAATCCATCATTGAAGCGGTGTACAGTGCAGTAAGTATCCAATCTCTTTAGCCCGGTGCTTTTCAACCTTTTTCATATCCAGGTCCATTATTTATCCGGCATTTGAGCCGCGGAACCACCGTTTGAAGTGATTTAGACTCTCAGATGAGATTTTGTCCACAATTCCATGCTGTATTGATGTGGTACCATAGGAGAGATAACAGGCCAAACGTTGATCAAAATAACAATTGTGTAATTAAGTGAACCAGTAATTTGGTTTCATTTTACACTCTCAAGAGTTAAAGATCTAGAAGGGTCCATTTGGTTACCAACTCTCCATCATTTAGCTGGGGACCACCTGGAACCCCCTCAAGGACCACTGGTGGTCCCCGGACCACTGTTTGAGAACCACTGCTTTAGCCCATTAAAACCGGGAAAGCATCTGTGTCAATTTAGAATTTTGCGTTGGAAAAATCGTGAAAGTGTTTGAAAAATGTTTGAATTAATATAGTTAAAATAGATTGAGAACTACTGATTTTAGAAGGCATTTGTGGAATCGGCCTCAGGCCTTAACCCATTAAGGCGATTATTTTAAAAATCTTGAAAAATCAAGATTTTTCAAAAATAGCAGATCTACAAGCTCATAGCGCGGCACTCGGTGCCGCGCTATGAGCTTCTATATCTGCTCTTTTTGATTAGCCAAAGAAATCTAAAGTGACACATGCGTTCCAGGTCTTAATGGGTTAATGGGTTATAGAAGGCGTTCTTTCTCTGTCTCCTTCACTGAACAGTGGCCTAACACCCTGAATACCCCATGAAGCATAGCCTCCAATCTCCATGACCAGCAGCATGAAAGTGTCTGGCTATACAGGAGGGGAGACCTTTCATCTTTTATTTCTAATGCTCCTCTTCTGCTCAATGATGAATTCTCAAGTCCCTTTTGGTCCTGCCCCACATAGTAAAAAAAAACACACACAAGTTCGAACCAGGATAGTTTCTCGGGGAAAGAGTGCTTAGATAGAATTTGTTGACCTAACGCAGTGGTTCTCAACCTTTTCAGGCCGTGACCCCCAAAAATAATCATATTTGAACTAGGGACCCCCCCCCCCAACATAATCATATTTGAACTGGGGACCCCCCACCCAGACAAGCACTTGGAATTGTAGGAGTTGAGGCATTACATTTTAGTCTGACAAGCTTGTAGATCTGCTATTTTCACTATGTTTGCCTCTTTCTGGTCTTTTTTTAATTTATTTTCTTTACTTTTTTTTCAGTTACAAATGAAAAAAAATATCATTTTTCACTGTCATCTGGGGACCCCCAAAATAATGTGGCGACCCCCCTGGGGGTCCAACCCACAGATTGAGAACGACTGACCTGGTGTATACAGTATAGGCAAGTTGGGAATTGGTGTCGTTTTTGGGGGGATGTGAGAGTAAACACAGACAGACTTGAAATAGCTTGCAAAGGAAGCATGCCTTATAGTCAACGGTTAAGAATAAAAATAAGTTGAGGAGGATTTTGGGTGACAGGCTAATGACCCGTGTGTCCGTTTCTGACAAAAGAAATTATGACCAAAGAATTTTAAATGCACGTTTGTCTTAAAGGTTGGTGCAAAGGATAGAAATAGCCTTTTCTAGCACCTAATCCTCCTCTTCTTAAACAGCAATGTGTTGTCTTAACTACTACCTTGTCACCGGTTAAAAGTATTGTCTGTTATTTTGTCTGTCATTAATGTTTCGATGAATTGATTACAAAGGACCACCCATTGGAGACAAGCCATAGGCTTTCTTGAGTTTAAAAGTTATTTGAGGGATAGATTGGTAAAGAAGAGACATCTCTATCTTATGCCTGACAAAAAAAAATTAAGCTCTATTTCTGATGGAAATTGTCCCGGTTCAAACTTGGGGCTTATAACTTTGTGGGCAGGACTGAAAGGGAATTGAGAATTCATCAGTGAGCATAAGAGAGCATCAGAAATGAGGATGACAGGTCCTGTATCCAGACTCCTTAATTCTTCTGCTCATGGACTTTGGCGGCTATACGCTTCATGGGGTTTTGAGGCTGTTAGGACTGAGGGAAGGAGATGAGGAGACCACACTTCTCTAAAGAGAGGCCTATTGGACACTTAGACTGAGTTTCTCTGGGCTTCAATGATGGACTGCTTCTTTTTTTTTTTAACTCAGAGTATAGCCAATTATTTTCTTACCCCCTTTTTTTCTCCCCAATTTAGTCGTTATGCCAATTAATTCTAACCTGACTCTGTCAGATGGAAGAAGCTGGCTTCACACACTTCGTTTCACAACCCACATCCATCTGGGATCTCCGTAGCCAGTGTTGCCAGATTCTGTGAGAGAAACAAGCAACCAGGTCAAGGAAAACCAGCCCAAAAGAAGCGACTATGGGCCACATGTGCACTTTAACATATACATCAGCTATTTGAAATAGCAGATCTACAAGCTCACAACGCGTCGCAAATAAAATCCTGCGGGGAAATTATAATAAGCAGATCTGGCAACCCTGTCCGTAGCCCAACCGCCGAAGAGGGCGGTCCCCTTTTTTCAAGCTACTTGTCTGTCTGTCACAGTCTGGGCGTGCTAACTTCAACCAATCATATTGACGTGTCTGCACGACGTATAGTAGCTGCGCAACTTCTAGTGTTGTTGTTTGTGGTAGCGGCCATGATGAATAGTTAAAGAACTACATGGAACAGGCGCTTCTCGATGGCGTCACGCCCGGTCTCGCCGAGATCCCGCCCGTAGCTGCCGCTGATTGGTTCGACTGGGCACGGGTCGGTTAAATTGAGACCTGAAGTGAAGCATCTGTGTCACTTTTTCATTTGATCTAAAAAATAATTATTTTACACTTTGGCTATTCAAAAATAGCAGATATACAAGCTCATAGCGCGGCACCGAGTGCCGCGCTATGAGCTTGTAGATCTGCTATTTTTGAAAAATCGAGAAAATGTGTGCAAATTAATATATTTACATTATTTTAAAGCGAACATTTCTTACTCAAATCTTTGCGTCTGGGGGTCCCTGGAACAACATATTTTGAGATGGGGGTCCGCGGTCAAATAAATAACATTTTGGGGGTCCTTGACATGAAAAAGTTTGAGCACCACCGATATAGAAACACGCGTTTTTCAGAAAACTGTTGGGATTTAGAAGGCATTTTGTAGAAATCGGCTTCAGGTCTTGATGGGTTAAAACTCCAATCTCTGAGCGATCCCAGATGGAGGCTGTATTGCAAACTTGTGAACTCAATACCGCCCCATCTGGCGGAGCCAGGTTAAATGAATTCTTACTATTTGTCTTTTCATGATGTTGTTCACCCTCATACATTATGGAAGGCTTAGGACTGAAACGGATGCGTTATTAAAACTTCATTGCAGCCGAACTGACGAGTCATTAGATTAGACAGAGGAGGTGGAATAGTCAGATCAAAGATTTGCGACGAGACGAACAATTTTAAGCCCTAATTGTACTTGGTCAAACGACTGTCGCTAGGCCTGTCACAATTATTACATCATATTTTAAGTTGTTTGTCATATTCTACCCTGTGCGTGTTTTTATTACGAAGCCTAAAAGGCAAACGGATATGATGTTGCGGATGCTTATAGGTTGGCTATTTTCAGCACGACGGGAGCATACATTTAAAGACCCAGCCTACCAAAATTCCTGTTGGTGCTTTTTTTCCGTGAATTAATGCCCTATTGATCATACTACAGTGTCACACAGAAGTATCAAAGCTCGACGCGTTATGAGCTTGTTGATCTGCTATTTTTGCATTTGAATCCTGAAAAGTAACTGTTTTTGGACATGAAGTTTCTGGCATTCAGGTGAGCACTCTATGAAAGCTGGGTTGACCGAGAGGGGTTTCATAGACGAGCATAAAAAGAAACCTGCGTAACAAATGGTTTTAATGTAGTCATTATAACCTTAAACCTTACATATCAATCACTATGTTTGATACATAGTTTGATTATGTTTAGGTTGTTATAGGCCTTTTAAAATACAACAATTGTGCACTGTGCGCACAAGATAATGCACACCCCCAAGTCTCCCCTGCATCTAATTCTGAACTGATTTCTGTAATTCAAAGTTCTCTGTAATCTGCAAAGTGTGGTTGATTATTCCCTGTATAATGTGATTTGATCACCAGTCAATCAAAGGCCATGGCTGGAAAATGTAAGAGTCAGGTTTGGAGAGAGAGAGAGAGAGAGAGAGAGAGAGAGAGAGAGAGAGAGAGAGAGAGAGAGAGAGAGAGAGAGAGAGAGAGAGAGAGAGAGAGAGAGAGAGAGAGAGAGAGAGAGAGAGAGAGAGAGAGAGAGAGAGAGAGAGAGAGAGAGAGAGAGAGAGAGAGAGAGAGAGAGAGAGAGAGAGAGAGAGAGAGAGAGAGAGAGAGAGAGAGAGAGAGATGGAGGGGTGCACCTCCAAAGTGGAAATAAAAAATATATATGTATATTAGAGGTGTGCATCGGCACTGGCCTCACTATTCTATTATGATTCACCTCTTAACCATTCAATTTGATTCCACGATGCATTCGATGCATCTCAATGAATCTCAATGTTCTGTATTACTACTGCACATACTAGCACTGCATACTATTGACTCATTTTTTTTTAAAACTGCTGTGATGTATGTAATAAGGTTGGGGCGATATGCCAAAATATTCCTATTGGCCATCGTCGGGCCCAAAAATCACCGATTGAAGATATATTTTCACGTTAGAAAAGCAATAATGAGAGAACAGCTCCCCAGTCCTTTAAGCTCGAGTTATACTTCGCCGTACAGCGGGTCGCGTGTAAAGAAAATAGAAGATCTACAAAGCTCACAACGCGTCGCGTTATAGTAACATGACGCTGTCAATGAAAAAAAAACAAGATGAGGCGGCATGAGTGTATTTCTGCTGCCATGCACCAATCTCACTCTCTCGCTGACCAAACTTGTTTAGACAACAAAGAATTGTAAAACATATCACGGCACCGAGTGCCGCGCTATGAACTTGTAGATCTGCTATTTTTGAAAAATCTTTAAAAAAAAACATTTTAGATTTTTTTTCAAAAAACAGTTTTTTGGATTTAGAAAACATTTTTTAGAATCGGCCTCAGGTCTTAATGGGTTAATATCCAGACTTTACAGCAAATGACAAATATTGTCCGAAACATCGTCTAATAAAAACATTCGACGATTGGACTCATCCAATCGCCGACTGACGATATATTCGTCCAATCGCCCCAACCTTAGTATGTAATCACTCTCCTTGACATAAATATCTTAACATTAAATAAAATAAAAATTGATCGGCTATAATGGATTATGTCACGTCGCTGCATCAATGCAGAATTGTTCATGGTCGAATTGCGATGCATTGTTGAATCAATTATTTTCCACACCTAATGTGTATCCACTTGAGTTAGAATGATTTTTATACTCCAACCCTGCTGTAGCCTACATCGTTCTACAGATTCCAATGCTTTAACCCATTTAGACATGAGAGACACATTCTACAAAACAGTTCTTTGAGAAAACCTTTCTATTCAGTGGTTCTCAAACTTTTTCATGTCAAGGACCCCCAAAATGATATGTATTTGGCCGCGGACCCCCATCTCAAAATATTTAGTTCCTGGGACCCCCAGAAGCAAAGATTTGATTTACAAATGTCCGCTTTAAAATGTATATTATATTCAAAGATTTGCAGTAATGTTCACGATTTTTCAAAAATAGCAGATCTACAAGCTCGAGCTTGTATATCTGCTATTTTTGAATAGCCAAAGAAATCTAAAATGACACAGATGCGTTCCAGTTCTAAATGCTTCAATAAGATAGTTGTAATTGGTGTCTTTATGGTTACTTTAACTCATTCACTGCCTGAATTATTTCTGGCCGCGTTTGCCCACTGCCAAGATTTTTCATTGAAAAAAAAAAGTACTCAGGAGTCTAAAGTTAACAAGGAAGTGGATGGGAGTCTAGATCTTCGAAAAATCATATCTCCTTGGTCTTTGGGTCAAATTTTTTAAACATTTTTAAAAGTCGTTTTAGTCGTTCTAGGCAGGCATGGCTTATGGGACAGAAGTCGTTATAGCCGTTCTAGGCAGGGAATGAGTTAAGTGATGCAACTTTAATTAAACTCTGCACTGTCCATTGTCAAACTCAAAACTCATTTACAACACTTTTTCAGTATTTTATTTATTTATTCTTGGGATAACAAAGTATTGTAGGTTGGGGGGGAGGGGGGCTTTCAAATGACTTTGAACACAACACATGCATGTTTTCCTTTTTGCCAGCCTGCCGTTTCCAACGGACTCAGACTGTTAGTTTGTTTTTTTCCCCGTGACGCCCAGAAGGTGTTGCCGTCTGCCCCGGTTAACGCTTGCCTGAATCCATGTGAATGCAGTATTAGTGTGCCCTGAGTCAAACCAATTTTCACTGAGTGCTCATCTGAAAACCAGATTTGGGGGTTTTCTGATACCAGACTGTGCAGAGTGCAAGAAAACCACCAGGGCTTTCATGGTTAACCCATTAAAACCGGGAAAGCATCTGTGTCATTTAAGATTTGAGCTATATAGCAACGTACGTTTTTCAGAAAACTCTTAGAACAGGTTTGGAACAGTGGTTCTCGAAAATAGCAGACATACAAGCTCACAGCGCGTCACTTTCTTGCCGCGCTGCAAGCTTGTACATCTGGTATTGTCTTGAAAGATTTTTTTTTAAACGCAAATCTTGTCTTCCGGGAGTCCCCGGCACAAAACAGTTTCAGTTCTGATAGTTTGAGAACTATTCTGATTTAGAAGGCATTCGTAGAATCGGCCTCAGGTCTTAATAGGTTAACCCTTTAAGACCGGTAACGCATCTGTGTCATTTTAAGATTTCTTTGGCTATTCAGAAATAGCAGATCTACAAGCTATGAGCTTGTATATCTGCTATTTTTGAAAAATAGTGAAAATGTGTGCAAATCTTTGAATATATATATTTTTTAAAGCGAACATTTTTAACTCTGTTACAACTTCTGGGGGTTCCTGGAACAAACTATTTTGAGATGGGGGTCCACGGCCAAATAAAAAAAAATAACAAAAACGTAGGATTTAGAAGACATTTGCAGAATCCCCAGAACCAAAGATTTGCGTTACAAACGTTCACTTTAAAAAATACACACATTTCCACGTTTTTAATTTTAAAAAAACAGCAGATCTACAAGCTCATAGCGCGGCACTCGCTAATAAATCTAAAAATGACACACAGACGCGTTCCCGGTCGTAATAGGTTAAGCTCCGAAAAACACCATGTTTTGGTACGTAGCATTAGAACATTGCGTGGCGCTTTAGGGCAGAATGTTTCATCAGTGACAAGGGTTTTACTAAGCGCAGTGGTGGAAAGTAACTAAGTACATTTACTTAAGTACTGTACTTAAGTACAATTTTGAGGTATTTGTACTTTACGTGAGTATTTCCAATTTCCAATACTTTTACTTCTACTCCACTACATCTCAGAGGCAAATATTGTACTTTTACTCCACTACAATTATTTGAAAACTTTAGTAACTAGTTACTTTTCAGATATAAACTATGATATAATGAAACATACATTAACCACTTTAGCCATATTTTATACATAGGCTATTTGAAAATAGCAGATCTACAAGCTCACAACGCGTCGCATCGCGACGCGTTGTGAGCTTGTAGATCGGCTATTTTCAAATATTTAGTACTTTACTTTTGGTACTTTAAGTACATTTTGATGCCAATACTTTTGTACTTTTACTCAAGTACATTTTTAATTCTGGACTTTTACTTGTAACAGAGTATTTTTATATTGCAGTATTGGTACTTTTACTTAAGTAAAGAATTTGAGTACTTTTTCCACCACTGTGTAAGTGCTGGGCTGTGTTCACTGCCCCTGACACCTTGCACGGTCCTTGTAGCAAGCGGCAGTGTCAGGGGGCTGTCAGCGCGGCGTCCGGGGGGGGGGGGCCTGCCCCCCGGGGGAGGAGGGTTTCACAGCGCGGTGTTTCAGGGCCAATCTGTGTCCCCGTCTCTCACCCCGGGCCCCCGGCCCCCCCCAAGGGCCCCTCCGCTGGGGACGGTGTGTGTGAGCCAGTCGCTTCCCCTCTCTCCTCCTCTGTCCATCTCCCGTTGCTATGGAGAGTGATGTTCAACGGTGATAGCCTTGGGCCGAGCCTGATGTGTTTGTCCTTGAGTGTTCCCTCTGGGCCCTCGCCGACGTCACCAACCAAACTACATTTTCTTTGTTCTTCTTTTTTTTTTTTACACAAACGCTGTTCTGATAATAACTACCCCTCCCCGTCCCCCCGTCCCATCCCTCCCCGGGGAATATGGCAAGTGATAGCTTCTCGCGTCGAGTGTGCAGCCCCTGTAAGAAAGCAGAAACAGTGCAAAGCGACGCACTGTGAGCTTGTGGATCTGCTAGATCTTCTATTTTCAAATGTTTTTTTTTAATATTTCATACATTTGAAAACTTGTGAAATTTCTGCACAATGAGTACTTTCTACTTTTGGTACTTTAACACATTGACTGCCTAGATCGAGTTAATTCGATATTAGCAAAAAAAATATTATTATTATTGTTTTTTTACTTTTTTTTTTTTTTATTTGACCCAAAGACCAAGGAGATATGAATTTTCGAAGATCTTTACTCTCATCCACTTCCTTGTTAACTTAAAACTTTAAAATTTTGTATCTCGGCTCCTGAGTACTTTTGTTTTTTTCATTGAAAAATCTCTGGCATGAATAACAATAGGCAGTGAAAATAATTCAGGCAGTCAATGTGTTAAGTACATTTTGATATCAATACTTTTGTACTTTTACTCAAGTATTTTTTTTTATTCCGGGCGTTTACTTGTAACAGAGTATTTCTACATTGCAGTTTTGATACTTTTACTTGAGTAAAACATTTGAGTACTTTTTCCACCACTGCCTATATGACATGTAGAAAGTTCTGAGCTTGTGGGATCTGCTATTTTTTTTAAAGATATTGACAAACTTTGAAAACTTCTGAAAACACTCGTCAAATGGGACATTCAGCATAATGAGCACTTTTACTGTTGGTGTATATTTCTGATGGCAACACGTTTGTGCTTCTATTATAGAAATATTTCTACGTTGTTTTAATGCAATCCTTCCTCCGCTGCATGTTTATGAAGTGAGAAACAGTGTGTGTTCTCTTGCTATTAGACGCTGCTACACCGTCAGACTGACTAATGGAAGACTGGAAGAGAATTCACACTAATTCATGGTTCACAGCTCCCAGCTCGGGCAGCAGCGCAGCAGCAGCAGAGAGAGAGACATTAGCATTTTGTAAATTAATTATTCATTATGTCGAAACAGCAGCAAATGGCACCAGCCATGATCCCATTAGCCATTGCTATTAACCCATTGAGACCTGAAGCCGATTCTACATGTCTCCTAAATCTCAACAGTATTCTGAAAAAACGTATGTTTCTATATCAGTGGTGCTCAATCTTTTTCATGTCAAGGACCCCCAAAATGATATGTTTTTAGCCGCGGACCCCCATCAAAATATTTTGTTCCAGGGACCCCCAGAAGCAAAGATTTGAGTTAAAAATGTTCGCTTTAAAAATATATATATTCAGAACATTTGCACACATTTTCACGATTTAAAAAAAATAGCAGATCTACAAGCTCGTAGCGCGGCACTCGGTGCCGCGCTACGAGCTTGTAGATCTGCTATTTTGAATAGCCCAAAGTGTAAAATAATGCTTTTTAGCTCAAATCGAAAAATGGCACAGTTCCAGGTGTTAATGGGTTAATAAGGGGCCTCTCGCCATAGTTTGGGGTTAAGATATAAGAGCCGGTTATGGTAAAGTATGAGGGGATCTTACATCTTAAACATAACGCTCTTTCAAAACGAATTGAGGAGAAAATCTAATCACGTGGAATACGCCGCTAGGAAATATGTCCTTAATTGAATCCATCCTGGAAAACCCTGGCTAGTGGTCAAATGTTAATTCAATTTATAATGTAAAAAAATAATAATTCAGGTCGGAGCGTTCTTCAATTGCACCGAAACGTCGACAAGTTATGAATGAATGGCGTACGGGTTATTTGGCGTTGTGCCGCGATGTGGAAGAACCAAATGTTTCATCAGACAATGATGATGTGTTTGATGACACTGTGCTGAAGAGAGAGAGAGAGAGAGAGAGAGAGAGAGAGAGAGAGAGAGAGAGAGAGAGAGAGAGAGAGAGAGAGAGAGAGAGAGAGAGAGAGAGAGAGAGAGAGAGAGAGAGAGAGAGAGAGAGAGAGAGAGAGAGAGAGAGAGAGAGAAGAGAGAGAGAGAGAGAGAGAGAGAATCTGCTGCTTTTGAATTTGAAACCTTATGCCTTATGACATGCTCAAAATAGTGACGCCAGGGTTAATGTGGTTAAGGTTTCCAGGATGGATTCAATTTGTAGTGTATTTGTAGTGCGCCCCCCCCCCCCCCCCCCCCCCCCCATCAAGTTATTACACTGGCCCGGGCGCAGTCCGAAGAAAGAGAAAAGAACGAGAAAAACATATAGGACAAGATTAAGAAGACTAGACTAGGACAACAAGAACTCAGTCACACTGTCAGTCAGTCACAACAGGAGGGAGTAGAGGCTAAACACACACACACACACACACGCACACACACACACAATCACAAAACACAAAACAACAGTTAAGGACATGTTCCAAACGGTATCCCACATGATCAGATTTTCTCAATTAATTCTATGAGCGTGCCGATTTGACATACTTCGTCGGACGGTGTCGTGCAAAAATAGCTAAAATAGCCGATCTACAAGCTCACAACATTGTCAGCTTGTAGATGGCTTTCACACATAGCTAATTATTTCTTATTTCTTCACACTTTCACCTATAATGACATGCCCAAAATACAGACACCAGGTTACAAATGCTTCTATTATAACACACGGAGTGAACCTACGTTTTTTTTTTTGATTGATTGAATACTTTTTTAACAGTTTGCAAAAATTACAGCTGTATACAGTTATACAATCATGCTAAAAGGATAACACAAAAAGCCCAGAAGGCTCGTTTCCATTGTGGTCCTGTGCATTCAATAGGCCTTATGGTGGGTGTGTAACTCTGAGAGTGTACAAATGGAACCAAATGGACCCGTAAGGGTCCATTTGGTTCCATTTGTACACCCTCAGAGTTATGGGGGTCCTTGAAAATAAGACAACCACTATGCCACACTAAATGGAACAGAGCCTTAATTAGTATCATTGGTAACACCTGTGAAGGAAGTAAGGAAGGGGCCCAATTCATTCCCAATATGGCTGCTGTGCATACAGCCTATTCATCAAGTGTACTGTACCCTGTATACAGTAAACACATACTTTATGTCACTCCTCCCTTTTTTTTGCTTTCCTTGAAATGTACATCCCTCCTTTTTCCTTCTCCTGTTCACTTTGAAGAAGGTGTTCTTTCACAAGATGACAAGGCTGAGATTAACGAGCGCCTCCCAGGGAGCTTTGCTGTTCCTCTGAGGAGCGTTTTACACTGAGCTAGAGAGCAGCGCAGAGAGCTGGTGGAGTCCCTCAGGGAGGTGACCCGAGACTTTAACGTTGATCAATGTCATTGTCTGCCTGCTATGCCTGCCCGCTGCGGGGCCCCATACAGTGGTGTAAAGTAACTAAGTACATTTACTCAAGTGCTTTGCTTAAGTACAATTTTGAGGTATTTTACTGGAGTATTTCCACTTTTCAGTATTTTGCTACTCATTACATCTCAGAGGCAAATATTTTACTTTTACAATTATTTGAAAACTTTAGTTAGTTTTAGATTTTTATTACTAAACCACTTAAGGTCCATATATATTTAATCTATTTGAAAATAGTCGATTTACAAGCTGACAATGCCTCCCATTGCAACGCATTGTGAGCTACTTTTACTTTTGGTACTTTTACTACATTTTGATACCAATACTGTTGTACTTAAAACTAAAAAAGAGTAAAACTCTCTATACAGCATAGAGCGTTGTTGTGTATTATTACAGTAGATCTTTAGTGTCAGTGATACCTTTGTTCACCCTGTGCTTTAATTTTTACTTATTTAAAGTGGCTCTATGTAACTTTTTTTTTTTTGCAAACACAGGATTTTGACCTGAAGGTCAAGATTACATTTATCCCCCGAGCAAGCAGGCAGGCTCTCTATTAGCTCAATGGTAAAAAAAAAAAAAAAAAGTCAACACTTGCATGTTCAAATCCGTGGTAGAGGAGGAAAGTTACATAGTGCAGCTTTAACATTTTTAGTGTTTACTCCTGTACTGTACTTTAAGTAAGTCATGTACTGTTCATGTATATGTATAACAACTTTAACCCTGGCATCACATTGTTGGGCATATCATTATAGGCAAAAATAAAATATCTAATAATTTTGAAGGTTTTTAGCTACAATGAGACAGGGTATTAACCCTGGCATCACATTTGTGGGCATATCATTATAGGCAAAAATAAAACATCTAATCATTTTTAAGTTTTTTTAGCTACAATGAGACAGGGTATTAGAACACAGTTTACATGCTGAATTATATTTACTTTACTTTTATACCTCCAACTGGTGCAGCAGTGGCTCAGGAGGTTAGAGCGGCCACTTGGGAATCAGACGGTTCCTGGTTCACATAAAAAGAGCACAATAGCACTTCCCCGACATATAAGTCATAGCATCACTGAGGATGAGGAACACACTATAAAGCCCGAGGGCTTATTTCCATTGTGGTCCTCTTCACAAAACAACAACATAACAAACAAAAACACAACAATACATCAGAGAGATATACTCTACGTAAAAAACTAGAGTCTAAGAAATGTGCAGTCAATGCATTTAACCTATTTTTAACCTGTAAATGTGCAGTCAATGCATTTAACCTATTTTTAACCTGTAAATGTGCAGTCAATGCATGTAACCTACTTTAAATAAAGTGCTACAGTGTATGTACTTACACTACATAGTACATACTAAAGTTCACAGTTAGCATTTAACCCATTAATACCTGGAACGCATCTGTGTCACTTTAGATTTCTTTGGCTATTCAAAAATAGCAGATCTACAAGCTCATAGCGCGGCACCGAGTGCCGCGCTATGAGCTTGTAGATCTGCTATTTTTGAAAAATAGTGAAAATTATTTTAAAATATTTTTTCCAGATTTTTTTTTTTTAGGATTTCTATTTTTTTAGACGCGGCCTCAGGTCTTAAAGGACAACTTTGGTTTTTTACAACCAATGTTTATGTTTTAGATTGTAATTAAAGTAAATAAAAGATGAGTGTTAAAAAAATAATAATTTACTGCTTTCTATAGTTTTAGCAATTTTCACAATCTTTTTTACAGTGTTTTCACAGTGGGCGGGGGCATTCTGTCCGGTGGCTAAATATATATTTTTTTAACACATTAACCCGGCGTTTTCTTTATTATTATTTACAGTAGCTCTTCTAGCCCCCAATAACTCACATCTGGCCATCTCAGACAGCCGGACCTTTTTTATTGTGTAAAAAAGGCATATTTAGCCACCGGACAGAATGCCCCCGCCCACTGTAAAAAATATCGCAAAAAATGCTAAAACTATAGAAAGCAGTAAATGAAAAAAAAAATACACTCATCATTTATTTACTTTAATTACAAGCTAAAATATAAACCTTGGTTGTAAAAAAACAAAGTTGTCCTTTAAAGGGTTAAAGTGTGTGGACCATACAGTCTATTAAAGTGCATATTTTAGCATTAGTATCCATTTGGGTAACTAGCAACAGCAGGGCAAAGGGATTGTATGTATTTTGACTAAAAGAAAAATGTACCCCAAAAAAAAAAAAGACCAGATGAACATGCAGTTTGGTCTGCTGTGGGTGTGTGAGTGTAAGTGTGAATGTGTGGGTGAATGTGTGAACGCAAAGCGTGCATTGTCAATGACTGTGGATAAAGGTGCTATGTTAATGCACCATTTGTATTAACAATTCAACTGTTATCCAGTGGCTTTGTTGCTATGAACAACAAATGCGTCAGTCCCAAACGTATTTATTTGCCAGGGACTGTGCACATTAATCAACATGTCGGTTTTCACATCCATGTCAATGAGCCAGTTAGCTAGAAGCTCATTTTCATCTGTAGTCCCTGAAAACGTAGGTAGGTAGTTTAAGGAAATAGGTAGCTGATATATTGCACTTTTACCTTAGCGCTAGGTATACTCTTGGTTGCTTGTTTTTGCAGAAAATGCACTTAAGACTTCTGATGATTAGTAGTTTTCGTTCCCTACCTACTGTATGTTGAATGCACTTATTGTAAGTCGCTTTGGATAAAAGCGTCTGCTAAATGACTGTAATGTAATGTAGTAGTTACCTTGCCATGATGTAACTCCAAAGGTGGACGAGAAATCAAAAATAATTGCTCCAGTGATTAGAAATTCATAATTCAAAATATGCTCCTCATTGACTTACATTGTACTGGAAGTTACATTTTTTTATTAAAAAAAACAGTACTCGGTTTGGTGATGAACTATATTGTTTGAATCAACTTTGTTTACTGTTTCAGCGTACAGCGTAAGTCAATGAGGAGCATATTCTTAATTATCAATTTCTAATCAATGGAGCAATTATTTTTTGATATATTGTCCACCTTTGGAGTTACATCATGGCAACAACCCAAACCTCTACCAAAGTGGTCTTGCCCTTTAACCCATTAAGACCTGAGGCCGAGTCGACGAATGTCTTCTAAATCCCAACAGTATTCTGAAAGAAACGTATGTTTCTTTATCAGCGGTGCTCAAACTTTTTCATGTCAAGGACCCCCAAAATTATATTTATTTGGCCGCGGACCCCCATCTCAAAATATTTTGTTCCAGGTACGCCCAGAAGAAAAGATATTAGTTAAAAATGATCGCTTTAAAACAATATATATTCACAGATTTGCACACATTTTCTCGATTTTTCAAAAATAGCAGATCTACAAGCTCGTAGCGCGGCACCGAGTGCCGCGCTACGAGCTTTTAGATCTGCTATTTTTGAATAGCCAAAGTGTAAAATAATGCTTTTTTAGCTCAAATGAAAAAGTGACACAGATGCGTTCCAGGTTCCAGCTTTTCCGTGGGTTAAATATATCAGTAGGCTGCATGCATGTGATGAGCTTTGCTACATCATCTAAATTATTAACGTACAGTATGTGGTTGCAGTGTGTATTGTTGTGGCGCAGTGTTATAACGTTGGAAGTGTGGCAATGGTATGAATAATAATAAGGCCTCTGCCGCGGTCCTTTTGGGGGAGAAGTAATAAAAAGTGTTCAATCGCTTATAAATTAACCCATTGAGACCTGAAGCCGATTCTACATGTCTCCTAACTCCCAACAGTTTTCTGAAAAACGTGTGTTTCTATATCAGTGGTGCTCAATCTTTTTCATGCCAAGAACCCCCGAAATTATATGTATTTGGCCGCGGACCCCCATCAAAATATGTTGTTCCAGGGACCCCCAGAAGCAAAGATTTGAGTTAAAAATGTTCGCTTTAAAAAAATATATATTCAAAGATTTTCACACATTTTCACGATTTTTCAAAAATAGCAGATCTACAAGCTCGTAGCGCGGCACTCGGTGCCGCGCTATGAGCTTGTAGATCTGCTATTTTTGAATAGCCCAAAGTGCAAAATAATGCGTTTTAGCTCAAATCGAAAAATGGCACAGTTCCAGGTCTTAATGGGTTAAACAGCATACCGTATTACACACCAAACCTTTGATACGCTCGTCCTCGTTAAAGAATACATCACAACGGGGACGGCTATGAAATATTTGGGGTCCACGGGTGACTGTGCGTATGATGTGATTTGACATATTTCAGCTGGTACACTGAAAAGTGAATGTAATGAGTATAAATCCCATAGATTGGCCTTTGAAAATAAGGCTTTGGTATGACTCAGAAGAATAATAAATTGTACAGTAATTTACAGTAGGCCTCTGGTATAAAATATGAATTAAACATGACAAGGCCCACGTCATGAAAGAGTTTAATGAAGAGTGGAACTGATCCCTTCACCCTATTCCCATAAAAAATAACTGTTGGGCAGTAACTCATTACTAAGTAATATATTACTGTAATATTATGACTTTCCCCAGTAACGAGTTGTGTAAGGTATTATAATAGCCAAATCGGTAATTATATTACAGTTACTTATCCAAGAAAAAACTGCAACTGAAGAAAATACAAGAAACCACTCAGGTTTCCACCGGTATATTTTGCCTTAATGATGAATAGAGAAAATAGCTGATATACCAGCTCACAGATGCGATTTGTTGTGAGCTGCTATTTTGACATGATGCCCAAATCACTGTTTCTCAACATCGGGTGGCGGGGACAATGGACGCTTATGGGTCCATTTGGTTCCATTTCAATACTCTCAGTTAACCCATTAAAACCAGGAAAGCATCTATGTCATTTTAGATTTTAGCGTTGGTTATTAAAAAATAGCCGTTCTTTTTTGGGTCTTGTGAAAGTTTCAGGTATGGTGTGTGTGATATCAAATGTGAGCTTACCATAATCACAGTAATCCTTAATCATATTCCATCATATTCAAGGGCTTTTGGAGAGAAATGAGACGGACTCCATAGAGCCCTGCAGAGGGGAGTTGTGCGTCTGTGTCTGCGTCCAGCTGATGCTTGTTGATGCTCGTTAATGTTACATACATCAAGGCAATTATGTTTCTGCACTCATTTCCGGTTTCGGACACAAATTTACCTTTTGGTCCTAAAAAACGGCGCTTATCAATTCATCATATTAATCGATCGATATGGTTATCAGCTATCAATTGATGAATTAATCGATAATTTTCATCCCTTGTACCTGCCATCAAATACATTATCCGTATATATCTTTATTTGTTTCATTTAACCCAGGGGTCTTCAACAGGGGGTCCGGGACCCCTAGGGGGGCCTCAGAGTTACTACAGGGGGTCCACCAAATTTTTGTGTGATATGATTTTTGTTTTTACCTTAACCACTTGAACCCTAGTATCCCTTTTCTGAGGAGAACTTTAGCCAAAAATAGCCGATCTACAAGCTCACAACGCCTCGCGCTGCGAGGCGTTGTGAGCTTGTAGATCGGCTATTTTTGGCAAAGAGGTATAGGTGTAGAGGGAAAAAAGAGCAGACCACGTAAACTAAAAAATAGAGGGGGTCCCTGCTTCATCTCTCTCTCAGCTAGGGGGTCCTTGGCCTGAAAACGTTGAAGACCCCTGACTATCTCTTTCCCCATCTGCTCCCACTCTACCTCTATCCTCTCTCTTCTCTCTTCTCACAGGGACACTCTTACAAAACCATGTAAAAAAAATGTTTTTTTCGCCCACTTTACTTTACTACAACCTGTGAACCTGTGACTGTGATTGTGCTTCTTGGCGTTCCAGGAGACATGCGTCCCTGCCCATCGAAGTCCTACCGGAGAACCCTGGGAGCCTGGTGTCTGCCGCAGCCTGCAGGAGAGGCTTTCCCTGCCGCAAATGGAAGTCCGCCTCCTTTGGGTACAGTAAGACGTTTTACACACCATTTTACACGCTCTCGCGCACATGTAGTAGTGGTAGTAGTGGCTCAGTGGCCTCTCTGCCTCTCTGATGACCGAAAGCCTCTCATCTCCCCCTGGACAAGGGGGAATTCCGCTTTAGGCTAGTGGTTAAGATGTTGGCTTTCCACACGCTGGAGACCCGGGTTAGAATCCCGGGCGTTTTACACGCACGCACGCACGCACGCACGCACGCACGCACGCACGCACGCACGCACGCACGCACGCACACACACACACACACACACACACACACAGTGGCGTGCACAGACATTTTGAGGGGCAGGTGCTCAAGTAAATTATACTTTTTTTTGTTTACTTGATCTGCTCTTTTTTCCCTCTACACCTATACCTCTTTGCCAAAAATAGCCGATCTACAAGCTCACAACGCCTCGCGCTGCGAGGCGTTGTGGGCTTGTAGATCTGCTATTTTTGGCTAAAGTTCTCCTCAGAAAAGGGATGCTAGGTTTGGAGTGGTTATGGTAAAAAGAAAAATCATATCACATAAAGATTTGGCGGACCCCCTGTAGTAACTCTGAGGACCCCCTAGGGGTCCCGGACCCCCTGTTGAAGACCCCTGCTGTAAACTGAAAAAAAGTGCCCTTTTTTTCAAAAGGGCACTTCTGGTCAAGAGGGCAAAGGGCAGGGCTCTAGCACCACCTAGAGTCTATCTGTGCACGTCCCTGCACACACACACACACACACACAGTTTAACAATGTATGTATGTCCACACACAGGGAAAGCATACAGGGACACAAATATTTTAGGATGCAGTAAAGGTTACGCCATATATGGCAGCAGAGACAGCACAATGCTTTGCCAGCCTTTCTGCCTCGTCTTTGCAAAGACGACGCAGAAAGGCTGGCAAAGTTTACACATCTTGGGATGCCCATGGGCATCCCAAGATGTGTAGACCCTCCAACAACCAGTCCGTGGGTATGTCCTAGGCTGGATCACCAGAGGAAACAAAGTTTTTCGTCGTGCACTGCTGCTTGGTGTTAACGCTTGTTATAGTTGTTCCCATGGGCCTGAAAGTCCACCTACAGTATTGCTATTCCGACAGACATACCGCTGGAAGGCCGCCGGCTCTATTGCCTCTCTTCCCGGTAGATGTTCATGGGAGCGTTGCAGTGTTCATTTTGACAGCATATTTTGATTTATTTTTAGTCATAGTCTTTTGAATAACATTTCATTATGTTTTAGTCATATTTTAGTTATCTGAAATGTTTTAGTCTAGCTATAGTTGACTAAACTACTTGTTGTTAACTAGTTGTACGAACGCTTGTTTTATTGTTGTATTGTTTTATTGGATCTTGTTTAGTCGATACAATTATTTGTTTTAGCTCATGCTCATTTGACTTAGCTATTTTGTCTCATCTGTTTAAGGAAATAGGTAGCTGATATATAGCACTTTTACCTTAGCGCTAGGTATACTCTTGGTTGCTTGTTTTTGCAGAAAGTGCACTTCTGCACTTCTGGACTTCTGGTGATTAGTAGTTTTCGTTCCCTACCTATGTTGAATGCACTTATTGTAAGTCGCTGTGGATAAAAGCGTCTGCTAAATGACTGTAATGTAATGTAATGCAACTAAACATCATAAGATTTAAGTTGACTAAACATCATAAGATTTAAGCCGACTACAGTTGATTTAGTCGACTGAAGTGTATTTTGGCGGTGCCTTGATGGCGTCATAATGCCTGATTTTACACTTGGTTGCATGCTGAAAATAGCCGATCTGCAAGCTCAAAACGTGAGCTTGTAGATCAGCCATTTTCAGAGCGCAACAACCGAGCGCAAACAAGCATAAAATAAGTTGTCTTTTAGTTCTACTGGATCTCTTCTCCACTAGTCCCTCCCTAACATTTTAGTCTAGTTTTTATTTGCTGACGAAATTCAGTCAGTACATTTAGTCTTAGTTTTAGTCATCGTAGCTTAGTTATTATTTTGTTTTTATTTTGTTTTCAATCAGTGAAAAAAGGTAGTCGATGAACATTTTTCGTATAGTTTTAGTCGACGAAATCAATACTGTGAATTGTGCCTTCTTGTATGTAAGCTACACAGTCCACAGAAGTTGCAAATGCATCCACTCTACACCTACTACACTGACGATGGTAGTTACAACGGAGCAGTTTAAGGTCATGCCCAGGACACTCACACACACGCACACACACACACACACACACAGACTCCCACAGCAGGACAATGGTGTTTCTTGTCTTGCACTTGCTTTGCTTTGCTGTTTTCTTTCTAAAACACTTGACTCACATTTATGCCCCGGGCCGTGTCAGATGGACGTATATCGAACTCGACAGCGCGACAATAAAAACCATGGATCCAATAATAATATCCCAGGGTCTGTGTGGGTGTGTGTGTGTGTGTGTGTGTGTGTGTGTGTGTGTGTGTGTGTGTGTGTGTGTGTGTGTGTGTGTGTGTGTGTGTGTGTGTGTGTGTGTGTGTGTGTGTGTGTGTGTGTGTGTGTGTGTGTGTGTGTGTGTGTGTGTGTGTGTGTGTGTGTGTCAGAGGCTGTTGTCATATCGTTCTGAGGTTTTATTGCCCAGAGGTTAACTTGTTGTTGTTGTCTTGTTGATGCTTTAGTGATGAACATCCATGGACCACAAAATGGACCTGGAGCTTCTTATTACAGCTGCAAATCTTAACTTTTGTGTTTGTGAATAAAATGTCATTTCATCCAACCTGTGTGTTATAGGGCTACATCAGTGATTCTCACACATTTTTTAATTTCCAGGAAATAAAAAAGTGGTATGCATTAGGCCAGGGCTCTGCAGTGTTTTTCAGGCCAAGGACCCCCCTAGCTGAGAGAGAGATGAAGCAGGGACCCGCTCTATATTGTATAAAATTGTGTTGCAGATTAAACTTTTTTCCGCTCTTTTTTCCCTCTACACCTATACCTCTCACTCTGCGAGGCGTTGTGAGCTTGTAGATCTGATATTTTTGGCTAAAGTTCTCCTCAGAATAGGGATGCTAGGGTTCAAGTGGTTCATGTAAAAATAAATATCGCATCACACAAAGATTTGGCGGCCCCCCCTGTAGTAACCCTGAGGACCCCCTGGGGGTCCCGCAACCCCCTGTTCAAGACCCCTGCATTAGGCCACAGATAACCCCATAACGCTGAGCGTGTACAGTAGAGCTACAGACCTCTAAGGGTCCATTTGGTTCTGTTTGTACACTCTCAGAGTTACAGACCAGTAAGGGTCCAGTAACTCCATTTGTTTCCCTGTCATTTGGCTGGGGATCAGTGGGGACCCACCTGGAACCACCTCCAGGTGGGTGGGGACGACGACGATGGGGGGGGGGGATCGACGACGACCCTGGTTCAATCTCAGGTAGTTAATAATAATAATACGTTACAGAACGCAGCTTTAAAACGTAGCCCTGCTGAGACGAAGCCGCCATTGTGCTGAAGCTACTCTTGTCGTGCGATGTGGGACACTGTCGTACCACTGAGTATAAATCAGGCATGTAGCCTTGAGAGCGTCTTGTCAAACAAGGAGGAATGGTTTTAAGTGGCCGTGTGTGTGTGCGTGTGCACGTGTGTGTGTGTGTGTGTGTGTGTGTGTGTGTGTGTGTGCGTGTGTGTGTGTGTGATGAATAGCAACAATCCTCCACTCCATTGCCCACATTCGTAGCACCTCTTCACCACAAAAGTAAATAAATTCAGCTTCAAACTGGGAACGTACTGTACCACGTGTAACCACTTAAACCAGGGGTCTTCCATGTTTTTCAGGCCAAGGACCCCTTAGCTGAGAGAGAGATGAAGCAGGGACCCCCCCCACTACATATTGTATAAAATTGTGTTGTAGATTAAATATTTTCATAGATTTCAAAGATAGCTCCATAGACTTGTTTGACAGCACTATATAATTGTGTTGTGTAGTGTTGTGTTGTGTTGTGTTGGATTCATGTTAATGTGTTTTTTTCAGACAGTTAGAATAGGGATGCAAGTGTTAATGTAATAATAATACTACAAAAATGTTTTGCGCCGCCCCCTGTAGTAACTCTGAGGACCCCCAAGGGTCCCAGACCACCTGTTGAAGACCCCTGACTTAAAGCTTTAACCCTATATATCCTTAGTTGACTGGGGTCCCCCAGGGCTCAATACTAGCTCCTTTTTTTCTACTCCAAATCTGCCGAAAATTGTTGATCTACATAACAACCTCACAACCCCATGTGAGCTTGTATAGATCTACTATTTCAACGTGTGTTTAGCCCAGAATAGGGATTTAAATGTGGTTTAACCCATTAAAACCTGAGGCCGATTCTACAAAATTTGTCTTCTAAATCCTGTTGCTACAGTATATCAGTGGTGCTCAAACTTTTTCATGTCAAGGACCCCCAAAATTATACAGTATGTATTTGGCCGTGGACCCCATCTCAAAATATTTAGTTCCAGGGACCCTCAAAAATAGCAGCTGTGAGCTTGTACATTTGCTATTTTTGAACATGAACATCGTGTTGTACTTTGTCACACACTATCGTAAATTATTATGTATGCCAAAACCACAATTAAATAATTAATCTTAATCATTTTTCATGACAATTACTTGTCAACTAAAAATGTCATGATCGTGAGAGAGCTCTTGACAGCCTTTTTTTTCCCCTCACAGATAATTAGTACACATGTGTACGAGCGAGCCAAAGCCAAAACAAATCTTGGGAAATGCTAATAATAACCCCGCCACCTCTCTCACCCACCCCGACAGCCAAACCAGCCAATAATGTGATGAGCAAAGCCAAGGACACTGACACTGTGACACGTTCTGCTCATGTTTACATTGGATGTTAAGTGTGGCACAGGTCACTCTGCGGCTGCTGCATGCCTCTGCAGCTCATAATATGTTTACATTAGATGCTGATAATAACCCAGGTTTAACAACTTAGCACGTACTGTAGCAACATCAAGCAGCTACTGTACTACCGTACTGCTAGGACCCAACTGTTTCACTTCTGTTGTAGGGGTTATTTTTTGAAACATTTTGAAAGTTAAAATTGGTTAAGTGTGTCTGTGGGTTTATATTGAACCATTGAAACAAAGAGCTTGTTGTGACTATAATAATAACTGTCTAACTGTATTGTTTTTTCCCCATTTTCTCAAAATAACTGGTTTTGGACAGCGAGTACAGCATATATGAGGGATTCTTTCACTTCAGTCCTAAATATTACTCTGTGTCACGGTGATTTGAACCGACGGCAGGCGTGTATAGTAGCCATAGAGTCGAGAGGCGTGTCTAGTAGCCAGATGTAGCCATAGCTTGGGAGGATGAGACCGCCCGTTCAGAGTATGTGAAAGTATCCCCATTGGCTTAAAGGACAGCCAATGATTGAAAACATGTCGAGAATATGTCGAACATGTGACACTAGTGGTCAGTCTCTTCTTAGACCAGCGTGCTTTGCAAGCTGGTAAAAACAAACACAGAAAGTTAGAATATGGAGATCACCTTCAACAGCGTTGCCAAACATTTTGTTTGTTCACAGCATTTTCTTACCGGCAAACCAGCCAATGAAATGCTTGACTGTGACACTGACTGGTCACCTACATTACACCTGGGACACACAGAAGTTAAGGCATCACTGTGCAACACTGAGCGGTCTAACCGGAGCACAAGGAGACTACAGGCAGTGAACAACACTGCATCTGTAGCATCTGCTCCACAGAGGCCAGAGGCGGATGAAGCCATACCACAGCCTCCTTCAACGACCTGTGATGAATCTGATGATGCATCAGAGGTGGATGAGGCAGGGCCAGAGGTGGACAACACTGGAGAAGAGCAGGAATGCAATCCATGTAGCCTCGGCCGTGATGGCATTAACCGATTGTTGGAGGATTACAGGAAGGTGAAGGAAAACCTCTCCCAAAAGCAATTCGATGAGCAGTACTTTAAAGACAACGATGAGAGAGTTAAGTAGGCTGAAAACGCAGGCTGAAAACCCACCTCTTCAGGAAACACTACCCTTCCTCTTTGCCTGGCCTACTTGTTGTTAACTAGTTGTAGGAACTATTGTTGTATTGCTGTTTTGGATCGTGCTTAGTCGATACACTTTTGTATTAGCTCGTGCTCATTTGATTTGGCTATTTTATCTCATGTGTTTAAGAAAGTAGGTAGCTGATATATATTGCACTTTTACCTTAGCGCTAGGTATACTCTTGGTTGCTTGTTTTTACAGGAAATGCACTTAAGACTTCTGGTGATTAGTAGTTTCGTTCCCTATCTATGTTGAATGCACTTATTGTAAGTCGCTTTGGATAAAAGCGTCTGCTAAATGACTGTAATGTAATGTAATGAGATAACAGAGGTTTCTGCCCGACAACAATGGTGTTAAATTCCCTTCTTGTAGAGAGTAGAAGAAACGTGGTCCTGGTTCAAATCCCAGGACCTATAAAAGTTACGGATTGAAGCTTTTTAAACTTGCTGTGCGTGCTGGTCTGGTCTGAACAGTACATTACAGAAAACACTGCTCTTCTCAGACTCCTTCAGGGCCAGACTATCTGTTTGTCTGCTCCTTCGTCTGATAATTAGGCTATAACTCTGAACTGCTTTGGTGGTGCACGGCGAGCGCCATTAACCCGTCAAGACCGGGAACGCATCTGTGTCATTGTCAAAGATTTCTTTGGGCTATTCAAAAAATAGCAGATATGCAAGCTCGTAGCGCAGCACCGAGTGCAGCGCAATTAAAAAAAAATCTTGAACGTTTTAGCAAATCTTTGAATATATATATTAAAAAAATTAAACAAACATTTGTAACTCAAATCTTTTCTCCTGGGGATTCTACAAATGTCTTCAAAATCCTAACGTTCCATATGTTGCTATTATCAGTGGTGCTCCAACTTTTCCATGTCAAGGACCACCCAAAATAAAATATATTTGTCCACAGACCCCCATCTCAAAATATGTTGTTTCAGGGACCCCCAGAAGCACAGATCGGAGTCAAACTAATTTGCTTTAAAACATATATAATGAAGATTTGCCAAAAAATCACAATGTTTAAAAAAAAATAGCAGATCTACAAGCTCATAGCGCGGCACTCTGTGCTTGTACATCTGCTATTTTTGAATAGCCAAAGGAATCTTAAAATGACACAGATGCGTTCCCGGTCTTAATGGGTTAATATCGGTAAGGCCCATGAGCATGCAGAATATGCACTGTACCTCAGACATCATTATTTAGGCTGTTCAACTTAAAGATCTACCGACAGCAGCAGAATCAGCATAACTAGTGATGCAACAATCAGATCCATTATACAGGCACACAACACTGTAAAATACAAGTGTTCATTTAAAGGGATAGTTCACCCAAAAACATTTCTTTGTTCATGGAGATTTTGTTTGAGTTTGTTTTTATCGCATTTCCTCATCCAATATTCCAATATTGAATTAATATATAGGAGGCCAAGGAAAAACTATGCTCTTTTTTTAATATAAAACTAATCTCAGTGTAATCACTGAAACGACTACTACTGTCCAGCTTATACGTGATCATAATTAAATATTGTATTGTTCTTTTTTGTTCAATTTTAAAAAGTTACATAGTGTGTCTTTAAAGGACAACTTTGTTTTTTTACAACCAAGGTTTATATTTTAGCTTGAAATTAAAGTATATAAAAGATTAGTGTTATTTCTTTATTTTTTGATTGCTTTCTATAGTTTTAGCAATTGTCACAATCTTTTTTACAGTGGGCGGGGGCATTCTGTCCGGTGGCTAGATATGTATTTTTTACACAATAAAAAAGGTCCTGTGGTCTTTGATGGCCAGATGTGAGTTATTGGGGGCTAGAAAAGCTACTGTAAATAATAATAAAGAAATCGCCGGGTTATTGTGTAAAAAAAAATACATATTTAGCAACCGGACAGAATGCCCCCGCCCACTGTAAAAAAGATTGCGAAAATTGCTAAAACTATAGAAAGCAGTAAACTAAAAAAATGTAACACTCATCTTTTATTTAGTTTAATTACAATCTAAAACATAAACCTTGGTTGTAAAAAAAAAGTTGTCCTTTAAGCGTCCATTTGGGTACATTGGTACACTCTCAGAGTTACCAATGTACATAAGTTAACACTGTTTATTTTTTACTGTGTACATAACAATGGGAACACAGCCATGGTAATACAGCCAAATCAGACACAAGCCTCTCTCTTGTATAGCATTAAAGTCGCTAAGGCGTGTTTTTCTGCTTGCGTTTTATTGCTCTGTAAAAGCGAGAGAGGATGACGATATATGGGCCCGGATAGAGAAGAGCAGCGAGCCCGAGAGAATTTGACAGAGCGAGACAGAGATGTGCAGACAAAGGAAGAAGATAGAGAGAGAGAGAGAGAGAGAGAGAGAGAGAGTGGTAAAGAAAGAGATAAAAAGATAGATGAACTGCAGTAACAGCTACTCCCTTCGGGTGTGTTTGTGCTGCTGGCGTCTAGCAGCTGCTCTGTGTACCTGGCTGCGAGTGTGCGTGTGATTGGACGTCCTCGCGGACACATCAAACTCAAATTGCACTTACCCGTCTCCGCCGGGCAGAAAGAAACCTTGTATCTCCATGTTTCAACTTGTTTTTTTTTTTGTTTGTTTTTTTCTCTTCGTAAATTAAAGGACGACTTCACCGCTTTTCAACCTATCTTCATATAATTGGTCCTCACTAATAAAAATGGTACCATTTTTTTCTACTCGGCCTGTGTCTCATAGGAGGACTGTGGACAGTCCAGAAACCGTCTACCAGTGACATCATCGTTAGGCATGATTTTTTTTTCCAACAAGATTTCACATTTCTTATTTAGATTTTTATTAACACGAGAACAATGGCTTCTTTTATTGCATTGCAACTTTCCAGGAATAGAAAGCCTGAAGTTTCTATTAGCTTGGATTCCCCATTGATGATGTCACTGGTAGACGGGACTCTGACCTGTCCACAGCCCTCCTCTGAGACACAGACCGAGTAGAAAAAAATGGTACCATTTTATCATGAGTATTAGTGAGGACCTATTATATGAAGATAGGTTGAAAAGCGGTGAAGTCGTCCTTTAACGTCCCACTTCACAATACAAGAGTGTCGCACAAAAGTAGTGAAAATGGCAGAGCTTGTAGATCGGCTATTTTTGATGTTTTGTCAAGGTAAAAGTGGTTAAGTTTGTATGGGTTTTTTCTGGCCTCACACCTGCGCCGCACTGCCCATACGACCAATTATGTCTGAGTCATAGTGTCGAGGGCTTTTGTCAGAGTACCCGTTTGTACCGGTCTGTCTGTGTCCCTTTTGAGCACATATATGGAGATCTCTGTATCTGTCTGTCTACCTGTGTCGTTCATGGCCATATATATGGAGATCTCTGATGTCATCAGTATATGCAGGGGTGCACATAACTGGTGCGCAGGTGCGCATGCGCACCCAAAATAAAAAATGCGCACCACATCAGACGACGCGAGGCGCTTTTGCGTACCAACAGCTGGGACAGGAATTTCCAAGCTTTTATTTTTTAGCAAAAATAAAAAATAAAAGCCTAGAGATCGAGGCAAGGAATTTACTTCCTGAAGACACACTCACACAATCACTCTAAAGCATGCGTCTGCCCCATGTACAGCCATTAGGCGCAGGGAGAGGAGACGCATGCTGCACGTGATTGTGTGAGTCTCGCTTCGCATCGCCTCGCATTGCCTCGCTGCCAGCAGCGGCTGGTAGAGGCACTGAAGAACACATCGTAGTGGTGCCAAATATGCCGTGAACGTCCAAATCTGGCGGATAAAAGCAGCGCAGCACAGGGCACGAACCGTGGGGGGCTTCTCCTAACGGTGTGAGAGGAAAAAAACGGCGAAAATCGGCGGAATTTGGAAGAAGAGCGTCCTTTTCATCTCGCGCAGCTACCCCCCGTTGACAAAACTGTCCGGTGGGCACCGTGCTGAACAACCCCCCCCGTTGACAAAACGGGACGGGACCATTTATTTGTTGCGCACCAAGTCACATCTCCAGGTGCTCTTCTGAGTACTAGACCTCAAAAGTTATGTGCACCCCTGAGTATATGCCCATATATGGGTTTGACAACACACTCCAAATTTGGGCGTAGCTGCATTGGGAACTCCTTATATGGCTATGGCTGACTCATAGTGACATGAGCGTGAGGATGTGGTCCGCCCGCCCGTCCCCCCTTAAGCCAATTTGAACGTAGGATTTAACCAATGAAAAAAAGCACTATCTAAGCGCTCGTGAGTGAATAATAACTACGTTGGATGCGTTGGAATATACAGGGTTCTTTACAAGTTAACCGTTTTTGGACATAAAAGGTTTTTCCACCCCGACGCGGCAAACCGAAAAGCACCTTGACATTCGTTCAGCTTTCATCACAGCAGCCCTGTCTGCTCCGCTATCGAGTGTCTCACCTGGAGGCTCTGATGTGCAATTGATATGTCGGGGGCGTAGCGCCGCTGTCGCGTTGAAACCTTGTGTGCATTTGAAAATAGTGGAAAATAGCCGATCTACAAGCTCACACAAGCGAGCTTCCAGATCGGCTATTTCCCCCCGCTACTTTTGTGTGACACTCTTGTATGACCAATAAGGGCGTTCAGTAACTGTACGAAAAAACGTTAAAAAAAAAGTTGAAATAAAGAGATATGAGGTTTCTGCTTGACAGCCAACGATAAACCAAGGCTTTGCTGTGCGTGACCTCCGGCAAAAAAAACAACCGAAACTTCCAAAAGCACCTTGTTAACCCGTTTCTTCCCGCTCTGCTGCAATAGGCTCTATGCACAGCAGCCATATTATCACTTCTTTCACAGGTGTTACCAATGATACTAATGAAGGGTCTGTTCCATTTAGTGTAGCACAGTGGTTTCCACGACACCCTCAACTCTGAGAGCGTACAAATGGAACCAAATGGACCCTTACGGGTCCATTTGGTTCCATTTGTACACTCTCAGAGTTACACACCTGTAAGGGGCCATTTGGAAGCCCATGAGGGTCCATGAACTGTAGACCCACTGGTGTAACAGAGTGTTTCCAGTGGGCCAACATGCACAATATCAGCACCCTGACTCTGTTTGACCAGAATGGAACAGAGCCTTCATTAGTATCATTGGTAACACCTGTGAATGTCTTCATAATATGGCTGCTGTGAATAAAGCCTATTATTGAAACTTCTAAAGAATGACATCACCCGCATGATACTTTTATACATACGCCGACCGGATCAAAGCGGTTTGAACCAACGACATCACCACCTTGGAGCGCCCTCACTAGTGGGGCTAACAATGGGAAAACAAAGGCATATTTTAAATGATTACTAGTATAGGGGCAGACTTGCTTTCTTTTGCTACGTTTGTTTCGACGCTGCTGTTATAGGATGAGATATTGCATCTGAATGATTGAATGAATGGTTTTATATCGGTTTTAAGCATTATAAGCAATATCTTGAGGTACTTTAATGGAGTATTTCCAATGTTCAATACTTTTACTTCTACTCCACTACATCTCAGAGGCAAATATTGTACTTTTACTCCACTAGAATTATTTAAAAACTATAGTTACTAGTTACTTTGCAGATATAAATGTTTATATTATAAAACATACATTAACCACTTTAGCCCTGTTTTATACATAGGCCATTTGAAAACAGCCGACCTACAAGCTCACAACGCGTCGCATCGCGACGCGTTGTGAGCTTGTAGATCTGCTATTTTCAAACATTTTAGTACTTTGACTTTTGGTACTTTAAGTATATTTTTATGCCAATACTTTTGTACTTTTACTCAAGTAACATTTTGAACACGGGCCTTTTACTTGTAACAGAGTATTTCTACATTGCAGTATTGATACTTACTTAATTAGAAGATGCGAGTACTTTTCCCACCACTGGTCTTAAGCCAGGTACAGAGTTAGTCACTACATACAGCAAAACAAACAGCATAAAAACAACAGCTAGAGCGAAAAGGCGCAGGCTGAAGCCGTAGCTTACGGGGCGATTCAGACTATGGTCCCGGGTGCGGACCCGGGAACCACTTGCCAGATGTTGTGATTAGTGTGAACGCTGCGTACCGTTCCCCGGAACGGAACACTGAACCATAACCGGGAACGCCTGGGGATGTAGTCTGGGGTCCGATTGATGCGTACTCTGGTATGGAACGCCAGAGTACGTAGGTAAAGGTTACACACAGCAAATAGGCTCTATGCACTTGCTTCCTTCACAGGTGTTACCAATGACACTAATGAAGGCTCTGTTCCATTTAGTGTAGCACAGTGGTTCTCAGACTTTTTAATTTCAAGGACCCCCATAACTCTGAGAGTGTACAAATGGAACCAAATGGACCCGGGAGGGTCCATTTGGTTCCATTTGTACACTCTCAGAGTTACACCCTCTCAAGGAACCATGTGGGTCCCTGGACCACACTTTGAGACCCACTAGTGTTTCTAGTGAGCCAACACATGCACAATATCAGCACCCTGACTCTGTTTGACCAGAATGGAACAGAGCCTTCATTAGTATCATTGGTAACACCTGTGAAGGAAGTAAGAAGAGGCCCAATTTCTTTCCAATATGGCTGCTGTGCATAGAGCTCATTCCATGGCCATACAGCCTGCAGTTTTCAAGATATCGTCTCTGTCGGGTGGAAACCTTGAAGGTCCAAAACTGTTACTTTTCAGGAAACGGAAAAAGAATTACCGTTGTTCCGACAGATCCAATGTAGTTATTATTTATTTACAAGTTCTTGTTAATGCTTTCCATAGGTTAAATATTTATAACACCCACAGACAGACTTAACCACTTTCACTTTTAAACATTTTCCAAAATAGCGCTAGACTATTTTGCTTCCTTCGAAGTATTAATTTACGCAGAAAAAAAAAACAGTTGAGACATGGAGATACAAGGTTTCTGCCCAACAGCAGCCAATACGTACAGCTTAGTTAGCAGCAAAGCGCTGGTCGTACAGACGGACAGACAGACACAGTCATCCTTAGGGATGTCCCTTCACTAGCGGGGCTGAAAAACTGAATCGACTAATTGTTAACGATACATTATTTATGACAGCAGGAGCAACCTCAAAGGACAGCAATAACGCAGAAGGTTTATATATTACAGTATAGGAGCTGGTTCACGGGTAACGCATTGCACTGTAATACTTCCAATGGGCTCGCACAAATCATCTCTAGAACAAATGCCATGACGCAGCATACCGGAAGACATGACACAGCAACTCACAAATGGCATATTAATATTCTCTTTCCTCCCTCCCGCTCTAATATGCCGCCCGCACACCCACACACACACACACACACACACACACACACACACACACACGCACACACACACACACACAGGGAGAGATCCATCACTGGCTGCTATAGCCTTACACAACAACACCGTGGCGTGTCAGAGGAGAATTATTACCCATAAGATGTGGATAGTTGCACATTCCTCTGATATTATGTCGGAGGAGTAGAGACCAAACGGAAGCTCCAGTCAAGTCTGATGAAATCAGTGTTTTTTCTCCCCGTCCAACTCATCTATCATTCCACCGTCAGTCTGTAGACAACAAAATGGCTCACAACACCTTGAGGAACACCGTGAAATTTCAGAGTATGCCCTGTGACTACGAGCGAAAGAGACAGAGAGAGACGGAGAGACAACAAAGCATTCACCGCACTGTGTGTGTGTGTGTGTGTGTGTGTGTGTGTGTGTGTGTGTGTGTGTGTGTGTGTGTGTGTGTGTGTGTGTGTGTGTGTGTGTGTGTGTGTGTGTGTGTGTGTGTGTGTGTGTGTGTGAGTGATAGTGAGTGAGTGAGTGAGTTGTACTACTTACTACTTGTATTACTATACTAGTATTAGTAGTACTAGTCATTGGGAGGACCATTGTCCTGGTCCCCACAAGAGGAATGATTGTTTTATTGTTTTAACCCATTGAGACCTGAAGCCGATTCTACATGTCTCCTAAATCTCAACAGTATTCCTAAATCTTTTTGCTCAATCTTTTTCATGTCAAGGACCCCCAAAATTATATGTATTTGGCGAGGGACCCCCATCAAAATATTTTGTTCCAGGGACCCCCAGAAGCAAAGATTTGAGTTAAAAATGTTCGCTTTAAAAAAAAATATATTCAAAGATTTGCACACATTTTCACGATTTTTCAAAAATAGCAGATCTACAAGCTCGTAGCGCGGCACTCGGTGCCGCGCTATGAGCTTGTATATCTGCTATTTTTGAATAGCCCAAAGTGTAAAATAATGCTTTTTTTGCTCAAATCAAAAATGACACAGTTCCAGGTCTTAATGGGTTAAAAAAAAAAAAAAACATTTGGAGAGTTAGGCTTAGTTACAATAATTAGATTCAGGTGGGGGTTTGGTTTAGAATTAGGCCTTTTAGAGGTTAGGTTTAGGGGTTGGGGTTAGACATTTCTAGCCTGGAAACCAGAGACGAATCTGCCATTGCAAAAAATAATAATAATAATTTGGTCTGGTATGGGGGTGGGTTTATCACCAGAGACATTTTTTTGTATTGGCCCCATAGAAATGCAGGCTCCACGCAGAGACTACAGACTAATATCTACACAGTGATATTAGTCAGCTGGCCATGCCGGGCTAAGAGATTTCCCTATGTTATACTTAGTTGGAAAATAGCTGATCTGCTGGTTTTTTTTGGCAATTTTCAATGGCATCCTAATATGTTGATATCCTCACAAGTAGATTTAACCCATTGAGACCTGAAGCCGATTCTACATGTCTCCTAAATCTCAACAGTATTCTCAAAAACGTATGTTTCTATATCAATGGTGCTCAATCTTTTTCATGTCAAGGACCCCCAAAATTATATGTATTTGGCCGCGGACCCCCATCAAAATATTTTGTTCCAGGGACCCCCAGAAGCAAAGATTTGAGTTAAAATGTTCGCTTTAAAAATATATGTATTCAAAGATTTGCACACATTTTCACGATTTTTCAAAAATAGCAGATATATAAGCTCATAGCGCGGCACTCGGTGCCGCGCTATGAGCTTGTATATCTGCTATTTTTGAATAGCCCAAAGTGTAAAATAATGCTTTTTAGCTCAAATCTAAAAATGACACAGTTCCAGGTCTTAATGGGTTAATACAAACGTGTGTGTGTGTGTGTGTGTGTGTGTGTGTGTGCGCGCGCGTGTGTAAAGTGTGTGTATGTGAGTGTGCACGGCACGATTGCACTTATTCCCGGGGCAATGTGTTCCATCCAATCAGACGTTGCCTTCTTCTTCCAAGCAGCTCTTCCACAATGTAACCGCTTTGTTGCCAAAAGCAACATACTATAATGAGGATAATAAGGGCACAAAAACACAAACTTAACAATATCCATGATTTTTCTTTCTTCCCCCAATGTTTCTTTTTATAAACTCATTTGCAATTCAAAGAAGAAGCAGCACAGTGAAAGATTTTGGAGAGAGGAGAGAAAAAAAAAAGGGTGGGGGGAAAAAAAAACACACCTGAGAGGCAATTGAAAATAATACTAATCTGCAGCCGTGCTGAAAATAAACACGTCTAATTGTCTCAACTTTGTCAGATTTGTTTGGGGGTACGCCGAAGCGCGGTGTTTGTCGGCTGATTGGTAATTAGGGGGGTTGGGGGGGAGGGGTGATTATGATAATGCATCCGAGATGACTGAGCATAACCCATTAAAGACTGGGAAAAGCATCCGTGTGACCACTTCAACCGTTATTTTATACTTTGGGCTATTCAAAAATAGCAGATCTACAAGCTCATAGCGCGGCACCGAGTGCCGCGCTATGAGCTTGTAGATCTGCTATTTTTTAAATATCGTGAAAATTTGGGCAAATCTTTGAATATATATATTTTCTTTTAAAGGAAAAATTTTAAACTCAAATCTTTGCTCCTGGAACAACATATTTTGAGATGGGGGTCCGCGGCCAAATACATATAATTTTTGGCGCTCTTGACATGAAAATGTTTGAGAAACAGTGATTATAGCAACATACTGTACGTTTTTTTGTTTTGTTTAAACTGTTAAAAAATGTATATTCAAAGATTTGCACAAATCTTCCAAAGTTTATCTACAAGCTCGTATATCTGCTGTTTTTTTGAACAGCCAAAGTATAAAATAATGGTTTTAAAGTGGGTTACACAGACGCGTTCACCGGTTGGAAGGGGATAAACAACAACACCCTGCAGCCGCAGAGAGCAGAGCGGCACACAGGAAAACAATATTAGCCTTCAATCAATCCCCCCATCATCGTCGCCTCCACTGGAGCCATCCATCCAGGCCCTTAGCTCCTACAGTACAATCCAATCCTCACACAGGAGGAGGAGACGACTGAGCACCATTCCCTCTCTCTGGACTGAAATGTTACCCCCAAAAAACCTTACAGAAACATCCCAAGCACAGCTATTATTTTGAAGCAGAATGCCCCTCACTCTTTCCGTCTACTGCAGATGTCGGTGACGAAACGCCCTCCACCTCCCCAACCTCCTTGGACCCCCAAAATTATTATGTATTTGGCCGCGTCTGGACCCCCATCTCAAAACATTTTGTTCCAGGGACCCCCCAGCATTTGAGCTAAAAACGTTCGCTTTATAAGAATATATATATTCTAAGATTTGCACACATTTTCACGATTTTTCAAAAATAGCAGATCTACAAGCTCGTAGCGTGGTGCGCTACGAGCTTGTAGATCTGCTATTTTTTGTAAAAAAATAAGTGTAAAATAATGTTTTTTTTAGCTCAAATCAAAAAACAACATAGATGCGTTCCAGGTCTCAATGGGTTAACCCATTAAGGCCTGATGTTCTGATTCTACAAAATGCCTTCTAAATCCTAACATTTCTTTTTTTTTAACTTATGTTTGTATGTAAGTGGTTTTCAAACTTTCAAGGACCCCAAAATGATATGTGTTTGGCCGCGGACCCCCATCTCAAAATATTTTGTTCCAGGGACCCCCAAAAGCAAAGATTTGAGTTAACAATGTTCGCTTAAAAAGAATATATATTCAAAGGCACTTGGTGCCGCGCTATGAGCTTATATATCTGCTATTTTTGAATAGCCAAAGTGTAAAAAAATGCTTTTTAGCTCAAATAAAAAAATGACCCAAAAATGATGCGTTCCAGGTCTCAATGGGTTAATATCTGTGGATCTTTAACGTACGTGCCCCCATGAAGGGCTCGGGTTATTTTCCGGTACACGTAACAACTGTTTCTTTAGGCTCTAGCTTCGGGGGCCGGTGCTGTGATCTCATAGTCTTATTTTAGGCTTGCACTGATTAATCTGTAGTACCACAGGAGCAGAGACTCACCGCTAACATCCTAATGCAATACCGTTGCAATAAAGAGCTTTATCTCCACGGAAGTGTCTGACTGAATGTCAACTAGGCAAATACCTAACATCATTGCAGCCTCTTTCCTTTAGAGGGTGTTTCTTTCTCTCTTTCCCTGACATGTGTGCAGACAACCTGACTGACTGCACTATGTAAATCACATGTCCCATGTTACCTTTGATTAGCTGTTAACCTTTTGCATGGCCTAAGGTGTAACCTTTACAGTCAGAGTTAACCCATTAAGACCGGGAACGCGTCTTTGTTGTAACCACTTAAACCATTATTTTACACTTTGGGCTATTCAAAAATAGCAGATCTACAAGGTCGTAGCGCGGCACCGAGTGCCGCGCTACGGCCTTGTAGATCTGCTATTTTTGAAAAGTCGTGAAAAGTTTGCAAACATTTGTAACTCAAATCTTTGCTTCTGGGGATTCTACAAATGCCTTCTAAATCCTAAAAATGTTTTGGGGGGGGGGGGGAAATGTATGTTGCTATAATATCACTGGTTCTCTTTGTCATGTCAAGGACCACCCCCAAAATGATATGTATTTGTCCGTGGACCCCCTCATCTCAAAATATTTAGTTCCAGGGACCCCCAGTAGCAAAGGTTTGAGTTAAAAATGTATTACACTCAAAGATTTGCACACATTTTCACGATTTTTTCAAAAATAGCAGATCTACAAGCTCGTAGCACGGCACTCGGTGCCGCGCTATGAGCTTGTAGATCTGCTATTTTTTAATAGCCAAAAGAAATCTAAAAAATGACACCGATTCTTTCCCGGTCTAAAAGGGTTAACACAGAGTATGGTAGTGCAGGAATGCACTCACCCCCCCACTAATAAAATCAGCTTTGCCCTTTGATTCTAAAATATGCCTTCGACAGGTAAGGACAACAGGGACAACATACCTTGTTCCCTTTTACACAGAACCAATGAATGAAGTGTTTTTTTTTATTGCAGCAATGGGCAGATATATAACTACAAAAGGGGCGCTCTTCGGAGTGCAGATCCCCACCAGGTCGGTTTACCTACCCTGGGCTGTTTACGACCGGTTATAGCGCCACAATGAGGCTGAGTGAGGCCCAGTGACGAGAAACTCTTATCAAATGGTGGTCCGTGATGTGATGCATTTCAAACTATAACTGGGGGTCCTGGAAATTGAGGGTTGGGAATCATTGCGTTGAAGAATACCTATTTTCTCTGAGAGGTATTTGAAACTTAACCAGTTAAGACCTGAAGAAGCATCTGTGTCACTTTTTCATTTGAGCTAAAAAGCATTATTTTACACTTTGGCTATTCAAAAATAGCAGATATACAAGCTCATAGCGCGGCACCAAGTGCCGCGCTATGAGCTTGTAGATCTGCTATTTTTGAAAAATCGAGAAAATGTGTGCAAATTAATATATTTATATTATTTTAAAGCGAACATTTTTAACTCAAATCTTTGCTTCTGGGGGGTCCCTGGAACAACATATTTTGAGATGGGGTCGGCGGGCAAATACATATCATTTTGGGGGTCCTTGACATGAAAAAGTTTGAGAACCACTGATATAGAAACATGTTTTTTCAGAATACTGTTGGGATTCAGAAGACATTTCTAGAATCGGCTTCAGGTCTTAATGGGTTAAGATGCTACTGGTGACAGATGAGTCAGCGCCGGAGGCTGTGTGTGTGTGTGCGTGTGTGTGTGTGTGCGTGTCTGCTTGTGCATCAGATTTACTCCCCGTACAAAAGCTCATTAAGTCTGGCAGCGCGCTGGGTGGTCCTTGAATTTCGAGAGGATCTCGACTCCACAGATCCACAGAGGGAGGAAGACGCTCATCAACGTGAGGAAGATGAATGAATGCTCAGCTCGCACTGTGTTTTTTTCTGCTGACTTCTTTAACTGTGACTCTCACCAAGTACACTTTACTCTCCATTATATCCGTAGCGATTATTCTGTATCGATTACTTTTTCGATGCATCTGTCTTAAAGGTAGGGTGAGGGATTTTCTTTGGTTAAAATAAGTGTTAAATAGCTCTAAATTCTGATAGTACTCATTGCTATAGAGTGTTTGTTCAGTAACAGGAGTCTCCATGTCTCTCCAGCGCCTTATTAAACAGAAAATGCATTTTCAAGTCGGGATACCAATTTCATCCAATCAGGGTGGAGAACTCAGTCAGGATACAGATTAAACAAGTGAAATTGGAAGTGTTGACCCAAATAAATGAGCAAATGACAAAATTGTAACTGTAACGCTATAAAAAATATAAAGCTGATAAATGGGGACTCTCTTCTGATTGGTTGACATTTTGTCACCCACCTGAAAATGTGTTTTCCGTTTATTAAAGATCTGGAGAGACAGAGAGACCCCTGTTACTGAACAAACAGTCTATAACAACGATTACTATCAGAATATAGAGCTTTAACTTTTTTATAAAAAACTTTTCGTTTTTAACCAAAAGAATATCACTTACCCTACCTTTAACCCATTAAGACCAGGAACGCATCTGTGTCACTTTTAGATTTCTTTAGGCTATTCAAAAATAGCAGATATACAAGCTCATAGCGCGGCACCGAGTGCCGCGCTACGAGCTTGTAGATCTGCTATTTTTGTAAAATCGTGAAAATTTGTGCAAATCTTTGAATATATATATATTTTTCAAAGCGTTAGGATTTAGAAAACATTTTTTAAATCGGCCTCAGGTCTTAATGGGTTAATGGGTTAATACAGCACCCCACTGACCTTTCTGATTCCTAAAAAGGCCTCTCTCCAGCCTCTACCCACTCGGCTACGGCCACCCTAATTAAATTAACAGTGAGTGTTACTGTGTACCATAAAAGCTCCCATCTGTCCCACACTCATTCTCACACACTATCCGAGGTAAAAGAAACCTTTTAACGGTGTCGTTTCACATCACCAGACGACTTGAAAGCTTCGCACCATCAACCTTTCACAGAGAAATACACCAGATGACACTTTATCTCCTGTTTTTACCCGTTTTCCTTTTTCTTTTCTTTTTTTTGCCGTTATGCCGTGATGGTCTATTTTTGGAATGTCATTCCAGGGGCCAAATGTATACTTTTCCCAGGATCTTTACATGGGATCATCTAGATATGTATTTAATATGTCCTAAGGATGCCAAAAATACAGATAAGTAGAACATGAAATAAAATAAGGGGGGGTTCGTGTGGACCCCTTTTGAGTACTAAACAGTTTTCTGTAATGGTGGTCTCCAATTTGCATATTTAGGAGTTGGCTTACCACTAATCCTATATTCAAATGCCCATAAATAGGCATTAAACACAATGTCTGACCCTCAGAACATAGATGTGGACGCTTTATTTGTCCACGCGTTTTAAGTTTTGCTTGCCTTGTCACAGAGTTATTGAAGAAATAGTTCAAAATTGGCAGCCACCATGCTTTTCAGATTCAGCACTCTTGAATTATGTTAAATAGTCACAGGTTTGCCAACTTTTACCCCCAAATGCCTCTAACCTACTTCTAATTTATAAGGCCTTTTTTTTCAGAAATCTCCACCTGTCTAATAAGGGTCCATTTGGTTCCATGTGTACACTCTCAGAGTTACAGACCTGTAAGGTTCCATTTGGAACCCCCTCAAGTAACCCAGAGGGTCCCTGATCCTCACTTTAACCCATTAAGACCTGAGGCGATTCTTAAAATAATTCGAAATCCTAACAGTTTAAGAAAAAAAAACTGGGTGAAAAAATGGGTTACACAATCGTGGGATAAAAGATATATATATAATAATAATAATAATATGTATGCAATATGTATGATTACATTTGTGTTTATCAACAATTATGATGAATTATATATATTTTACATTTTATTTGAATGATTGGGAATCGTTAAGGAACCGGAAATGGTCAAAATCCTACAGGATCCCAATCCTAATCAGAACAATAACAAGCTCGCGTCTGAACAATGGGATTTAGGTTGACAATGGGCCAAGTTTGTCCATTTTAAATGAACAGTGGATTGGACTGTGAGTGTGTACAGTAAATCCCCTCACAATCTCTCCCACTCTGACATCCACTTTAGGGATTTAGGTTTGTTGTCAATTCTCTCTCACCGTCCTCCTCCCCCGTGTCTGTCTCACATGCACACTGCTCTGCATCTGTCTCTCTCTCTCTGTGTGTGTGTGTGTGTGTGTGTGTGTGTGTGTGTGTGTGTGTGTGTGTGTGTGTGTGTGTGTGTGTGTGTGTGTATGTGTATGTAAACGTATGTTTTCTCATGCCAATGAAGCCCTTTGAATTGAAATTGAATTGAATCGTGTGTGTGTGTGTGTGTGTGTGTGTGTGTGTGTGTGTGTCTCTCTCTCTCTCTCTCTCTCTCTCTCTCTCTCTCTCTGCATGTCTGTCTGTCTGTCTGTCTGTCTGTCTGTCTGTCTGTCTGTGTCTCTCTCTCTCTCTCTCTGCATGTCTGTCTGCATGTCTGTCTGTCTGTCTGTCTGTCTGTCTCTCTCTCTGTCTGTCTCTCTCTCTCTCTCTCTCTCTCTCTCTCTCTCTCTCTCTCTCTCTCTCTCTCTCTCTCTCTCTCTCTCTCTCCTTTCTTTTAGCCTCTTTCATGTGTGGTATAAAGATTCCTCCCATCATGCATTTCTCTTACACACACGTATCTGTCACCTTCCAGCCTTCATCTGGCTGCTCTCATATCTCTCATATCTCTCATACTGTATCTCTCATATTTCATCTCTCATCTCATCTCTCATATCTCCTGCCAATCCCGTTTATACTTCTCTGTCCATGCAGCAGTTTCTTAGGAATCTAAAAAAAATAGAAACGTTCAAAATGAAGTGTTCCCTTTTGGTGACTAATATCTCTTGTTAGTGTCTGTCAGCACGGAAGACAGAAGTGACTCATCGTTGCTGTCGGGTTGAAACCTTTTATGAAACAAAAAAAAAACATTAAAAAAGAGTGAAAATCAGCTATTTTCACTACTTTTTGTGACGAAGTAGGGTATTAATCTATGGGAAAAAAAACATTAAAAAGGCCTGCCCGACAGCAATGTCGTCCAACGCTGTTAAACATGTCATTTAGTGTTGAAGTGCTACTGGCTCTGCTCACATCCCCTCTGGGGGGGGGCATGTATGTGTGCAGTGGTGTAAAGTAACTAAATACATTTACTCAAGTACTGTACTTAAGTACAATTTTGAGGTACTTTTACTTTACTGGAGTATTTCCAATTGTCTATACCTTTACTTCTACTCCACTACATCTCAGAGGCAAATATTGTACTTTTACTCCACTACGCTACTATTTGAAAACTTTAGTTACTAGTTACTTTGCAGATATAAATTATTACATTATCAAACATACATTAACCACTTTAGCTCTGTTTTATACCTAGGCTATTTTCAAACATTTTTGTACCAATACCGTTGTACTTTTACTCAAGTACATTTTGAATTCCGGACTTTTACTTGTAACAGAGTACTTCTGCATTGCAGTATTGATACTTTTACTTAAGTAAGACCTTTTGAGTACTTTTTCCACCACTGTGTGTGTGTACGGGGCGAGGGGGGGGGGGGGGGTGAGAGCAGGAAGTGTGTGTGTGTGTGTGTGTGTGTGTGTGTGTGTGTGTGTGTGTGTGTGTGTGTGTGTGTGTGTGTGTGTGTGTGTGTGTGTGTGTGTGTGTGTGTGTGTGTGTGTGTGTGTGTGTGTGTGTGTGTCTGTGTGTGAGAGAAAAGTGGGGCAGAGAGAGAGAGAGAGAGAGGGGGCCAATGGGGAGGTAGGATGGGGGCTTATATGGTGACATGGGGTAATTTGCCTTGATGCGATTTACTGGCGGAGGAGGAGCGGAAGGAAAGAAGTGATGTGGAGGAGGCTGTCTGTCTGTCTGTCTGTCTGTGGGCCAGCTGGGGGAAACAAAGGAGTGCGGGGGTCCGTGAAGACGGACCCTGATCAATAGAGATGAGACGAACCGCTGTGACGTCCGCTCCCCCTTCACTAACTCAGTGGTTCTCAAACTTCAAACGTCATCATATATATCAGGGGTCTTCAACCAGTGGTCCGGGGACCACCAGTGGTCCTTGAGGGGATTCCAGGTGGTCCCCAGCTAAATGATGTAGAGTTGGTAACCAAATGGACCCTTATAGATCTTTAACTCTTGAGTGTAAAATGAAACCAAATGGACATTTGGTTTCATTTTACACTCTCAATAATGTTACATTATTGTTAAACATCTGCATTACTTAATTAACTCACTGAGTGCCATTAACGTGTTTCACGTGTTTTTGAAAAAAATGATTAAAAAAAAAAAAAAATGTTTAGAACCCAAGATATCATTACCTGAAGATGTGCAGCTCCATCCACTCCTTGTTTAACTTAGATCTAAAAAAGGCTATATCTCTCTTCCTAAGCACTTTTTGTTTTCTGTGAAAAAAACTCTGGCACTTTTCAGAATCAATTCTGAAATAATTCTGGCAATCCTGGCACTCAGTGAGTTAAAGAATTGCTATTTTTGATCAACATTGACTGTTATCTCTCCCATGGTACAACATCAATACAGCATGGACTTGAGGACAAAATTGTATCCACCGACAACAAAATATTCAAAGTCTTGGGTCTGAGAGTCTAAATCTCATCAAATGGTGTTCCGTGGCTCAGATGCCGAAACAAATAATGGACCTTGATATGAAAAGGGTTGAAACCCCACTGAGATAGACTGATGAGGCGGGCTGCCAAGGTGATAGAGGGACTTGAGCTTGACTCTCTGTGGTGTCCATGTCAGAGAAGAGGACTTTGGCTGAGGCATTATCCATAGTGGGTGATGGCAGCCACCCACTGCACACACACACAGCACTTCACTCACAGAGGAGCACATTCACTGATGGGTTTCTATCACAGAAGTGTAGCACAGACAGATTCTGGAATTCCTTCATTCCAAGGGCCATTAGACTGTACAATGAAGCACTGGGGACTGAGGGGGGGGGCCATCTAATCTATATTTATACTGTAGTTATAGCTTCTTCTTTTTTTACTTAGGATTTTTAACTTCTTATAACTTAAAGTTTGTTTTACTGCATTCAATCTGTATGAATGTATTGCACTGGAGCTGTTGGAACAGAACTAATTTCCTTCCTTTTTTTTTTTTTTTTGAAAAACATGTTCAGAACCCAAGATATCATCATCTGAAGATTTGCAGCTCCATCCACTCCTTGTTTAACGTATAACTGAAAAAGGCTGTATCTCGCTTCCTAAGCACTTTTTTTTTACTTTGAAAAAAACTCTGGCACTGGGACAACATATTTCTATATAATTCTGGCAATTCTGGCACTCAATGAGTTAAGTACTGTACTTAACACATTGGCTGCCAATTATTTCAGATTTTTGCTGTAGACTGCCAGAGATATTTCAATGAAAAAACAAAAGTACTCAGGAGCCGAGATATAGAATTTTTAAGTTAACAAGGAAGTGGATGGGAGTCTAAATCTTCGAAAAACCATATCTCCTTGGTCTTTGGGTCAAATTTAAAAAATAAAAATATTTCCCCCCCCCCAATAAAACGCAGATCTGCGTTTTTGGCAGTCAATGTGTTGTTAAGTAGAATTTTGAGATATTTGTACTTGAGTATTTCCAATTTCCAATACTTTTATTTCTACTCCACTAACATCTCAGAGGCAAATATTGTACTTTTACTCCACTACAATTATTTGAAAACTTAAGTTACTAGTTCCTTTTCAGATATAAATCATGATATTATGAAACATACATTTACCACTTTAGCCCTATCTTATACCTAGGCTATTTGAAAATAGCCGATCTACAAGCTCGACGTGTCTCGTTGTGACACAGCTGATAGTTATTAGTATTAGACAGATATTCAAATGATTCCCAATATGTCGCGCCAATAAGACGATGCATTAATGATGTGCCAGCCTCGTTGATTGTATTGGTGTAAAAAAAAACAGTACTGTGTTCAACTAGCTCCAAAGGACACCATGTCTGCGGGGGAATTAACCCTTTAAGACCGGGAACCCATCTGTGTGTCATTTTAAGATTTCCTTGGCTATATAAAAATCGTGAAAATGTGTGCAAATCTTTAGTTTGAATGTATGTATACTTTTTTAAAGCGAAAGTTTTTAACTCAAATCTTTTTACAAATTCACTCAAAAAAAAACTCAAAAGTGTACAAATGTCTTGTAAAATCGTAACATTTTTTTTTTCCTAAAGTTTTTTTAAATATTTTTTTTTACTTATGTTGCTCATTATTATTATTAATGGTTTTCAAACTTTTTGTGTCAAGGACCCCCAAAATAATATGTATTTGTCCGCGGACCCCCTCCCATCTAAAAATAATTAGACACGATTTTTCTAGTGCCGCGCTATGAGCTTGTAGATCTGCTATTTTTGAATAGCCAAAGAAACCTTAAAATGACACGCATGCGTTTCCTTCACGGGTACCTTAAAGGGTTAAAAATATTCCGAAAGTGACAACACATTTAACATGTTCAATGGCTCTTCAGCTTCAGTCATGCACAGAGAGAGAGCAAGGATGGAAATAATTGGTTATCGGATATCTGCCAAGATGTCAAAACGTGTTGTGCATCTTGACCCGTAAGGGTCCATTTGGTTACATTTGTACACTCTAGAGCTACAGATGGAGGAACTTAACTCGATACATGCTCCGTCCGGGGTTGCCAGATCTGCTTATTATAATTTCCCCGCAAGATTTTATTTGAAAATAGCCGATCTACAAGCTCACAACGCGTCGCATCGCGACGCGTTGTGAGCTTGCAGATCGGCTATTTTCAAATAGCTGATGCATATGTTAAAGTGCTCATGTGGCCCATAGTCGCTTCTTTTGGGCTGTTTTTTCTAGACCAGGCTGCTTGTTTCTCTCACAGAATCTGGCAAAACTGGCTCCGTCCAAACTACATTTTGATGTCATTCAGAACTTCTGATTGAAAACCAACGTTTTCTACTATTTTCTAGTCTTTTTCTTCTCTTTGATCTTATTTACAGTATTAACCCACATGTGCTGCGTATTACACATCATCACACCTGTTGCATTAACCCTGCAATTGCTGCACTGTATATTTACAGTATTTAAGCCGGTAGTTGCTGTATATTTACCGTTTTTTTTAAAGCCGGTAGTTGCTGTACATTATGGTTGCTGTATATTACAGTATTGCCCGTAGAGGAAGAGTCCTGGAGCAGTCCAATAGCAGAGTTATGACCCCTCTGCACCACCAGAGCTCAAGGCTGACTGATTGAGTTCAAACACCCAAGACTCTCCCTCCTTCTTTATTGTCTCTTCACAGCTCTCTGCTGATTCTCCACCAGCTATTCTCCCTCTCTCTCTCTCTGTCTCTGTCTCTCTCTCTCTCTCGCCCCCTATCCTCCCCTCCTCCACCTGCATACCCTCTATATTTCCTCACCCAACCCCTCTCTCTCCCGTCTATAATGATGAGTGAATGATGAGTGAATGACAGCAGGGTTTGATGAACTGGATGTTTGGTCAGACAGGGGGGATGCACGGGGTCAGAGGGGAGGGAGGGGGGGTGGGGGGGACTGACGGGGGTCATGGTGAAGTGTAAATCTCTCCCAGTTGTTCCCCGTGATGATGATGGCACCACCAACACAATACTGTGAAAATTGGGCTGAGAATCCTTGTCTGGCAAGTTGGTTGGTCGGTCGGTTTTGCGCTGCTTCCCCGTAATAGGCTCTATTCACAGCAGCCATATTATGAAGACATTCACAGGTGTTACCAATGATACTAATGAAGGCTTTGACAGTCAGGGTGCTGATATTGTGCATGTTGGCCCCCTGGAAACACTCTGCTACACCAGTGGGTCTAAAGTTGGGGTCCAGGCAGGGACCCTCATGGGCTTCCAAATGGCCCCTTACAAGAGTGTAACTCTGAGAGTGTACAAATGGAACCAAATGGACCCGTAAGGGTCCATTTGGTTCCATTTGTACACTCTCAGAGTTATGGGGGGTCGTGGAAACCACTGTGCTACACTAAATGGAACAGAGCCTTCATTAGTATCATTGGTAACACCTGTGAAGGAAGTGATAATATGGCTGCTGTGCATAGAGCCAATTAGAGCATAGAGCGATTTTGGGCTTGTTTTTCTGTTAAGTTGCTTGGAAATATTGGTAGTTGCAGGTTGCGTTTTTTTTTCCGGGCTTGTTTCTAAAGTGTATAGTTGCTTATTTGGACTTCGTTACAATTTTTTTTTAAATTATAATTCAAACCTGTGGTCCTCAAATATTTTCATGTCCTGGACCCCCAAATTAATTTGTATTTGTCCACGGACCCCCAAAATATTTTGTGCCAGGGACTAGTTTTGTTCGAATGTTTCAAAAACATTCCAAAATGTTCAAGATTTTTTTGGAAAATAGCAGATCTACAAGCTCGAGCTTGTAGATCGGCTATTTTCAAATAGCTGATGTAAAGTGGTAAAACGTAGCCTATAGTTGCTTCTTTTGGCCTTGTTTTCACATACCCGGCCGCTTGTTTCTCTTGCAAAACCTGGCAACACTGCCCGCAATGCCTCCTCCTCCTCCTCCTCTGGTTTCTTGATTTGATATCTGAGGAGTACAGGAAACAGATCTGCGTCAGCCACTCCATTGCGTTGTATTAATAATTCAGCCTCTTTATGATCTTCATTATGGCCAATGGGTTTTTTCCTTTTGCTTCTATGGTTATCTCCTCCGGGCTCTCTTAGTAATAACACTGCTGCAGAGCACAGGCTGTATTGATTACAGCCTCTTCCTCCAGTACAATCACTGTGCCACTATACTGCTGCACCCAGTGTTTGCTTAACCCTTTAAGACCACCTCATACTAAGTTCAAACTTAGCCTAGTTATAGCTTAAATGGCTTTAAAAACAAAACATTTAGACCAGGAAAGTATCTGTCCTTTTTAGATTTATTTGGCTATTTTTTTAGAAAAATCGTGAAAAGTTGTGCAAATCTTTGAATATATATTTATACATTTTTTTTGTTGACATTTGTAACATATTTTTGTTCCAGGGACCCCCAGAAGCAAAGATTTGAGTTATATATATATTCAAAGATTTGCACACATTTTCATGATTTTTCAAAAATAGCAGATCTACAAGCTTGCCGTGCAAATCTTTGAATATATATATTTGTAAAGCGAATATTTTTAACTCAAATCTTTGATTCTGGGGGGGGGGGGGGGCTCTGGAACAACATATTTTGAGATGGGGGTCCGTGGCCAAATACATATAATTTTGGGTGGTCTTTGACATGAAAAAAGTTTGAGAACCACTGATATTATAGCAACATAATTTTTTTTTGGATAAGTTAGGATTTAGAAGACATTCGTAGAATCCCCAGAAGCAAAGATTTGAGTTACGAAATGTTCGCTTTAAAAAAACATATGTATATATTCAAAGATTTGCACACCTTTTACACGATTTTTCAAAAACTAGCAGATCTACAATATGAGCTTGTAGATCTGCTAGTTTTATATAGCCAAAGAAATCTAAAATGACACAGATGCTTTCCCGGTTTGAATGGGCTAAAGGCTGCAGGCAACATGCACACACACACACACACACACACACACACACACACACACACACACACACACACACACACACACACACACACACACTCACACTCCTGAGAGGTGAAGCTGCAATCCGTAACTCATTGTAATGACTGGAACGATAATTTTCAACCCTGTGATTCTCAAGCTGTGGGCTGGGGCCCGGGGGGGGGGGGGGGGGGGGGCCCTGGTGGGCCGCGAGGGTATTGCAAGTGGGCCCCCAAATAATTGCTGAAACACTTAAGATTTGAATGATAATATAACATTAAAATAAAATAATAATGTAAAAAAAAATGTTTCTCTTTAAAACCTTGGAAGATTTGTTTTCATTGTGAAACCGACAAATAGTTCCATTGATCCAAGCCCAAACACAATCGATAGATTTGTTTTGATTTTTTTTCTCCCCAATTTAGTTGTTAAGCCAATTGATTCCTCCCCAAAAAACATGTCTGTGTTGTACTGTGTTGTCACTGCTGTTGTATCCCACTGACTCACCAGCCAGTGAGGAGCCCCCACCGGGAGGACTTAATCTGGTCTCTCATGCTATAATGAAGAACACAGAGGTTGTGAGATTGTGCATGTGGACTCAACCGAACCACTTGAACCCCAGCATCCCTGTTCTGGGGGCGAACGTTTTCCCAGAAATAGCCGATCTACAAGCTCACAACGATGCTTCGCAGGGGAAAAAGCGGTCCAAGTACAGTTTTTACTAGGAATCTGTTTTTACTAGGAATCGAGGGTTTAAGTGGATAAAACCAGTGCGCTTTTAAAACCAACATTACATGGAGGACATTACCTTCCACATACAACCACATGCTGGCAAATAAACTGTTTATAGGCTCTAGGTACATAGGCTGATACGGCTCATAAATGTGCCCCCCCCCTCTCTCTTGTTAAACAGAATGGAAAGTATTTTGTCTTGTCACATGATGATAAAACAGAGACTTGACATTGGACAATAACATCACCCAGCAGTCATCATTGTATAGCCTATGACAAACATAAAAGAAAACTAGGAAAGTGTGTGACCGTGGTCAGGTGGTGTTTTAAAATCCCAGCGTTTTGCCATTTATTTAGAGGGGGGGGACCCACTTGCAACATCCTCACGGCCCACCAAGGGGCCCCCGGTCCACAGGTTGGGAACCACTGCTGTAGTCCGGTACATTCAGATCTACGTCCTGCATCACTGGACGTAGGAGTGACGTATACTACACTTCCTATTGTGTACCATGTTTGTTTGCACCTCAGCCCAGCCTCTATCAGCCCTTGATAATATTTAAGGTCATTTGAACGGGCTTTTTAACCCATTAAGACCTGGAACTGTGTCATTTTTAGATTTGAGCTAAAAAGCATTATTTTACACTTTGGGCTATTCAAAAATAGCAGATATACAAGCTCATAGCACGGCACCGAGTGCCGCGCTATGAGCTTGTATATCTGCTATTTTTGAAATTTGTGAGAATGTGTGCAAATCTTTGAATATATATGTTTTTAAAGCGAACCGTTTTTAACTCAAATCGTTGCTTCTGGGGTCCCTGGAACAAAATATTTTGATGGGGGTCAGCGGCCAAATACATATAATTTTGGGGTCCTTGACATGAAAAAGATTGAGCACCACTGATATAGAAACATACGTTTTTCAGAAAACTGTTGAGATTTAGGAGACATGTAGAATCGGCTTCAGGTCTCAATGGGTTAAGGACATAGTAAACATTTATTGTGTGATTGTACCTGTATTACAGGGCTTCAGTGAGGCGTGGGAGAGAGGTTATACTGTTGTTTTTAAATGCAGCAGTGAAAGTGCTTTCCAATCAATATAAAAAAAACAGACAGTTGGATGAATTTTCTGTTTATTGGTCGTTTTTTTTCGTTACTACTGTTGCCTAAAAAACAACGAGTAGATTCCACCACCAGATGGGAAGTCACCACAGAACAATGAACAAACACACCGTTGGATGCATTTCCTGTTCAGTTTTTATTTACTACTGTTAGTATTGTAAAAAAAAAAAAAAAAAAGAATGTTCAGTCCAGCAGATGGTAAGTCACAACCAAACAATGATTTAAAGTCATACTATGGAACTTTTTTCAATTAAACAAAAGTTATTTTTTGATATCATCTGTCACTGCTATATTTTACGACAATAACCAGTCCACATGAATAGGATTTTTGACAGCTTTTCTAAACACTATTAAATGCTATTTTATTTATAGTGTCTGCAGCAGATACTCGTGGTCAAAATGATGTAGTCACCGGAAATGTGTTTATTTATGTGTTTTTTTTAAAGTGAATAAATACTGTTTTTGACAACTTGGCTTTGTGAATTTACCCTTGAGAATACAAATGGAACCAAATAAGGCATGTTAGGGTTATTTTGTGGTTACATTTGTACTGTCACAGTTACTGAATAGGGCCATGTGGTTTCCTCTGACATTGTCTTAATCCATTAAGACCGGGAACACATCTGTGTCATTTTTTGATTTCTTTGGGCTATTCAAAAATAGCAGATCTACAAGCTCATAGATCTGCTATTTTTTGAAAAATCTTGAAAATGTGTGCAAATATTTGAATATATATATTTTTAAAACAAACATTTGTAACTCAAATCTTTGCTTCAGGGGGTCCCTGGAACAAAATATTAAAAAAATTAAAACATATATATTTAAAGATTTGGACACATTTTTCACCACTTTTCAAACAAAAAAAAGAAAAATAGCAGATCTAGTGTACACGCTCATAGCACGGCACTCGGTGCCGTGCTATGAGCTTGCATATCTTCTATTTTTTAATAGCCAAATAAATGTAAAAATGACACAGATTCCTTCCCCGGTCTAAATGGGTTAATATCTGATTTATATTTTTTGAAATATTTAACTTTTTAAAACTTTAATTCCATCGGCGGAAGTGGACGGAGAGACAGACATAACTCACCACGGTATCAACATGACAGATCCACATGGAAGCTATGCCCTTATTAGACCCTGTCTCGTTTCTAGAGTTAAAGCTTTATTTATACTTTGTCATAATACGACAGTGTTGCTCACACGAGTCACAGAGAAATGGATGATTCTCTTCAGCGAGCGACCTGTCACACCATGAATTATGAATGAGCCTTTACATGAGAGGATGCGAGGGCTTTGTGCTGTACTTTTCACTGCCATTATTCTGTTATTTATACATTCTGGCCAATACTGTGAGAAACGGGAAGAGAGGGGGAAATATATGAAACGCTTGTGTGTGTGTGTGTGTGTGTGTGTGTGTGTGTGTGTGTGTGTGTGTGTGTGTGTGTGTGTGTGTGTGTGTGTGTGTGTGTGTGCGTGTGCGTGTGTTCATTGTTTACATGCTATCCTATAGTTTCAATCAGGGTCCCCACGGTCATGAAATTCCTGGAAATATTTTGAAATAAAAAATAAAAAAATCCAGTACTGGAAAAGGTTTGAAATTGATCAAACATCATCAAAGGTCCTGGAATTTATCAAGGGTCCTGGAAAAATATTTGGCTATGCATTGTTTTTGGCTATTGATTTTGTTAAAACAAAACATTTTCATAAACATGAATAATATTACACGAAATATGTAACATAAGTAGTTTTTCGCCGAACGGGCTGTGTGACGGCAGCCTAATGTATGTCTCAAACTTTATTTTTGCTACACTGCCTATCTTTGGGCATTCTACATAGGAGTGACCCTGCGTTTTAACAGCGGGCAACTCCGGGCGATGCCGGGCGATATCGCCCAAAAAGATAAAGAAAATCCATCTTTCATCACCCCCCCGCCCACTTCGCCCGATCGCCGGCTCTCATAGACTTTCATTATATTTTTGGGCGACGTCGCCCAGAGTTGCCCGCTGTTAAAACGCACCGTATGAGACACATTATTGCGCCGAATGATTGTTATATAGGCCTGGAAATTGGGCTAAATATTCTGGAAAAGTTTTGGAAAAGTTTTGGAAATTCATTGCTAAAAATGTGTGGGGACCCTGTTCAATGTACAGATTATTATTTTTGAAGTGTATTGTTTAGACCAGTGGTTTTCAACCTTTTTCATGCCAAGGACCCCTAAATTGATATACATTTGGCCGCGGACCCCCATCTGAAAATGTTTTGTGCCAGGGACCCCCAGAAGCAAAGATGTGAGTTAAAAATGTTTGCTTTAAAAATATATATTCAAAGATTTGCACACATTTTCATGATTTTTCAAAAATAGCAGATCTACAAGCTCATAGCGCGGCACTCGGTGCCGCGCTATGAGCTTGTAGATCTGCTATTTTTTGAATAGCCAAAGCTAAGAGGTTAAAATGATTGTGACGCTGTGTTAACTAATTTAGCTGGGGACCCCCTGGTTCCCCGCCAAGGACCACTGGTGGTCCCCGGACCACTGGTTGAAAACCCCTGTTTTTTAGACTGATACTGTAGGTTCTTGGTTTACTTATGATGATCCTACAGTAGTTTACTGAGGCACTACACTGTCTCTGTGCATTTTATGTATCTGTTTTACCTTGCTTGTTGTCGCTCTGCTTAATTTAGCGTCTGCTAAATGCCTAAATTGTGTGCGTGCGTGTTTGCGTGCTCATGCATGCGTGTGTGTGTGTGTGTGTGTGTGTGTGTGTGTGTGTGTGTGTGTGTGTGTGTGTGTGTGTGTGTGTGTGTGTGTGTGTGTGTGTGTGTGTGTGTGTGTGTGTGTGTGTGTGTGTGTGTGTGTGTGTGTGTGTGTGTGTGTGTGTGTGTGTGTGTGTATGCACATGCCTAAATTCGTGTTTGTGATCATGTGTGACTGTGGTGGTGTTTTTAAGATGTAGGCTGTGCTTTGGTATGCGTTTCAACATGACTCACGCAGCATCTTTTTTTTAACAAACGCATAGTTTTGATAGAGTTGTTGTGTGTGTGTGGGCATTGTCTGCGTTTCGTATGTGTGCACGACGTGTTTCACGCTTCCAAAAACATCAAAACACATCAAAGGATCTGCCCGCCTGGAAATTAATTTGAAGTCCCCCACGATTGCAAAACGGTTGTTAGAACAACCGTTGACCTCATTCTTGACAGGCGGTGTGTTTTTCTCCCGGCGAGAGTAATCTGCAAAACACAGTTTTTGGGAAGTGCTTGAATATGGCATTTTGCAACAGTACACGGTAAAACCCTCCGTGTTCTTATAACCCTTTAAGACCGGGAACGCATCTGTGTGTCATTTTTTTTTATTTCTTTGGCTATCCAAAAATAGTAGATCTACAAGCTCGTAGCGTGGCACTCGAGCTGCTATTTTTGAAAAATCATGAAAATGTGTGCAAATCTACAAGTGTCTTCTGAATCTAGAGCAGTTTTTTGAAAGGTTTATATTGCTATAATATCAGTCGTTCTCAAACTTTTCATGTCAAGGACCCCCCCAAAATGATATGTATATTTGGCCGTGGACCCCCATCTCAAGTCAAAACATGTGTTATTCCAGGGACCACCCAGAAGCAAAGATTTGAGTAAAAAATGTTAGCTTTAAAAAGAAAATACATTCAAATATTCAAAGAAATGGCAGATCTACAAGCTCATAGCGCGGCACTCAGTATATGTATATCTGCTATTTTTGAATAGCCAAATAAATGTAAAAAAAATGACACGGACTAAATGGGTTAACCGTGAGAGTGGGCAAATGTAACCAAATGGACCCGGGTTCCATTTTGCACACTCTCACGGTTACAAATGGCTAAACGCTGATGATTGTTTACCGCGTAGAGAGAGCTTCTCTCTACCCCTCTGTCGCACTGTAAAGTCTGGAGTAGTACTTTAACCCATTAAGACCTGGAACTGTGTCATTTTTAGATTTGAGCTAAAAAGTATTATTTTACACTTTGGCTATTCAAAAATAGCAGATATACAAGCTCATAGCGCGGCACCGAGTGCCGCGCTACGAGCTTGTAGATCTGCTATTTTTTTTAAATCGTGAAAATGTGTGCAAATCTTTGAATATATATATTTCTAAAGCGCACATTTTTAACTCAAATCTTTGCTTCTGGGGGGTCCCTGGAACAAAATATTTTGATGAGGGTCCGCGGCCAAAAACATATCATTTTGGGGGTCCTTGACATGAAAAAGATTGAGCACCACTGATATAGAAACGTACGTTTTTCAGAATACTGTTGGGATTTAGGAGACATGTAGAATCGGCTTCAGGTCTCAATGGGTTAACTCTGAACTCCAACGCACCCATCCATGGACCCCTGTGTTTACACTCTGAGGGGTCACATTAACACTCTGCATTTCACTAGTGGCCTCTTTGTGTCTGCTATAGCCTCACAATGTTCCTACATGTTTCACAGCCAACAAACTGCCTGCGGGTGAAGAATTGGATATTTAACACGGACAATTATGTGCAAATCAAAGTACATGAGTGGTCCTGCGTCTGTGTCCAAAAGATAGGGCTTCGTTTTTCTATATTCTTTGAAGTTCACAGTGTCCAAGGTCTGCCGGCGTAGAGCGACTTGTTCGATTTGTACCTGAATGCCTTGTTTGCTTTAGATAAGGTGAGTGCTGACTTTGACTTTTTCCGTACACTGTGAGTCAGTAACAGTGGTCAGTGCACAGACCTGTGTTGTCAGCTGGAAAATGGTGCGAAGTGGTCCTTTAAGACAAATGAGCTGGGTCATTTGTCTTAACCCGTTAAGACCGAGAACCCATCTGTGTGTCATTTGAAGATTTCTTTGGCTATTCAAAAATAGTAGATCTACAAGCTCGTAGCGCAGCACAGAGTGCCCCGCTACGAGCTTGTAGATCTGCTGTTTTTGAAAAATCGTGAAAATGTGTGCAAATCTTTGAATATATATGTATATGTTTAAGGCAAACATTTGTAACTCAAATCTGTGCTTCTGGGGGATTCTACAAAAATGTCTTCTAAATCCTACAGTTTTTTGAAAAACGTATGTTTCTATATCAGTGGTTCTCAGACTTTTTCATGTCAAGGACCCCCAAAAATGATATGTATTTGGCCACGGACCCCCATCTCAAAATATTGTGTTCCAGGGACCCCCAGAAGCACAGATTTTAGTTAAAAATGTTCGCTTTAAAACAACATATATTCAGATTTGCAGACATTTTCACGATTTTTCGAAAATAGCAGATCTACAAGCTCGTAGCGCGGCACTCGGTGCCGCGCTACGATCTTGTAGATCTGCTATTTTTGAATAGCCAAAGTGTAAAATAGTGCTTGTAGCTCAAATGAAAAAGTGACACAGATGCGTAATGGGTTAAAGCATTGTGTAGCACACCTCACCTATTTTCCATCTATCTTCATATTGGTTCTCACTTACTGTATGTTCATTATAAGATAGCACTTTTTCTGTCTACTCAGTCTCTGTGTCTCAGAGGAGGGGCTGTGGACGTTTTCAGAAAGCTGGGGGTCGGGGGGGGGGGGGGGGGGGGGCATGGATCCTGTGTGTCTACACACACACACACACACAGGGACCAGACGATGGGTTATAATAATGGATACACATTTTCTGTGATCTGTCGAAAAGGTTATAAAACACGGAAAAATCGGCGGCAGTGTCTTGAGTTTATTAATGAGTATCCTCTGGCAGTGAAAGAGTTAATCACAGCGGGCCTCCTGCGCGCATGTTCCCTCAGTTCCCACAGCGTGACTTTATCTACAGTGTGAGCACGGCCGCACAGCGGGGCCCACTGGACGCCATGCACGCACACACACACACGCACACATACACACACACACACACGCACACACGCACCAGTGGTGGAAAAAGTACTCAAATTCTTTACTTAAGTAAAAGTACCAATACTGCATTATAAAAATACTCTGTTACAAGTAAAAGTCCCAAATTATTGGCATCAAAATGTACTTAAAGTACCAAAAGTAAAAGTAATACAATATTTGAAAATAGCAGATCTACTGTACAAGCTCACAACGCGTTGTGAGCACGCGCGCACACACACACACACACACACACACACACACACACACACACACACACACACACACACACACACAGATCCCTACAATAAGAATCTCTAGCCCAGTGGTTCTCAAACCTTTTCATGTCAAGGACAGAGATGCTGCTAGCCCTGCGTCCTGCGTCTCTGACGCACATTTAAAAAAAAAAAAAACCATCACGGCGTCCACGGGACGCATACAACCAAAGCGAGCCGCGAGCCACGCAGCCATGCTCCAAAGCGAGCCGCGCACCAAACCGAGCCGCGCACCAAAGTGAGCTGCGAGCCGTGCACCAAAGTGAGCCGCGAGCCGCGCACCAAAGTGAGCCGCGAGCCGTGCACCAAACCGAGCCGTGCACCAAAGTGAGCCGCAAGCCGTGCACCAAACCGAGCCGTGATCCAAACCGAGCCGCAAGCCGTGCACCAAACCGAGCCGTGATCCAAACCGAGCCGCAAGCCGTGCACCAAACCGAGCCGTGATCCAAACCGAGCCGCAAGCCGTGCACCAAACCGAGCCGTGATCCAAACCGAGCCGCAAGCCGTGCACCAAACCGAGCCGTGATCCAAACCGAGCCGCAAGCCGTGCACCAAACCGAGCCGTGATCCAAACCGAGCCGCAAGCCGTGCACCAAACCGAGCCGTGATCCAAACCGAGCCGCAAGCCGTGCACCAAACCGAGCCGTGATCCAAACCGAGCCGCAAGCCGTGCACCAAACCGAGCCGTGATCCAAACCGAGCCGCAAGCCGTGCACCAAACCGAGGTCGCTGCCTGAAAAGGTTGAGATCCACTGCATTAGGATATAATGCACACAGTCACACACACATAGAAGATATGGAGATTGGAGATCAAAGAAAACGATAGAAGAGGTGGGGGGGAACGTGTAATTGGGGACCCATAAAATGTTTTTCATTACATTGAAAACCTAGCAACATCACTGCAAGGACCCTCAAATGTATGTATTTTGGCCACGGACCCCCATCGGAAAGTGTTTAGCGCCAGGGACCCCCCATGCAACATTTGTTTGATTTCTTTGAAAATAGCCATCTGTATTGCGACACGTTGTGAGTATGTAGATTGTCTATTTTCAATTAGCCGATATATTTAGGCTTAAAGTGGTTCAAATCATTTCGCTGGGGCCCCCCTCAAGGACCCCCTGAGGGTCCCCGGACCCCACTTTTGAGAACCACTGCTCTAGCTCCCTCACTACTAGACGGAATAACAAAAAAAACGGTCAGATTTTTAATGCATGACAAAGCAGCTCGATCCAAAGCAGCTCGATCCAAAGCAGCTCGATCAGACATCATGGATCTGCTTTTCCTCTTAACCCTTTAAGACCTGAGGCCGTGTCTAAAAAAAATCTAAATCCTAACAATTTTTCAGAAAAAAATATTTTCACGATTTTTCAAAAATAGCAGATCTACAAGCTCGTAGCGCGGCACTCGGTGCCGCGCTATGAGCTTGTAGATCTGCTATTTTTGAATAGCCAAAGACATCTAAAGTGACACAGAAGTGTTCCAGGTATCAATGGGTTAAAGACAGCTTATGACCTTTTAGTCAAGGCTGTACTAGTGTAAAACAGCAGAGAAACCACAGGGCCTTAAAGCAGGGATGAAAACACTAACTGGATGTCTGTCGATATACAACACAGGTGTCACATTTGTAAGGGTTAGATCATATATGTGATTCTCCCGGGGGCTTTGGGGGGGGGAGGGGGAGTGTTAGAGAGAGAGAGAGAGAGAGAGAGAGAGAGAGAGAGAGAGAGAGAGAGAGAGAGAGAGAGAGAGAGAGAGAGAGAGAGAGAGAGAGAGAGAGAGAGAGAGAGAGAGAGAGAGAGAGAGAGAGAGAGAGAGAGAGAGAGAGAGAGAGAGAGAGAGAGAGAGAGAGAGAGGAAAAACCCTATTGTAAACATGACAGCCTTCTTGTATCGTAGCTGATGCTCCGTAGTTTTCACCGCATTGCCATTCACCCTCATTTTTTTTTACCCCCAGCTGAATTGGATATAGTACAGAGATTGGTGGGATATTGCGGGGAAGGGTTTCCGCTCGTACCAGTACAGTACAGTACAGTACAGTACATAGCATATCGTTTCATCACTTCCAACCACCTAGCCGCCCCGACCGACCGACGTAATGTCAGGCAAAAAAAAAAGAAGAAGAAGAATAAGAAGGGCTAGATATATCTCCTCTCCTGGTCTGGAGATAGCGAGCGTTTTGTAATCCCATAGCTGTGCATCACACACCGACAGAGGGGGGGAGGGGGGGGGGGGCAGCAATCAGGTTGGGGAAGCGTTGAGCAGCAGGAAATAAGACTGTGTGATGGAGAGAGAATTATAGCTGGTTTAACAGATGCTTTTTAACCCGTCAAAACCTGAGGCTGAGTCTAAAAATGTTTTCTAACAGTTTTTTTGGGAAAAAAATGATATAAAAAAATAAATCAAAATATTTAGTTCCAGCCAGGGACCCCCAGAAGCAAAGATTTGAGTTACAAATGTTCGCTTTAAAAAATATATATATTCAAAGTTTTGCACAAACTTTCACTATTTTTCAAAAATAGCAGATATACAAGCTCATAGCGTGGCACTCGGTGCCGCGCTATGAGCTTGTAGATCTGCTATTTTTGAAAAAAGATTTGAGTTAAAAAAGTTCGCTTTAAAAATGTATATATATTCAAAGATTTGCACAAATTTTCACGATTTTTCAAAAATTGCAGATCTACAAGCTCATAGCGCGGCACTCGGTGCCGCGCTATGAGCTTATAGATCTGCTATTTTTTTAATAGCCAAAGAAATCTAATAAAATGACACAGATGCGTTTCCCGGTCTTAATGGGTTAAGCTTTACTACCAGAGGAAGAGGGATTTGAGCATCTATGTGTGAGGAGATATTAGCACTGTGTGTGTGTGTGTGTGTGTGTGTGTGTGTGTGTGTGTGTGTGTGTGAGTGTGAGTGTGTGTGTGCAATCTATTTGTTTCGGGGTGAAGGGCCGCGGGTGAGTGAGCGGTAGCTGTCTCTCATACAACAGAGGGATTAGATTTCATGCACGTATCGTCTAGTAGGGTCTAGCAGTCTCTTTGCACGTAACGTTATGAAGTGGTTCGAAATGGCAGGATTGGCGTAGTCGGCAGGGCCACGCGGTCGCCACGTAATACGTGTGATTGTGCATACTAATGGCAGTCGGTCAGAAACCTCATATCTCCATATTTTTGTACTCTTCGTGTTCTTTCGTAAATTAACGCCCTACTTGATCACACTGCAGCCGTCGCACGAAAGCATCAAAAAGTAGCAGATCCGCAAGCTCGTAGATCTGCTACTTTTGCTATTTTTGAATCTTTGAATCCTGGACGTACGGGGTTTCCCCCCGACAGAGACAGAGTTATGAAACACCAGCTCTCAGCCCTTGTCCATGTGATGTATGCTGCCATGTTGTAGACGTGGGCCTGCTTGACACTTCTCCCCGCTCCTCTGCATTATAAGAGCTGATCGTCATTGTAACTGCATGTCGTCTCCTTCAGCTCGGCTCTTAAGCCATTAAGACCGGCCGGGGACGCATCATTTGTGTCGTTTTAAGATTTCTTTGGCTATTAAAAAAAAATAGCTGATACACAAGCTCATAGCGCGGCACCGAGTGCCGCGCTATGAGCTTGTAGATCTGCTTTTGTTGAAAAATCGTGAAAACGAACATTTTAACTCAAATCTTTGCTTCTGGGGATTCTACAAATGTCTGTCTCTAACGTATGTTGCCATAATATCAGTGGTTCTCAATCTTTTTTCATGTCAAGGACCCCCAAAATGATATGTATTAGGCCGCGGACCCCATCTCAAAATATGTTGTTCCAGGGACCCCCCCAGAAGCAAAGATCTTAAGTTAAAAATGTTTGCTTTAAAAAAATATATATATAATCAAAGATTTGCGCACATTTTCCCGATTAAAAAATAATAGCAGATCTACAAGCTCGAGTGCCGCGCTACGGGCTTGTAGATCTGCTATTTTTGATTATACGATACGATACTACGATACGATACAACTTTATTGTCAGCTTTCACCGAAATTTGCTTTGTGTCCATGACGTCACCGCTCAAGATACAGGCAGGACATACACAATACATTACACAAAGTACATTACAGGACATACATCACAGAAGCAGACAGAAACAAGAACAGTAGAACAAATCCTCTTGGTTTACCGACTCTGGTTTAAAAGCAGAACAGACTGATGTACAAAAGAGTTCTTTAGCCTGTTTTTCTCATATTTAGGGACTCTAAACCGCCTCCCGGAGGGCATCAGTTGATATTCATCATTTAAAACATGTAAGGGGTCAGAGGAGATGCTCTTTGCCAGTCTAAGCATACTATTGATCTGGGCCTCTTTAAAGGAGCGTAACACAGCCTCGACTGGCCTACCAACTATTTTAGCGCAGATCCTAATTTGGCTATACAGTTTGTTCTTATATACCATTGATAGGCTGTTAAACCAGGCCGTGCTACAGTACAACATCACAGTTTGAACAACAGACGTATAGAATAGCCCTAAAAAGCCCTAAAAATGGAACATGACACAGCTATGCATGCGTTCTTGGATGGAAAGGGTTATGGCTTCACAAGACATGAGTCTGTTCTCCACACTGCTGCCTCTGCCTCTGCCTCGGCTCTGCTGTGTATGAGAGAGAGAGCTGCACTGATGTGCCCTGAGGCTGGGAAGGAACCAACCATGAATTACACAGCACTGTGTGCCCTCTGCCAGACGGCTAACGCTACAGTAACGTGTGTGTGTGTGTGTGTGCGTGCGTGTGTGTGTGTGTGTGTGTGTGTGTGTGCACGTGCGTGTGTGCGTGCAGTATGTCCATGCAAGGCACCAACCTGCTCATCGGGAGCGATTAGGGGTTCAGCGTCTTGCTCAAGGACACTTCGACACTAACTCTGGGGGGAGCCCGGGATCGAACTGGGAACCTTGCGGTGCCGCTCTACCGCCCCGCTCTACACCTGAGCCACTGCCGCCCCCATTAACCGCCACATAACGTTGGTCTCTGATTGGTACAAAATTGGTATCCCAACCTGAAAATGTGTTTTCTGTTTACTAAGAGCTGAAGAGAATTGTGTTAGTGAACCACTGTACTGTAGCAGTGGTTGATGCTACTATAAAAACACAACTCTGTCAATAGATCTGAACTTGGACACACGGACATTGACCTGCGTTGGCATTCTGTATGCAGGGAGCGGGGGAGGGAAGACAATTTATTCACCTTTCACAAATGTAGGCTGCAGTGGTGTAAAGTAACTAAGTACATTTACTTAAGTACTGTACTTAAAGTACTTTTTTTTTTTTACTTTACTCGAGTATTTCCCATTTTCAGTACTTTTACTTGTACTCTCAGAGAAAAATATTGTACTTTTACTCCACTACAATTATTTGAAAACTTTAGTTACTAGTTACTTTTCAGATATAAATTATGATATTATGAAACATACATTAACAACTTTAGCCCTATTTCATACATAGGCTATTTTCAAACATTTTAGTACTTTTACTTTTGGTTCTTAAAGTACATTTTGATGCCAATACTTTTGTACTTTTACTCAAGTAAATTTTGAATTCTGGACTTTTACTTGTAACAGAGTATTTCTATACTGCCGTATTGCTACTTTTACTTAAGTAAAGAATTTGAGTCCTTTTCCCACCACTGGTAGGCTGTTTATTAGCATTTCCGCCGCAGGCAGGCTATGCCCTGGGATCTGTTATTGCGGTCGTGATCCCTGCAAGCTATGGGATCCGTAGTTGTGGTCCCGTGGCCTGGGTGGAAACGTGGGTATTCATGGAGTAGTCAGAACGTAATGCTATTTAACACTTATCTGAACAAAGACATACCACTTACACCACCTTTAACTCTGGACGGTGTACAAATTGAAACCAAACGAACCCGTAAGGGTTCGTTTGGTTTCAATTTGTACAGCGTCCAGAGTTCCGTCAGCACATTGTCTTTCGCACAAACTGTAAGCTGTAGTGTTACGAGGGAGAGAAAGCAACTTGAAACACTTTCCCGGGGAGGAAGGTCAAAGGTCACTGCCCAGGGGACCTCCATGTTTCCATCTGTTGGCGCTAATTGGAGCGGGTTAGAAAAAATGTTGTTTTGTGGAACAAAAAAGCGCCATTTGTTTATTTATTTAGAGACAGAAAAAAACTCCCTGCTGGTGATTGATTTACTGTAACCTGAATGTATTTTGTGTAATCCATCGTTATCCTGTTTTGGGAAGAATTACCTTGTTATAAATATTGTGCTGACCGAGCGGAGCAGCGCACACTCTGAGCAACTGCTCACTTCTTGTGCCATTAAAAATGGTATCATGCCGTCCGTTTAGATAATGGACCGGTGATGTATGAATCGTCTCTGTCGGGGTGGAAACATTGTGTGTCCAAAACTGTTACTTTTCAGCAGTGGTGTAAAGTAACTAAGTACATGTCCTCAAGTACTGTACTTAAGTATAATGTTGAGGTATTTTTAACTTTACTGGACTATTTCCAGTTTTCAGCACTTTTACTTCTACTCCACTACATCTCCGAGGCAAATATTGTACTTTTGCTCCACTACAATTATATGAGAACTTCAGCTAGGGTGCGGTCCCACCAAAATATGTTTGCCCGCCAGGGTTGCCAGATCTGCTTATTATAATTTCCCCGTAATATTTTATTTGAAAATAGCCGATCGACAAGCTCACAACGCGTTGTGAGCTTGTCGATCTGCTATTTTCAAATAGCTGATGTATATGTTAAAGTGCTCATGTGGCCCATAATCGCTTCTATTGGGGTGGTTTTCCTAGACCTGGTTGCTTGTTTCTCTCACAGGATCTGGCAACACTGTTGCCCGCTGTTTAACTCAGGTTGTGCACGGCCGACAGTTTTTTTGCAGCCAGCCTGCAGAGCATTCTGTCCCAATGACCAGTGACCCACCTGTCACTCACTTTCAGGACCCTCCCATACAAGTCTTGGGACGGTCCGCCTTCCACTCACCCGATTGGACGGAAGGGGAAAAGCAGCATAGAGCGCATAAACGCAACGGTGTGCGCGACGCGCAGAAAGATGCGTATTAGACCATCAATCCACGCGATTCACATTGAAATACCATTGGTAGATTCTGCCCCATAGGTAAAACAAAATTGCGGCGTGACCGCGCCCTTTCCAGTTTACTTTGTAGATTTGTATTATTATTACAAAACCACTTCAGCCCTGTATGTATTTCGGCCATTTGAAAATAGCCGATCTACAAGCTCGCATGACGCGTCGCGAGCTTGTAGATCGGCTATTTTCAAAAGATTTTCATACAATTTAAAACTTGTGAAATGGTAATATTCCGCATAATGAGTACGTTCTACTTTTGTTACTTTAAGTACATTTTGATGCCAATACTTTTGTACTTCTTTTACTCAAGTACATTTAGAATTCCGGACTTTTTACTTGTAACAGAGTACTTCTACATTGCTAAGTACTTTTTCCAACATTGCACAACAGCAGTGGCAACACAGCATGGGGAGGATTGAGAGAAAAAACAGAGTAAAATAATTGTGTACTCTAGGTATTGGGGGGAGGGGATATTGTCAGCTGTATTTGCCATGTGATTCCCAGTGACATAACATGGCTGCTCCTCCATGCTCAGTGCAGTTTTCCTCCTATAGAGGACATGTTTTCTCACTCAATAACAGTATTGATTATTATTCCAAATGGCACAACATGATGCTAATAATGAGGGAGAGGTGATGCACTGCCATCTGGTGGCTCACCACTCTCAGTGCTGTGGTCCATGCTGTGATCTCTCTCTCCCCCTCCCTCTCTCAGTATCTCTCTCTCTGACTGACAGACAGACAGACAGACAGACAGACAGACAGACAGACAGACAGGACCCCTGCGGTGCAGCTCAGCAGAGGACATAATGAGGCTCTCTACAGTACTGTAGAAAGACCCGTCAACACAACGGTCACACTACAGTGTCGTATAGAGCAGTGGTTCCCAAACGTTTTCATGTCAAAGGGCCCCCAAAATGAGACGTATTTGGCCTCCGACCCCCATGTCAAAATCTGTTGTTCCAGGGACCCCCCCCCCCCCCAGAAACAAAGATTTGAGTTACAAATGTTTTCTTAAAATATATATATTCAAAGATTTGAACACATTTTCAAAATATTTCAAAAATAGCAGAGCTACAAGCTCGTAGCGCGGCACTCGGTGCCGCGCTACGAGCTTGTAGCTCTGCTATTTTTGAATAGCCAAAGTATTAAAGGTTAAGATGATTGTGATGCTAATCATGCTATATTAACACATTTTGCTGGGGACCCCCTGGAACCCCCCCCCAGGACCCCACTTTCACACTACAGTGTTGTAACAGAGGGGAGACAAAAGCATGCGGTTTATGGGTGCATATAGGCTGGCAAAACCCTGCAACAATCACACCCCGAGAAAAGTTAGCGTGTCCTTCCTTTCTTCTCCTGGATGATGGGGATTGTTGTGTGTGAGGAGAATAAATCCATTTTCTGAGAGGCTCTATAGCCTGTGGAAAGCACACTGTTTGTGTGTGTGTGTGTGTGTGTGTGTGTGTGTGTGTGTGTGTGTGTGTGTGTGTGTGTGTGTGTGTGTGTGTGTGTGTGTGTGTGTGTGTGTGCGTGTCCTACCCATTTTTAGAGGAGGATGCCTTTGTTGTGAATCTTCATTAATGTTTGATAAGCCTATAATGAGGTGTGTGTGTGTGTGTGTGTGTCTGTGTGTGTGCGCGCGCCAATTGTCCCCACAAATACCGTAGGTACTGTATTAGGTTTTTAGGGGTTTGTGGTTGGAGTTAAGCCCCGATTTATACTTGCACACACTGGTATCGCACACCGAAAATAGCCGATGCACAATCTTCCGTGTCACAGCGCGGCGCGTTGTAGATCGACTGTTTTCATTTAACTGGCCTTGGTAGCGTCAGCCTCTTAAAAGGCTGACGTCCTCACAAGTAGAGTAATACGTGTGTGTGTGTGTGTGTGTGTGTGTGTGTGTGTGTGTGTGTGTGTGTGTGTGTGTGTGTGTGTGTGTGTGTGTGTGTGTGTGTGATGGTGAGTGATGTGTTCCTGCTCACAGTGCTGAATGGTGCAGTAGAGAGGTCTGAGTACAGTACAGCCACTGTTTCCCAAACAGCGGCTCGGGATCCAAAATGTGGGTCACGGAACCATTTCCTTGGAGTGCGAGTAAATATCGATTTCCCCTTCTTTTCCTACATTTAAAAAAGAGTTATTTTTATATATATATATATACAGTATATATAATACTCAATCTCAATTTGACATTTTTCAAAATACTTTCATCAGGTGAGCCAGTAGGGGCCAACAGTAGGTCTTGCCGGTGGGCAGGGTTGCCAGGTCTGCTTTTTATCATTTTCTGCTACTTTTGCTACTTCTGTGTGACGCTGTAGTATGATCAAGTAGGGCGTTAATTTACAAAAAAAAGGTATACATAATATTCAAAAATAGCAGATCTACAAGCTCATAGCGCGGCACTCGGTGCCGCGCTATGAGCTTGTAGATCTGCTATTTTTGAAAAAGCAAGAAAATGTGTGAAAATGTTTAAAAGTTCAAATACGGAGATTAGAGGTTTCTGCGCCGACAGCAACGATATCAAACCGTGGGATCCTTGAAATTTAAAAACGGCTGAGAATCACTGGCTTAACGACTTAAATAGGTGGAAAAAAAGTAAAATAATTGGCCACTCTAAATGTTTGAGTGTCTCCAGGCTGCCGGTTCTTGTCACCGTGCCGCTCCTCCTCCTCCAGAGCCAACACACACACACACACACACACACACACACACACACACACACACACACACACACACACACACATTGTAGTGTTCACTGAGGAGGAGGCTCGTCTGCAGGAGGCTCCCATCAGCTCATTAGTATGCACCTCCTGTGATGGCTAAAACACTGCCCCTAGTGGTGTGTGTGTGTGTGTGTGTGTGTGTGCGCGTGCGTGTGTGACTATACTTGTGAAGACCAAATATATGGTCCGCAGCTGGCCGCAAGTAATAATAGAATTAGAGAATTAGAGAAATAGACGTGAGGAAATCTTTCCCCGGTTTGCACAAGAAAAAAGGCTGTTTTATGGTTTTAAAGTGATTTTTAAAGGTAGGTTTACAATTGGAACTCTTAATTACACGGCTACTTAATACATAAATTCATAAATTGACCTAAAAGTAACAACAAAACGAAGTGTTTCCTTGCTTACGGCAATGAAAGTATTCCACAAGTGTTGCGCTGGGCGTACACGGTCGCCTCAAGGAAAACAAGGAAGTGTTGATCAAATAGAATACATTTTTGGTCACTGCATCGTCTATTTCTCGCTTCAAATGTTTTCAAAAACATTCTTGAGAGCAACGTTTAGCTGTAAATGACATAGTGTGTTTGTTTACATGGCTGTCATGTTGGATACAACATCAAATCAAGCAGCGCAGGTTGATAGGAGCAGGTGTCTTTGATTAGACAGTGGTCTGTCTGTTATTGAGCTCCGGAAATAACGCGCCGCTGAATTCGAGCGATTGACCAATCAGAATCAAGCATTCAACCAAGCCCTGTAATAATGCAAACTGTGTGTGTGTGTCTGTGTGCATGTGCGTGTGTGTGTGCGTGCAACTGCACATGGCTGGTCTGGCAGCGATCCCCTTTTTCACAGAATCCCACACATGTAAAATGCTCAGTATCCTCATTAACCCTTTTAGACAGGGAACGCATCTGTGTCATTTTTTTATTTCTTTGGCTATTCAAAAATAGCAGATCTACAATCTACAAGATCTACAAGCTCATAGCGCGGCACTCGGTGCCGCGCTATGAGCTTGTATATCTGCTATTTTTGAATAGCCCAAAGAAATCTTAAAATGACACGCGGATGCGTTCCCCGGTTTAGATGGGTTAAAACGGTGGCCCAGATGGACCCTCGACGGGTCCAAAAACGGACCCAGATGGACCCAGCTTTCACACTCTCTCAGAGTTCAAATGGAGACACTGTCGTGCAGTCCAGTCCGTGTCCGCACGTCAAGGCCAGCTGGGCTAAAGAGGGGACATATGGTGACAGAGGAGAGTGTGTGTGTGTGTGTGTGTGTGTGTGTGTGTGTGTGTGTGGAGAGAGGTTGTCCGATGAGGACCGGTGTTTGTGTTCATGTCACCAAAGGCCACAGCGGAACTCATTGCTAACGTATGGAAATGGGCCATGTTAAAGAGCTATGCATAAATGTGTTGCCGTCAGGCAGAAACCCTTGTATCTCCATGTTCTTTTTCGACTTTTCGTCGTAAATGAATGCCCTACTTCATCGTACGAGAGTGTTGCACAAACGTTTAAAAAAAATAGCCGATCTACAAGCTCACAACGCCTCGCGATGCGTTTTTTTTTTAATGTTTTAAAAATAACAATAAAAAAGGAACGGTTTTGGACATACAAGCTTTCCACCCGACATGGATTGATATGGACCCTTTTAGAGGTCCATGTGGTTCCATTTTAATACGCTCCCTGAGTTAAATTAACACTCAAGATTTGATTTATCGCTTTATCAGTCATCGATGCACGCGCTGTGTATTTATTTAATAACACCAAAATTCCTCCAAACCCAAAAATGAACTGTGTGTGTGTGCGCGCGTGTGTGTGTGTGTGTGTACGTGTGTGTGCGCGTGTGAGTTTCTCCATGCGTTTCCTTTCTCTGTATTCAGTATGCGCTGTGTGCTGCAGACCGTGTCCGTATAGAATGTGAACATATTTGTCAATGTGACAGAGCTCCGGCCTCTCTCTGTCTTTGGCATGTGACCTGACTGCTAACACTGTGATGATGGGCAGCAGAGGGGAGCCCACCCTGCCCAGACCCCCCCTCTCTCACACTGCTCTCTGAAAATGGGCTTTTCTGAGTCAGTGGTTCTCAAACTTTTCCGTGTCACCAAGTGCTGCGCTATGAGCTTGTAGATCTACTTTTTTTTTGTTGAAAAATCGCAAACTTTTCAGCAAATCTTTGAATATATATATATTTGTTTTTAAAGCGAACATTTGTAACTCAAATCTTTGCTTCTGGCGGTCCCTGGAACAACATATTTTCAGATGGGGGTCTGCGGCCAAGTACATATAATTTTGGGGGTCCTTGACATGAAAAGGTTCGAGCACCGCTGATACATAGCAACGTAAGTTAAAGACATTTGTAGAATCTCACCCCAGAAGCAATAAGATTTGAGTTACAAATAAATGTTCGCTTTAAAGAAATATATATATTCAAAGATTTGCACACATTTTCATTGGTTTTCAATTGTTTTTATTCATCATATCACAACAGCAATACAATTATGCAAGTATGCATCATCTACGAAACAAAAACAACATATATATAACACACACACAACATAAAACTAACACAACAAAGGAAGAAGAAAAATAAATAAATAAATAGGCGAACCCACCCACCCCCTCCCAGTACCAACGATGCCACGAAAAGCAAAGGGCCAAACACCATATGCATAGTCTGTGCAAACTTAGTTAAAGTTATACCACTGTGTAAGGACAGCCAAAATCATGCCCGTAAGCTTATCTGCAATGCCAGACCATGCTTCAACGCTTCTCTCGCTTGCTCCATGTAATCTCGCCGTTGACAGTATACTATATCTAAAAAAAGTTAGAGCCCATTGGCGAAACGTTAAGGAATGAGGAGGTTTCCACCTCGTAGCCACCATCTTCTTTGCTGCTGAAGGGATCTGCATGTAAAACGTGTGCACGATGTCAGAGCCTCGAGGGAGCATCACCTTCCTTTTGCTACCAAAAAAGAAAAACAAAATACATTTTTTTGTCAAGGACACGACAACCACGTGTAAACAGGCTCTGTGCACAGCGGCCATATTGGAAAGATATTGGGCCTCTTCCTTACAGGTGTTACCAATTACACTAATTAAGGCTCTGTTCCATTTTAGTGTAGTTCAGTGGTTCACAAACGTTTTGATTTCAAGGACCCCCATAGCTCTGAGAGAGTACGAATGGAACCAAATTGGACCCATAAGAGTTACACACCCTTAACCCATTAAGACCTGGAACTGTGTCATTTTTTTGATTTGAGATAAAAAGCATTATTTTACACGTTGGGCTATTTAAAAATAGCAGATCTACAAGCTCATAGCGCGGCACCGAGTGCCGCGCTACGAGCTTGTAGATCTGCTATTTTTGAAAAACGTGAAAATGTGTGCAAATGTTTGAATATAAATACTTTTAAAGCGAACATTTTTGTCTCAAATCTTTGCTTCTGGGGGTCCCTGGAACAAACTATTTTGATGGAGGTCCGCGGCCAAATACATATAATTTTGGGGGTCCTTGACATGAAGAAGATTGAGCACCACTGATATAGAAACATGCGTTTTTCAGAATACTGAGATTTAGGAGACATGTAGAATCGGCTTCAGGTCTCTTGATTGAAATCTCGTGTAGTGAGACTTCCGCTATCAAAACATGCGATCGAGCGCAAGAAGACATGTGCGGATGCATTCCCGGATTGAATTAAGGGTTAAGGAACTATGGAAGAGGCCCAATTTCTTTCCAATATGGCCGCTGTGCATAGAGCCTATTGCAAATCGGATGACGTATAGCCCCGTATAACCGCATTATCACCCGGTTTCGGTGAAATGCAAAGAAAAAGCACAGTCTCCAACTCTGAGTCACCTTGGCTTTCACTTTGTGTATCTGTCTGTACCACAGAGTCTACTCTGGATGAAACACATCCTCCCCTGGAGACTCCTGTCTCCTTGTCTGCTGCGAGTGTGGAGGGAAGATGGGATGGTGGTGGGGGGGGTGGGGGGTGGGGGGGGGGGGTTGTTGGTGTGTTTTAGGGCTGGTTGCAGCACTGTAGTCGGCTCAATACACTTATATGTGTGAGTAGAATGTATGACGCCATGAAACGCTAGCACGCTACGTTTTGACGGCTCTGGGGGATACCCCAAACGGTGGTGGGTGTCCACCCGTCCAAAAATAATGGTAGACTCCCCTTAGCCCATTAAGACCTGGAACGCATCTGTGTCACTTTTTGATTTGAGCTTAAAAGCATTATTTTACACTTTGGGTTATTCAAAAATAGCAGATATACAAGCTCGATATACAAGCTTGTAGATCTGCTATTTTTGAAAAATTAGGAAAATGTGTGCACGTTTTTGACTATATTGTTTTTAAGCGAACATTTTTAACTCAAATCTTTGCTTCTGGGGGGTTCCTGGAACAAAATATTTTGAGATGTGGGTCGGCGGCCCGATACACTTCATTTTGGGGGTCCTTGACATGAAAAGGTTTGAGAACCACTGATATAGAAACATACGTTTTTTTCAGAATACCGTTAGGATTTAGAAGACATTAATAAGAATCGGCCTCAGGTCTTAATGGGTTAGAGTTAAGTTTCAAGAGCCCTCGGATCGATCTTTCCTCTCGTTTTTCTTTCTTTTTTAGCTGGTTACAGCTTCCACTGGGCTCACTCGGTTCCCATTTCACAACCATAGCAGACGCTCTTGGTCTGCTATGGTTTCTCAAATACATATTTTTTGCCTGTTACACACACAGCTGCTAGAGTTACATTATGGATAAGGTTCCCAACCTTGTCTGGATCAGGGCCCCACTTGAAAATCTGAAAGTGTCCGCAGCCCACCCTTCTGACCTCTTAACATGGCTGCCATTTGGCGGCCATCAGAGCATGGTGCATTTTCAGAGCATGGTTGTTTTAATGAACAATCAATTGATTGTGTTCCGGCTTGGATCAAGCGGCACCTAGTTGCGACCGTAGGTCGCACTTACTACAGAAAGCTGCTCCAGGTGTCCGTCCGTCACTCCGTCACTCCGTCACACACGTCACACTTTTGCCCTGCTCATATCTCCGCACCCATTGCCCCGATCCATGCCACATTTTGCACACACACTCCTTACCTGCCAAACTACACCCTCCAAGGACCCCCGGAGCTCCAGGGACCCCCAGCTGCCTCGGGGACCCCCAAGTGTAAAAAATGAGCACATGTGGACAAATTACCAAATGACCACCCCAACGGGGCTGCTCACGGGGCATTCCCGGGGACCACCCACTCCTGGTGCTCCAGAACGGATGCAAAAGTGGTGGCGCCCCCAGTGGAGGACCCCCTGCCACTGCAGCTCACATAAAATGCCGTAACTCGGTACACGTTTTCTGCCCACATAAACGCCACCATGTCACAGCTAACCCCACATTTAGACCACCAAACAAAACTATCCATTGCCCACACAACTAGGAACCAATCGCCGTTACAGCCCTCTTCTGTATACATGTGACCTACGGTCGCTTATCTCCCGATTAGGGAGTCTTACTGGTGCTATGACCTTGTAGATCTGCTATTTTAGAAAAATCGAGAAAATGTGTGCAAATCTTTGAATATATATATTAGCAAACATTTGTAACTCAAATCTTTGCTTCTGGGGGGTCCCTGGAAAAAAATATTTTCAGATGGCGGTCCTTGGCCAAATACATATACATTTTGGGGTGCTTGACATGAAAAAGTTTGAGAACCACTGACATAGTAACATATTTTTTTTTCAAATAACAGTTTTAGAAGACGTTCTAAAAACTGTCATTTTGTAGAATCGGCCTCAGGTCTTAATGGGTTAAGTTCCATACAAGCGCTGATGTACAGTATGTACTTTAACCAGAACCAGTTCCTGAATGTTTGAATGTCCGGATTGTTAACTATGGTTCTGAGTTGTGAGTGTTGACTATGATTCTGTCTGAGTCGTGAATTGTGAGTTTTGACAATATGGTTCTGAGTTGTCACAGTACGTTCTAACAGCGGGCGACTCTCGGGCGATCGCCGGGCGACATCGTCCAAAAGATAAAGAAAATCCATCTTTCATCGCACCCCCCCCCCCCCCCCCCCCCGCCCACTTCGCCCTATCGCCAGTAGTTGCCGGCTCTCATAGACATATAATGCACTTCCGGAAAATACTATCCTGATCGCCCGCTGTTAAAACGCACCGTTAGTGTTGACTACGATTCTGAGTTGTGAGTTTTGACTATATGGAGCTGTGAGTTGTGAGTTGTCAGTGTTGACTATGATTCTTTCTGAGTCATGAGTTTTAACTATATGGAGCTGTGAGTTGTCAGTGTTGACTATGATTGTGAGTTGTGAGTGTTGACTATGATTCTGAGTTGTGAGTGTTAACTATGATTCTGTCTGAGTTGTGAGTGTTGACTATGGTTGTGAGTTGTGAGTGTTGACTATGATTCTGTCTGAGTCGTGAGTTGTGAGTTTTGACTATACCGTTCTGAGTTGTGAGTTGTGAGTGTCGACTATGGTTATGTCTTTTCTCTGGCCCTGTGGAGAGCTTATCACTATGGACACCTCCCTGCCCGGCTGGGCTGTGGTTACCAGGTGATGGATGTCAACAAACAAGTGGCACATCCGTCTCCTTATAGAAGCCCTTCGGCTCTCCAGTGAATTGTGATATAACAGGAAGACACGCGGTGACACTAATACACCAAACCATCTGCTTTCACGATGTATGCTTCAAGTCTGTCATTTGTCACCTTTTAGGGAGTTTGGCTACAGGGCTGCAACAAACGACTCTGTTGATAATCCATCCGTCACAATTATGAACCCAGACATCTTAACCCATTGAGACCTGAAGCCGATTCTACATGTCTCCTAAATCTCAACAGTATTCTGAAAAACTTGTGTTTCTATATCAGTGGTGCTCAATCTTTTTCATGTCAAGGACCCCCAAAATGATATGTATTTGGCCACGGACCCCCATAAAAATATTTTGTTCCAGGGACCCCCAGAAGCAAAGATTTGAGTTAAAAATGTTCGCTTTAAAAATATATATATATTCAAAGATTTGCACACATTTTCACGATTTTTCAAAAATAGCAGATCTACAAGCTCGTAGCGCGGCACTCGGTGCCGCGCTACGAGCTTGTATATCTGCTATTTTTGAATAGCCCAAAGTGTAAAATAATGCTTTTTTAGCTCAAATCTAAAAATGACACAGTTCCAGGTCTTAATGGGTTAATGTTTTTACCCAGCAGACAATAACATAACTTTCATTTTATAATATGGAAGAAAGATGAGAATAAGACGGAGAGAGAGAGAGAGAGAGAGAGAAAGAGAAGTTATATTTGTACTTTGTGTTCTGATCGATAAGTCGTAACCCAAAAGAAGAATTGCTGCAGAAGTCGGAGTTGAAACACATAAGGTGTAAAAACCTTGTTTTTGTATAAAGGCTTTTTAATCTATACAAAGTGTGGTGTACCTTGGTATTGTTGGGGTTATGACCTATTGATCACAAAGCAAAGTACAAGTCTAACCTCCCTCTTTTCTCTTTCTATTACGTCCTTGTGTTTTTAATGCCTACATTCATCAAGTAGCACTGCTGCTCAGCCAATCTAGTGGCGTGTGCTCCGTCTAAAAAGCAGTGATTCCCACCCACTGGTGGGCTCTGAGGGTATTGCAAGTGAGCCCCCAAATAATAGTCAAAACACAAGTGGTGTGTTCTACCGCATTGGTTCTCAAAGTGGGGTCCGGGGACCCCCAGGGGTACTTGAGGGGGTTCCAGGGGGTCCCCAGCTAAATGATGGACAGGAACCAAATGGACCCATATGGGTCTGTAACTCTGAGAGTGTACAAATGGAACCAAATGGACCCTAACGGGTCCATTTGGTTCCATTTGTACACTCTCAGAGTTAAATGAACATTGGTTTTACAATGTGAATTGGGGTCCCAGAAGTATAAATGCCATTAAATGGGGGTCCGTAGCCCTAATGCATGTCAAACTGGGGGTCCTTGAAATTAAAATGGTTGAGAATCACTGCTAGAGAGCCGTAAAAACCTTCTCTTATTGGGGTCCCTGGCTTATCTTTTCAAATGGGGGTCCGCGGGGTAATAAGTGTCAATTAGGGGGTCCTTGACATGAAAAAGTTTGAGAACCACTGTTCTACCGTGGTACGCTGTATACGTAGTATACCGTGTAGAATATTTTGGGGGAAAAAAGCGTATACAGTCTACTAACCATTTCATCCATTGAAAACGCGCTAGCGTCTACCGACGACCGCGTGCATTTCGTGCAGGGAATGATTATCGTATACCTCCGAAAAAAAACCTAGACCACACCACTGGCAAAACACTACGATGTTAACCCATTGAGACCTGGAACTGTCTAATTTTTAGATTTGAGCTAAAAAGCATTATTTTACACTTTGGGCTATTCAAAAATAGCAGATCTACAAGCTCATACCGCGGCAACTATACTAAAGAAGTATACACGCTGGTTCCATTCCTTCAAAGGTTCGGAATAGGTCGGCAAAGACTGCATAAAGAATAGTTGTAATAAAGTTAATGATCGATGTGTTCAATTAATTGTCTCAGCCCTACTTGCCTACTACTTTTCAGAACAACCATTGAAAAATATGTATATTTTATTCACGTTGCTTTATTTCTCTTTAAATGTTTTTTTCCCCCAAACTTTTGAATTTATTCCAACATTTTCCACATGATGCAATGGCGGTGCAAGGCGCACCGTTTTTTTAAATGTTATATTTCGCCCACTTCACTGCTCTGCCAAGCGTCATGTGTATTATAACATAACGCATAACATTTTAGCCAGTCGTTTTGTGAGCGCCTTTTGGGACAATGTTTGTTTTGTCGTCTCTCTCTCTTCACAAGCCATTGTTGAATCTACTTTTTTTTAATTGGTCTTTCATTAACCGGCCCCCGGGCTAATTCCGCTCGGCGGGCTGGTGGGATATGTCCAGACATCGCTCCATCTCGCTAATTAACCCATTCAGACTGGGGAACGCATCTGTGTGTCATTTTATGATCTTTTTTGGGCTATTCAAAAATAGCAGATATACAAGCTCATAGCGCGGCACCGAGTGCCGCGCTATGAGCTTGTATATCTGCTATTTTTTTTTTCGTTGAAAAAAAAAAAAAATGAAAATCTTTGAATATATATCTTTTAAAGCGAACATTTTCAAATCTTTGCTTCTGGTGGGTCCCTGGAACAACATGTTTTGAGATGGGGGGTCCACGGCCAAATACATATCATTTTGGCTGGTCCCTTGTCATGAAAACGTTTGAGAACCACTTGATAGCAACATAAGTTTTTTCAAAAAACTGTCAGGATTTAGAAGACATTTGTAGAATCCACAGAAGCAAAGATTTGAGTTAAAAATGTTCCCTTTAAAAAGTATATACAAAGATTTGCACACATTTTCACGATTTTTCAAAAAATAGCAGATCTACAAGCTATTTTTGAATAGCCCAAAGAAAAAAAAAAAAATGAACACACGGTATACGTTGCCCCGGTCTAAAAGGGTTAAGAGCCTGCTACCTGACCAACTATTTGCACAAGCCCCTCATTAGGCTGAAAGCCTCATCAGTTTTGAAGGCAAAGCACAGAGAAGTGCATTGATTCCACTGGAGAGAGAGAGAGAGAGTGAGGGGGGGGAGGAGGGGGGGTATGAAGGAAAGGGGTAGGGTGAGAATAGTGGATGAGAGAGAGAGAGAGAGAGAGAGACAGACAGGGAGAGGAAGGGCATGTGAGAGAGAGAGAAGGGTGTGTGTGAGAGAGAGAAGGGTGTGTGTGAGAGAGAGACAGACAGAGAGGGAGGGAGAGAGAAATGGGGGGGGGGGGGTGGGTGGGTGGTGGGGGGTGTGCATGACAATGAGCCCTACCTCTAACACATCCTCCTGTTTCCATGGATACGGAGGAGCCAATCGCGTGGCCCTGCTGCGGACGGTACTACTGAGAACGGGATGAGAGGGTGGTAGAGAGAGGGAGGGAGGAGAGAGGTACGGTACGGTTATAAGGGTGGTGATGGGTGTGTGTGTGTGTTGTTTATATGAAGGAACACAGCATGGCCCTCCAGCGGGGGGGGGGGGCACTGCCCTCTGTTTTGAGATGGCAGCATGGCAGCCACAGCCTCCCGTTGGTCCAAAAGAAAAAAACAGGCTTTTTTTTAAAAGAGAGGCTGTTCTTTCATAGTCAGTAAAAACAGGCATCCCTTCCAGCTCCTTAGCTCTTGAACACACACACACACACACACGGACACACACGGACACACACACACACACACACACACCCCTGCCTGCCGTCTTGGATGCTTCTTGTTACATCATGCACACGGCTTTCTCTCCGCCTGCCTGCCTGCCTGCCTGTGTGTGTGTGTGTGTGTTTGTGACTGGAAGAGGAGAGAGAGAGAGAGAGAGAGAGTGAATGTGAGCGAGCTGTCGTGCAGCACACGCCACACGCCGCGTCCCCACTCGTTTCGTTTAGCTCTCCTCCTCCCCATTGACCAAAAGCAGCGTATCCCTCCTTTAAGCCCAAGAGGATGGACAAGCCAAGCGTGTGGCGCGCCGTGGTGAGCAGCACGGACCCCCGGAGGACCACCGCCGCCGCGACGCGGGACCCCACCGCCACGGGCTCCTCCTCTGAGAGACCGGGCTCTGCCATGGGTTACCGGCTCTATGATATGTGAGTAAGCAGCAGCGGCTATAGATGAATGGATGAAATAGCAGATATACAAGCTCATAGCGCGGCACCGAGTGCCGCGCTATGAGCTTGTAGATCTGCTATTTGTGTGAGTGAATGAATGAATGAAAGGGTGGACGACTGTCAGATGAGCTTTGTCTACCTGTGTGGGACGGATCTGCTCAGAGAGAGCGCTCATTGATGATGAGAGAGAGGTGGCACTAGTGTGGCGTGGCTGACAAACCGATCGGTCACAAGGGCAGCGTCCGTCCGTTCGTCCGTTCGTCCGTCCGTCGGTCCGTCCCTGCGGTGTGTTTGCTGACTCATACCGATGGTATGCAGAGAGAGAGAGAGGGCAGACCTTGCTCTGCCCTCTCTCTCTCTCTCTCTCTCTGTTGTCTGGCTCAGCCTGTTTTTCTCTAAGTAAACAACCCGAGTCCTGAGGGGGACTGACTGACTGACTGACTGCCAGGACGCAGCATCCTCTCCTCTCTGCTTTTGAATGAATGTTGTTGTTCTCCCCCCCCCCAAAACAAATCACTGAGAAAGAATGTATATATCTGTTTTTGTGATTTGATAAAAGACAAAATGTTATAGCCCTCTGTTTATAACGACTACAACAGTGTCATGTGAGGTAACAATGTGGTTTTTTTTAGAATCGCTGATGGCAGACCAAAAAAGAAATAAATGACTCATTTCGGGGGGGTGGGGGGGGGGGGGGGGGGGTTTGATGCTGTGACAGCTCCTGGTCGGCACGTGTTCCTCCCCGCTCTGTCAGTTTGTGTGTGTGTACGTGTGTACGTGTGTGTGTGTGTGTGCGCGCGCGAGCGCTTGAGGCTGTTATTTTTTATATAGGTGTTATTTGGAGTCTCTGTTATTTGGAGTGTCTTTGATGATGAGCTTTTGAAAGGGACCATGTTGTGCCATTACGATTGACAGTCTAAAGACGAAAAAAGGACGCAGATAATGTGTGTTTCTTCTCCATTCTATCTGACGTGAGGGAGAGACGTGTGTTTTGGTTTCCTCGCCGTTTCCTCCTTGGTTCGCCGCCAGCGTCTGCACCACAAGCACTGTACTGTATATATGAGAGAGAGAGAGATCACATGGCAACACAACTAAGAGTCTTTATCACATTAGGAGGAGAGTACAGTATATATAGCTCACGTCGTGAATCCACGGCACTTTCTGGGCACACCATGTACCCTGGGTTAGGCTCACAAACACTTTAACTGTATTTAGCTGAATAAGCATTCTTAGTTTAACCCATTGAGACCGGGAACGCATCCGTATCAAAACGTTTTTTTGATTTCTTTGGCTATTCAAAAATAGCAGATCTACAACCTCGCAGCGCGGCACCGAGTGCCGCGCTGCGAGCTTGTAGATCTGCTATTTTGAAAAATCGTGAAATTGTGTATTTTTTTAAGCGAACATTTGTCAAATGTTTAGTCAGAAGCAAATATTTGACTTACAAATGTTTGCTTTAAAAAACTATATTATTTTATCGATTTGCACACATTTTCACAATTTTTCAAAAATAGCAGATCTACGAGCTCGTAGCGCGGCACTCGGTGCCGCGCTACGAGCTTGTAGATCTGCTATTTTTGAATAGCCCAAAGACATTTAAAAAAAAATGACACAGATGCGCACCCGGCTTTAAGGTGTTAACGAGGCTTAGGGCCGTTCCTCGGAGACGGACGTTTGTTATGCTCCTCGTTAATGGACGAAAACAATGCACACTAATGATATGGACCCTCTGAGTCCATGTACAAACCACCGGTGGATATTTACCTGCTTATTTATGAACGATGTCGGATGGAAATTGCTTGGCATTTTTTGGTTGATCTACTGTACCGTGCAGACAGTTTAACGAGGATGCTGCTTGTCCGTTTACGGGCCTATATATATACTCACTGGCCTCACACTTTGTCTATTACTCTGTCGTAAACGATGGTGTCCCATGCCAAAAAAAAATAGCCGATCTACAAACTCACCGATCGGCTATTTTTGGCCCCTGACACTGTCGTATACAGTGACGTATAACTCAGGCGTAAGCTCTACGTTTTTTCATCCTTTATCTACAGCAGTGGTTTTCAGCCTTTTTCATGCCATTGATATACATTTGGCCCGCGGACCCCCCATCTGAAAACGTTTTGTGCCAGGGACCCCCAGAAGCAAAGATTTATTCTATAATTCTTTTCATCCTGCGATTTTTGTAACCCTTTTTCACCCGGACAGAAGCAAAGATTTGAGTTAAAAGTGTTCGCTTTAAAACATGTATATATTGAAAGACATGCGCACATTTTCAAGATCTTTCAAAAATAGCAGATCTACAAGCTCATAGCGCGGCACTCGGTGCCGCGCTGTGAGCTTGTATATCTGCTATTTTTGGATAGCCAAAGCTAAGTGGTTCAAATGAGCTGGGGACCCCCTATGACCACCGGTACCCCCTCAAGGACCACTGGTTGAGAAGAACCACTGATCTAACAGCATATACAGTAACTCGCTTGCAAATCCCAGTCGTTTCTCCACTGTAACATTAGCATTCGCAGAGCCTCGAAGAATACCGCCGTTTGTGTTGTCAACACAAACGGGCAGAGAGAAGAAGAGAAGCATCGCCATCTGTCACCAGTTCTCGCCTGTGTGTGTCCGTCCGTGTGTGTGTGTGTGTGTGTGTGTGTGTGTGTGTGTGTGTGTGTGTGTGTGTGTGTGTGTGTGTGTGTGTGTGTGTGTGTGTGGCGGCCCGAAAAACACATTTCATAACAGACCCCACCCCACCATGCAGTACTAAAGAGAGAGAGAGAGGAGAGGGTGGGGGGGCCGGAACCGAATCAGCCAAGGATCAGCGAACGGTCACACGATGGTGACCTCCTGCAGGCCCCTGTGTCAGAGGAGAGGTCGGGAGGTCAGGGCTCGACAGAGGAGCAGCAGGAAGTGGGAGCGTGCGTGCTGCTCGGTTTCGGGCGGGCATGCATGGCAGAGCCAGGCGGGAGATGATGCAGCGGCGCCGAAGCAGATTGACACTAATGTGTCAGCTCCGCTCTGCTCTTCAAGCGGGCTGAGGGCTCGCGGCATCTTGCCAATACACCTTTAACCCGTTAAGACCCGGGGAATATTCAAAAATAGCAGATCTACAAGCTCGTAGCGCGGCACCGAGTGCCGCGCTACGAGCTTGTAGATCTGCTATTTATTTTTGAAAAATCGTGAAAATGTGTGCAAATCTTTGAATGTATATTTTTTTAAAGCGAACATTTTTTAACTCAAATCATTGCTTCTGGGGGATTCTACAAATGTTCTTCTGAATCAGTTGTTTTGAAAAAACCTATGTTGCTAAATGTGTCAGTGGTTCTCAAACGTTTTCATGTCAAGGACCCCCAAAATGATATGTATTTGGCCGCGGACCCCCATCTCAAAATATGCTGTAATAGGGACCCCCCAGAAGCAAAGATTTGAGTAAAAAATAAATCCCTTAAAAAATAAAAAAATAAAAAAAATATTTTGCACACATTTTCAGAAATAGCAGATCTACAAGCTCGTAGCACGGCACTCTGTGCGGCGCTATGAGCTTGTAGATCTGCTGTTTTTGAACAGCCCCAAAGAAATCTAAAAACGACACCACAGATGATGCTTTCCCGGTCTTAATGGATTAATGAGCAGCCGTAGCTGGACGGAGTCTGTTCCCGTTGTAAATGTCATTTCATCACGGCTGGCAGGCCCCGATCGCCCCTCCGGAATCCTAATGCTGCCGCTGCCACTGCTGCTGCTGCCCCGGAGAAGAGAAGAGAGGAACTATATAATATATCCGTTCCTAGTCCTTAACCAAAAACAAAAAAAGGCTCCTCTTCGTCAGGCCTCCGAGCGAAAAAACACCTGCCCCGGGACTGCTGCTGCAGAGGCAAGCCCCGGGGGCTGAACAAAAAAAAAAGTGTTAATGTGTTTTAACCCATTGAGACCTGAAGCCGATTCTACGTGTCTCCTAAACCCCAACAGTATTCTGAAAAACCTATGTTTCTATATCAGTGGTGCTCAATCTTTTTCATGTCAAGGACCCCCACAATTATATGTATTTGGCCGCGGACCCCCATCAAAATATTTTGTTCCAGGGACCCCTAGAAGCAAAGATTTGAGTTCAGAATGTTCGCTTTAAAAATACATATATTTCAAAGATTTACACACATTTTCGCGATTTTTCAAAAATAGCAGATCTACAAGCTCGTAGCGCGGCACTCGGTGCCGCGCTATGAGCTTGTATATCTGCTATTTTTGAATAGCCCAAAGTGTAAAATAATGCTTTTTAGCTCAAATCTAAAAATGCCACAGTTCCAGGTCTTAATGGGTTAAAGACAAGAGCGAGGCTATTGCATTGTGTGAGCTCGGGCTATAAGGCCCCGCAGAGAAAAGGCAACTCCTTTCTTTCCTAAAGAGTAATTGATCCAGGGGTGTCACTCGAACTGTAATATATTAGGCCCATTTGACAGGCCGTTTAGGTAATTGGCTGTCATGCAGCTTACTGGTGCAGAGAGAGAGAGAGAGAGAGAGAGAGAGAGAGGTACAGCAGGACTTGCCACACTGCACACACACCAGGGAGAGATGAGCTCCCAAACACCCACAGAACTAAGTATTGACATTTCGAGTGCAACCGTCATCAGTTTCCATTGTGTTCGCATTATGTCGAACGTGTACAAATCATTGCGGCGTAGTAATAACGGGCCCCAGCGGTCATTAGCTTAATCCGGCCGGTTCCTCAAAGTGGTGCAGGTCCATGCAGGGAACCCTCTCAGGGTTCCTTGAAGAAGAAGGGGTTCCAATTGGACCCTTTACAGGTCTGTAACTCTGAGAGTGTCCGAACGGACACTCTCAGAGTTACAGACCTGGAAGGGTCCAATTAGAAACGTTTTCAAATAGTTCAACTATAGCCGATCTACATCGACAGGTTGTGAGCTTGTAGATCGGCTTTTTGAAACTATTTGAAAATGTTTTTCAAAATAGGACAAAAATGGCAAAGAAGTTTAGGGATAATGGGTAAGGCGGTGCCCAGAATAGGGCCCTTCGACACTAACTCTGGGGGAGCCCGGGATCGAACCATCCGGCCGCTCTATCGGCTCTACCGGGCCACTCTACCCCTGAGCCACTGCCGCCGCCAGTCTATGCCATTCCGATACCATGTGATTCATGCACTACTGTTTTCTTACTGTAGAATTTGCATTATTTTACTAACTTGGAGCTGCACGTTGCACGTGGATTTTTGATCAGTGGTTCTCAAACTTTTTCGTTTCAAGGACCCCCATAACTCTGAGCCGTATATAATAAGGGTTCATTTTGTTCCATTTGTACTCTCTCAGAGTTTCAGACTCGTAAGGGTTAATTTGGAACCCCCTCATATCACAATCATTTCAACCACTTTAACCTTTTATACATTGGCTGTTCAAAAATAGCAGATCTACAAGCTCGTAGCGCGGCACTCGGTGCCGCGCTACGAGCTTGTAGATCTGCTATTTTTGAAAAATCGTGAACATTTGTGCAAATCTTTGAATATCATGTTTTGAAAGCGAACATTTGTAACTCAAATCTCTACTTACTGAGTAGTGATCTGTATGGTAAGCTCAGCAGCACTGCAAATTCCAGATCAGGAAAGATGTGTATGCTGAGTTGATTTGTGCCATGTACTTACTTACTTCATGTTACTGTAACTGTTACGGTCATTACGTGGTAATTAATGAATCCTCTTGGGGTGACGGTTTTGTGATGGCACTTAATTAAAAATCTGTCTGTACCAGGAATCTATTTTGGGATTAATAAGGGTGTTTTTTTTTTTTATTTGTTCTGGAACATTTAGCAAATATCAAATTAAAGGAATAGTTCACCCAAAATATGACTTATTTTCTATCAATTACACGCCCCATGAAGCCTTGAATTCATTTTTTGGTTTTTGACGCATTCCTGAGCCAATAATTTGATGACCGGGTGTATTTCCGGCAGGAGACTCAAAGAGACTCCTTTGAGTCTCCTACCGGATATATTAGCATCTTTCCGCCTGTAATCAAATTATTGGTATAATTATTGGTATACCAAAAAATCTCCATGGATTCAATGCTTCATGGGGTGTGTAATTGATAGAAAATACGATTTTTTTTGCGTGAACTACTCCTTACAGTAAAAAAAAAAAGGAAAAAAAAGAACATTTAACCCACTAATTTCAATGGGACGTATATATTTATGTATTTCAACCAGCCATTGAGATAATGCTCGGGCCGGCATGCATGGCGGGCGGGCAGCCAATAGAAGCCAGGATGCCCAGCTCCCCCTGTTATTAGCTGGTCCGTTCTCAACGCTAAAGCCCCCCCTGACACCCCCCCCCCCCCCCCCCCCCCTAAACCCTCCCATTTTCGAGTGACGCCAATGCTGATGCGAAAACAGAGTGCGTCACTCTGTACAGCCTGTGAGCCTCCTGGCAAGACAAGAATTCCTGCACTTGCAGTCTGAGCAGCTACACAGAGACACACAGAGTGCTGGGTGAGCAGAGCACACTCACACATAACAGAGGAGACGGAGAGAGAGAGAGAGAACTGGGCTACTGTATTATAGGCCCGGGCGTACGGTATAGCCTCCTCAACACAGGCTGCTAGCCCAGAGACTGTGGGATGCTCTGCTGCTACTGCATGAGACACTGACTGTATACTATAGCAGGGCTGGGCAATGAGCTTGTAGATCTGCTATTTTTTAGGGAAAAAAAAATAAGATTTGAGCAAATCTGTGAATATATATTTATTTCAAAAAAACGTATGTTGCTATAATCAGCGGTTCTCAAAGTGTTTCATGTCAAGGACCCCCAAAATTAAATGTATTTGGCCGTTTTTTTTTATTATATATCAACAAATCGACCACATAAAGCCTGATTTACGTTTAGTTGCGTGCCAATGTCGTGCTCAGTAAATAGCCGATCTACAAGCTCACAACGCGTCGCGAATGCGACGCGTTGTGAGCTTGTAGATCTGCTATTTACAGCAGGCAACACCAGTGTGGAACACTATTTAAAACCTAAAAAATAATTGTTAATAATTAATCATAATAATCGAGGCAAAAAGTTTGATGGTGATATTGAATCAAAGTCATGTTGACCCCAGACCCTATAGCACTGTGTTATAGGCCGGGCATAAGGTAGCCCTGCACACAGGCTGCTAGCAAAGGGAACTGTGGGATGCTTGCTGTTATATTGCATAAGAGACACAGACAGACTTACATACTAGCATTACATGACTCTGCCCAGGTTAGCATACATGGCCCTGCCGGGGCATGCGGGCAGCCACAGTGCATGCTGTCATGTCACATTGCATCAGTGGATACGGGGGGGGGGGGTCTGTACTGTATAGCTGCGATACTAAGAGTCAGTATAGCCTCATCTTATGCTGTACTGTACAGAAGTGGTTCTCAAACATTTTCATGTCCAGGACCGCCAAAATGTATACGTATTTGGCTGAAGACCCTTATACAAATATTTTGATTTTCCATTTTTGGGGCGGTGTAGCCGCCCCCTATAAGTGAGTTTTGGACACCGACCAAAAAATGTGTGTACCCCCTAACCCTTCCATTGTTAATGCAAATCGATACTTTTTTCATATCAGCCAATCACATTACAGCTAGTGTCATCACCACTAACTGTAATGTGATTGGCTGACTTTGCAAATTCAGGACTGTGATTGGCTAGCGAAACACATGACACATGTGCAGCCCTATGAATAGCAGTATGGACTTTAAAAAAAGTCATTTATCCTTTTTTTAAAGTGAGTCATGTTGTGATGACCACACACCGCCCACTTCACACTGGGTGTGATTTTTTTTTCATAATAAAGAAATGAAATAAATTGAAGTCCTTCGAGCTTGTAGATCGGCTATTTTTGAATATCCGAAGTATGAACAGGGTTTAAAGTGGTTTAAAACCGATTGTGATGCTATAGTAGCTAATTGAGCTGGGGACTCCCCCTGGAACCCCCTTAAGGGCCCCATGGGTGTCCCCCACACCCCACTTTGTAAACCAGTAGTGTTCAGTATGTACAGTATGTACACAGGCCTGTCTTCACAGTAATCTCCCTGTGCTTGCAGCTAATGTTAGTGCAGTGGTTCTCAACCAGTGGTCCGGGGACCACCAGTGGTCCTTGAGGGGGTTCCAGGTGGTCCCCAGCGAAATGATGTAGAGTTGGTAACCAAATGGACCCTTATAGATCTTTAACTCTTGAGAGCGTAAAATGAAACCAAATGGACCCTCACAGGTCCATTTGGTTTCATTTTACGCTCTCAAGAGTTAAATTATTGTTAAACATCTGCATTACTTAATTAACTCAATTCCTGCCAATCACGCATAAATGCGATCTATTAAATAGCGCATTTGGCCGCCAAGATCGCATAAATGCGTTCTATTTAAAAATTTAAAAAAATTAAAAAATTGGATTTTTTTTTTTTTTTTCTTTTTTTTTTTTTTTCAATTTGACCCAAAGACCAAGAAGATATGATTTTTCGAAGATTTAGACTCCCATCAACTTCCTCAAAACTTAAAAATTCTGTATCTTGGCTCCTGAGTACTTTTTTAATTTCAATGAAAAATCTCTGGCAGACAACAGCAAAACAATTGAAATAACTCTGGCAGGTGAAGTGTTATAGAATTGTTATTTTGATCAACGTCTGCCTGGTTATCTCTCCTATGGTACCAACATCAACACAGCATGGAATTGTGGACAAAATCTCATCCAACGATAACAACATATTTGAAGTCTCGGGTTTGATCAAAACGGTGGTCTGTGACTCAAATGCAGAATAAATAATGGACCTTGATGTGAAAAGGGTTGAGAACCATTGGGCTAGTGCCGTGCAGCGTTACTGATCATTTATGCGATGCTGCTCCTAGCTGCCTGTGACAGATGGCAGGATATTCACAAACCCCCGAGTTCTACTGTATACTCTTCTCTGATTGGCTAGGACTTCAGCAGAACAGCACAGAGCAGAGCTGAGGAGGTAAACTCCACTCTAAAGCAGCGTTTCTCAATCTTTTTGTATTTTATTTCAAGGAGCCCCAGTTTGATATGCGTTATTATGCTCCCGTTTGATACTATTTCTGTTCGTTTTCGATCTCCAGACCCCAATATAGTATGCCATAAAATCCTCAGTGTTATTTGAACTCTTGAGCGTGTACAAATGCTACACAAAATGGTTCAATTTGTACACTCTTGGAGTTGCGAGTGTTGCAGAATCCTTACGGTCAAGGACCCCTGGGAGTTTTTCCCCCATTCTGAATTCCCATAGACGTGTTTAATATCGCGTCAGAATAAGAAATGTGTTCCAAAAATAAACAAATGATCCCGGCGGTTTGACTCATATGGATATGAAGCATCAACTGACGGTGAGAAAACGATAATGTTACTTCCACCAAATCAGTTACATTTTCGCCAGAAACAGACACTATCAAATATGAGAGACTGACTATCATAAACGATACAGAACCTCCTCCCTGACAATATCGCCGAGACAGTTTGTTTATTTTTGGACCACAATTCTTATACTGTATGAGACATATTCTAAGATGACCTAAAGTTATTCTCCATAGAGAAATTACTTTACGAACCGGGGATGAACGAGTGACGTCAGGACTTCTGTACTTTATCCCATTAAGACCTGGAACGCATCTGTGTCACTTTTTCATTTGAGCTAAAAAAAAAAGCATTATTTTACACGTTGGCTATTCAAAAATAGCAGATATACAAGCTCATAGCGCGGCACCGAGTGCCGCGCTATGAGCTTGTAGATCTGCTATTTTTGAAAAATCGTGAAAATGTGTGCAAATCTTTGAATATATATATTTTTAAAGCGAACATTTTTAACTAAAATCTTTGCTTCTGGGGGTCCCTGGAACAAACTATTTTGAGATGGCGGTCCGCGGCCAAATACATATCATTTTGGGGGTCATTTTTCTTGACATGAAAAAGTTTGAGCACCACTGACGTAGAAACACACGTTGTTCAGAATACTGTTGGGATTTAGAAGACATTTGTAGAATCGGCTTCAGGTCTTAATGGGTTAAAGTAGGCCGCCTTATTGTAGCTTGATTCCAACAACAGCGGTATAGCGGTATAGTGTTAAGGACGGTAAAATATCACCGAGTGCAACAACAACAACAACAACACAAAAACGACAACTATTAAAGCTGAGCTCATCTGGCAGCGAGGTTGGTGTGCTGGCACAGCCTGCAGCCTCAGCAGCTGGGAGGGTTGTATAGGCTGGCACGCGCTGCCATGCCTGCCACGCTGCTGGCCCTCTGCCAGACAGCGCAACCTGCTGCAGCTTGGAGGGCGTGAGAGAGAGAGAGAGAGAGAGAGCCGCCATGAGGCGCGTGTAAGGATTATCATCCAGACCACTGTGGAGCCGTAGTGAGTTATACACTCTTCCTCCAGTGGTGGAAGAAGTATTCGGATATTTTTACTTAAGTAAAAGAAGCAATGCCATGATATAAAAAATACTCTGTTACAAGTAAAAAGGCCTGTGTTCAAAATGTTACTTGAGTGAAAGCACGAAAGTTTTGGCATCAAAATATACTTAAAGTACCAAAAGTAAAAGTACTAAAATGTTTGAAAATAGCAGATCTACAAGCTCACAACGTTGTTGTGGGCTTGTAGATCTGCTATTTTCAAAGAGCCTATGTATAAAATAGGGCTAAAGTGGTTAGTGTATGTTTTATGATATAATCCTTTATATATGCAAAGTAACTATTAACTAAAGTTTTCAAATAATTATAGTGGAGTAAAAGTACAATATTTGCCCTTGACATGTAATGGAGTAGAAGTAAAAGTATTGAAAATTGGAAATCCCCCAGTAAGGTAAAAGATAATACCTCAAAATTGTACTTTAAGTACAGTCCTTGAGTAAATGTACTTAGTTACTTTACACTGCTGCTCTTCCTCCAGGCTGAGGGGAGAGAAAGCTAGTGTTTATGAATCCTTTGGCTGGAAAAACAGCCCATAATAAGGCCCTATGGCCGTCGCCAAAGGCAGCGCGTAGGGACTAAAATGACTGAGCAGGGCGCAGTTGGGGATGTTGGGCGCCACGGAGAAAAAAGAAACGCGTCTCCTCCAGGAACATTTTGTTCCTTTGTGGCCATAAACAGTACGGTTATGAGGAGGATATGTGTTTATGAGCAACACTGTTACATCATAACAAGCTGTTTTTTTTAGGTATAACGGTGTGAGGCATGTGTCTTCTTGTCAGTGGTGTAAAGTAACTAAGTACTGTACTTAAGTACAATTTTGAGGTGCTTTTACTTTACCGGAGAATCTCCAATTGTCATGTCTACTCCACTACACCTCAGAGGCAAATATTGTACTTTTACTTCACTACAATTATTTTAAAACTTGAGTTACTAGTTACTTTGCAGATATACATTATTATATTATAAAACATACATTAACCACTTTAGCCCTATTTTATATATATAGGCCAGGGGTCTTCAACAGGGGGTCCTCAGAGTTACTACAGGGGGTCCGCCAAATCGTTGTGATATGATTTCTTTTTTCGCATTAACCACTTTAACCCTAGCATCCCTATTCTGAGGAGAACTTTAGCCAAAAATAGCAGCGCGCTGCGAGGCGTTGTGAGCTTGTAGATCTGCTATTTTTGGCAAAGAGGTGTAGAGGGGAAAAAGAGCAGACCAAGTAAAAAAAGGTTAATCTGAAACACAATTTGATACAATATAGAGGGGGGTCCCTGCTTCATCTCTCTCTCAGCTAAGGGGTCCTTGGCCTGAAAAGACCTCTGATATAGCCTATTTGAAAATAGCCGAAAATCGGCTATTTTCAAACATTTTAATACTTTTGGTACTTTAAGTATATTTTGATGCCTATACTTTTGCACTTTCACTCAAGTAACACTTGAACAAGGGCCTTTTACTTCTAACAGAGTATTTCTACATTGCAGTATTGATACTTTTACTTAAGAAAAAGTACTTTTTCCACCACTGCTTCTTGTGTACGGGCTGGGGGGGAAAGAAAGTATTTATATACCTGTGATTTTCATGCTGTCTGCTTCACAAGAAAGCAAGGTGCGTTTCAACTTTTACAGCGCTCGCTCTGTCCTATACAGAGAGAGAGCCCACTCGCTGAGTCATGCAACGCGCCGTATGTTGGCTTCGCTTTCATGACTGGAATTTGTGTTGCCTGCTGTATAGGGATTATGCGTATAAACAAGCTAATCCTATCAGGGATTTACGAAGGTGACTCATCATGCTATGCTACGCCGTCGTGGTGCGCTGACAACATAGCCCCCCCATGCTAACAGTACACATACTGTCATGCTACAGTACACCAATACCTTGAAAAAGAAACTTAAAAGATCTCAAAGTGAGAACATAATTAACTGTTTAAGACCGGGAACGCATCTGTGTGTCATTTTAAGATTTATTTGGCTATTCAAAAATAGCAGATGTACAAGTTCATAGCGCGGCACCGAGTGCCGCGCTATGAACTTGTAGATCTGCTATTTAAAAAAAAATAAAAATGCAAATCTTTGAATATATATATATATTTAACACATTGACTGCCAGAGTTTTTTCAGAACAGTCTGTAGCCTCTGCCTGGGTTTTGAACGATTTTGGTACCTGTTCCCGTAGCCACAGATTTTTTTCCTCCAGTATGATTGATCCCCAGATGGTTTCTAATCACAGATGAGATTCAGGTGTGGTTTCACAAATGTCAACGAGGTCATTTTGACCTCGTTAACATGTGTTGTTTGATGTTTGAATATAGCTCAAAACCAGTAGTTTTAAACCAAAAAACAATGTGAATTGTTTGTCCGTTTGAATTTTAACATTGAAGTGAATGGAGCAGCAAATCTTTGAACATTTTTAGCTCCTAATCTGTTCGTAATTCGAAAAGGGTTGAAATTATAAAAAAAAATAAAAAAAAATTTGAGCTTGTAGATCTGCTATTTAAAAAAAAAAATGCAAATCTTTGAATATATATATATATTTAAAGCAATTTTGTTTTGGGGGTCCACGGCCAAATACATACCATTTTGGGTGGTCCTTGACATGAAACAGTTTGAGAACCACTGATTATAGCAACATAAACTGTTTCAAAAAACTGTTTCAAAAAAACGTTAGGATCTACAAGCTCATAGCTTGTAGATCTCAAAATGACACGGATGCGTTCCCGGCCTTAATGGGTGTCAGCCCATTCCTATGATGCCGTAGGTAGTCTGTGATCTTTTTATGAAACCCAGCCTGCTGTGTTAACAGTAGTTGTGCATGCAGTGCTTTGGTGGTCGTGTGTCTTAAGTGTTGCCCACTTCGACCGTCTGGGAATGCATGGAGTGTCTGCTTCAACAGGGAACGCGGTGCCATGCTGTCCATCACTTGTGTTGCCCGGCCTCAGGATAATATGAAAGGCCTTCAAAGATAGTTGGCACACACACAGAAGTGTGGAATCCACCTCCACCCACCACGGATGAATTCATATCTCTTTTGCAGTGTGTCTGTCTGTCTGTCTGTCTCAATGCCATTCAAATGAGCTTTATTGGCATGAGAAAACATACATTTACGTTGCCAAGAACAGTCAAAACTGAGAAATGATGTACAATTAAAAGGGGATGAAAAATTGCAGCGCCATGTGTCACATTGCAACTTAGAGCTATAGCTCAACAAAACCATGCAAATGTTTAGCCATGGAACCATGGAAATTCTGTCTGTCTGTCTGTCTGTCTGTCTGTCTGTCTGTCTGTCTGTCTGTCTGTCTGTCTCTCTCTCTCTCTCTCTCTCATGCTTCTCCACCTTCATCTCCTGCATGGCTGCCCTCAGGCTGAGGGGCTGAACATCTGTACTGTGATCTGTGTGTGTGCTCCTGCATCATGTAACATTATCTCTGCACAGCTCTTTCAGAGGATGATATTATATTATGATACACATCTGCCCTTCAGTGTAAACTGCCGTGTTTGTGAGATATGTGTCCGTCTGTGCTGTGCTGTGCGTAACCGTTTGCACGTCATAGTACATTTCTTGGTTCTGCGTTCTTGTGATCTTCCTCACGCAAAGCCTTCTTTCTCCTTGTCCATGACAGAACAAGATGCATTTTGGATTTGAATTGCCTGGTATTTTTAAAGTCATATTATTGAGACAAAATATGCAGACGTTCTATTATAAAACAATATTGTAACAGTGTTTTTTTTAACGTTGGTTCTCAAAGTGGGGTCCTTGGGGGGGTTCCGCACTATGAGCTTGTAGATCTGCTATTTTTTTTAAATCGTCAACATTTCTACAAACCTTATAATATCATCTTTTTTAAAGCAAACATTTGTAATAACTCAAATCTTTGCTCCTGGCTGGAACAACATATTTTGAGATGGGGGTCCGCGGCCAAATACATATCATTTTGGGGGTTCTTGACATGAAAAGGTTTGAGAACCACTGCCTTATAATATAATATTTCAGTGTTGTATTCATGCGCTGTAGACTCAATTTAGCAATGCAGAAATAGTGAATGGAGTGAATGTGAATAGATAGTTGTTTTTATCAAGGATTTACCCCGTACATGAGGGATACAGCATAACATAAACTATATTCTTCATCTATTCAATTTTACTCGAGTGCTCCCCTAATACAGATATGAAAAGACAGAATGAATGTGATTTTGTGTGATGGCTTGTGAACGCATCAGTATTCTTATCGTGTTGGAAACAGCCTCTGTCTGTGCTTTGAAACCATGGGAGTGTCTCTCCACTCTGCCACCAGGGGGAGCACTATTCTAAGACATCCTCTCACAGAGGCATTCACATTACACACACACACACACACACACACACACACACACACACACACACACACACACACACACACACACACACACACACACACACACACACACACACACACACACACACACACACACACACACACACACACACACTCAGGTTTGTGTTACTATACTTGTGAGGACATCAACGGTTTAGTACACTGATTTTATGAAAGCCATGTTTAACATTTTTGCCCTATTTAACCGTAAGCCTAAAGCTGAAAAATAGAGCAGATCTACAAGCTCTCTACTGCGACACGTTGTGAGCTTGTAGATCGGCTATTTTCCGGTGCGAGACACCGGCGTAAAACTAAGTCTAATCAAGCATAATTATAACTCTAACCCCTAAACCAAACTTCTAAATGCCGTATCCTAAACCTAACCCCAACCTGAATCTTTTCTATTTGTAAATGTATCTCTAAACATGTTTTTTCAACCACAAAACAACCATTTTTCTTGTGAGGACCAGGAAAATGGTCCTCACAATGTCTATTGCTCACGTTCGACTATACTTGTGTGGACATTTGGCCCTCGTAAGTATAGTAACACACACACACACACACGCACATGCACACGCACACAGGCTGTCATCTGACTTTCCCCCTGTGCTTTCTCATGTATTGCTGATGAAATTCACGTGAATCTCATCGTTGGAGATGTTAGATACTGAGTCCAAGTGCATCGTGCCTGGAGATAACATTTCCATCCTTTATCCTGTATATCCAAACACTCCTGTGACCAGACCGTGCATCTCGTCTGTCATTCTCCTGTTTATTTTCCGTTTGCGGGGCTGTGGTTCTCTCCCACCCCCCCTGCTCACTGTCATGCCATCCTCTGCAGCGTTGTGTAGAGGGCGTAGAGTGGTTCTCAAAATAAGGTCCGGGGACTCCCAATGGGTCCTTGAGGGGGGTTGCAGAGGGTCCCCAGCTAAATTATTGTAATACAGCATGAAGATGAGTTGAACCACTTTAACCCTATACTTCAGCTGTTTCAAAAATAGCCAATCTACAAGCTCACAACGTGTTGCTTCGAAATATTTTGCACGAAATTGCAAAACCTTTCAGATGGGGGTCTGGGGTTCCGGCACTTCCGTTTAGACACGCAACCGGCAAGTTCTTGCCCAGCGTACATGAGATGTGGGTCACCTGTAAAGTGCTTGATATCTGATGCCCCAGCATTAACTGAGAGACCATTATGAGAGCTTGTCGCCGGCCTCTCTGTATATGAGCTGGTCAATTCTGATTGATGGCTCAACTGATATCATTGTGTGCCCTTTTTTAGAGAGGCTAGGTCCATTTGCGAGACGTCGCAGATTGGTATTGATTCAGGGTAATGGGGATGTTCCCCCATGTTTCAGTGCTCCCAAGACGGGCATACTAGCACCATGCAGGCTCACATTAACGCTGCCGTCTCGTTGACACCATGTCGCCCCACTATTTTTACCGTCATGCAGAGGGACCCCTGTGTTCCTGCAGCCAGTGGTGGGAAAAGTACTCGAATGTTTTACTTAACCCATTAAGACCTGAGGCGATTCTTTAAAAAAAATCTAAATCATAACAGTTAAAAAAAAAAAAAAAAATGTTTTCAAGATTTTTCAAAAATAGCAGATCTACAAGCTCATAGCGCGGCACTCGGTGCCGCGCTATGAGCTTGTAGATCTGCTATTTTTGAATAGCCAAAGACATCTAAAGTGACACAGATGCGTTCCAGGTATCAATGGGTTAAATAAAAGTATCAATACTGCAATGTAGAAGCACCCTGTTACAAGTAAATTAAATTTACAGTACAAAAGTATTGGTATCAAAATGTACTTGAAGTGCCAAAAGTAAAAATACTCAAATGTTTGAAAATAGCAGATCTACCAGCTCACAACGCGTCACATCGCGACGCGTTGTGAGCCTGTAGATCTGCTATTTTCAAATAGCCCATGTATAAAATAGGGCTGAAGTGGTTAATGCATGTTTTATCATTATAATTATTATATCTGCAGTAACTAGTAACTAAAGTTTTCAAATAATTGTAGTGGAGTAAAAGTACAATATTTTCCTCTGAGATGTAGTGGAGTAGAAGTAAAAGTACTGAAAACTGGAAATACTCCAGTAAAGTAAAAAATACCAAAAAAAATATTAAAGTAAATGTACTTTTCACCACTGCCTGCAGCATAAACCCATCAAGACGGATGGTCAAGGGAGGGCGTGGCCGTTTTGCTGACCAGATATACAGTACAGTCAAACCACTTACTGTAATCATAAAGTCCCCGGTTCAGTTACAGCTGGAGACCTGCGTTGCATCCCTCTTCCCTGCAGTTTCCCAAATAAAGCAATGACCAAACTATATATATACGTCTACATATACACATATACATACATAATATAGTGTATGAATGCGTATGTGAAAAAGAATGACAATCAAGTGAATGTTTCTGATGTGACACTGAAGGCAGTTCACCCAAGAACAAAAAAAAGAAGCTATTATTTGTTTTACTCGACTGCCAGATTTTGGTTGCAAGTGTATAATCTGAGGGAAGCATTATCTTTAACCCACTAAGACCTGAGGCAGATGAAAAAAATCTTTTCTAAATCCTAACGCTTTAAAAAAAATATATATATTCAAAGATTTGCGCAAATTGTCACGATTTTTCAAAAATAGCAGATCTACAAGCTCATAGCGCGGCACCGAGTGCCGCGCTATGAGCTTGTATATCTGCTATTTTTGAATAGCCTAAAGAAATCTAAAAATGACACAGATGCGTTCACGGTCTTAATGGGTTAAAGGAGTATAACACAATTAACACTTGACATCATGTTTTGTGTGGCGTTGCGCAATCTGCGCGTCCTCATTAAGTAATATCCACAGGCATTCGTACCGAGCTCTTTATCCGGTGAAAAACACATAGTCTAATGACCATTAATGTGTGTTTGTATCGGAGCCATCTGTGCTTCATGTGCGTTGTTACTTCAATAATTGCTCTTCCTCCCCTCCCCTCGCTCCTCTCCATGTTTCGCACAAAACCCACACACTCTTTACTGTACCCACACACTCTCGCTGTACCCACGGCCAAATTCACCTCAATTAGATAGAGGGAATTAAATCGCTGCTCCTCCGTTTGGATAATAATAACATGGATAATCAACATAATGGATAATCGGAAAAAACTCAATTAAGTAATTGCCAATTCCAACATGAAAGGGTCGTTTTTATGTTTTTTATGTCACACTGTTTTTATGTTTTTTATGTCACACTGTTTTTATGTCTTTTATGTCACACTGTTTTTATGTTGGAAATGAAAGCCGCGAACGGCAGCTGTCATCTGTTTATTATTTATCTCCGTTCACAAAAATCTATTTTAAAATGTCTTTGAAATATATTTTTTTGCATTTCCATTTTTTGCTAAGCAGCAAGCTAGACAGGCTTTGATTTACACTGGGATTTATTTACTGCGACGGCAACTTTCAGCGCTTCTGTTAATTGCACCAGACTGTTTAGGCAGAAGAAGCATTTGGAAAAGCGTGTGAGCCAACAACAGTCTCGCCTCCAGAGACTTGTCTCCTGAAGAAACAAGTTTTCAACACATTAATTATCGACCTTTTTGCGCCGTGGAAGTTTTTTGGAGTTTGTTTTATGCTAATTTTGAATACTAACTCCCGCTGTCAGCTCATTTCTTAGCTATTCACCGCGGTTTCCCTTCGTTTTCTCCGCCACATTGAAAGTTCAACCGTGAAACATTAGAGACAGAAGCACACTTGTTGAGCGCTGACAAGTGTTAAATGTTAGCTTGGCGGAAGCCATTTTTCATGCAGGCAAATTAAGATAAAGAGTACGAGACAAAAGGCCTCGTCAGTGTGTCGCCGCAGTCTGTTTAACGCGTTAAAACCGTGAACGCAGCTGTGTCGTTTTAGATTTTAGCGTTGGCTATTCAAAAAATTGCAGATGTACAAGCTCACAGCTTAGTATATTGGCTATTTTTTAACATGTTTTGAAAAGTCTTGAAAGAGGTTTGAATAATTTTGAATAATTTAGATTTTTTTTTGGCAAATCTTTTCTTCTGGGGGGCGGGGGGGGGGGTCCCCTGGCTATTCAAAAATAGCAGATGTACAAGCACATAGCGCGGCACCGATGCCGCTCTATGAGTTTTTAAATCTGCTATTTTTGAAAAATCGTGAACATTTGTGCAAATCTTTGTTTCAGGGGGGTCCCTGGAACAACATATTTTGAGATAGGGGTCCACGGCCAAATACATATAATTTTGGGGGTCCTTGACATGAAAAGGTTTAAGAACCACTGGTATAGTAACATTATTGTTACTTTTTCAGAAACCTGTTAGGATTTAGAAGACATTTTGTGGAATTGGAACCTGCAGGGTCTTAATGGGTTAAATCAGCCAGACCCTGCTCTGTGACAGGCGGCTGATGTCCATTAATTAATTCCTCTACTGTCCCCTCCTCTCACAATGCGGCCCTTACAATAGACCAGGGTGGCTTTGTGTCGTCTTGGGAAGCAGAGGAAACTCACATTGTGTCAGGAGGTGTGTGTGTGTGTGTGTGTGTGTGTGTGTGTGTGTGTGTGTGTGTGTGTGTGTGTGTGTGTGTGTGTGTGTGTGTGTGTGTGTGTGTGTGTGTGTGTGTGTGTGTGTGTGTGTGTGTGTGTGTGTGTGTGTGTCTGTGACACAAGTCATGTGTGTGTGTGTCATGAAGGGAATGCCAAGTTATCTCTGTGTGTGTGTGTGTGTGTGTGTGTGTGTGTGTGTGTGTGTGTGCGTGTGTGTGTGTGTGCGTGTGTGAGACACAAGTCATGTGTGTGTATGTGTGTCACACATGTCATGAAGGGAATGCCAAGTTAGTTCAAAACTATTCGGGGAGTTAGTTAGGCTTACAATTAGAAACAAGATTCAGGTTTGGATTAGGAGACTGAGTTATATCTGATTTATGCGTAGTTGCGCGTCGGTGTCATGCACCAGAAATAGCAAATCTACAAGCGCACAAGGCGTCACAGTTGTAGATCTGCAACTTCCAGTGTGCTCAGTGTTAGTGTTAAAAATGGGCACAAAATGGTAGAAATTGTATCCTAATTGTAGCCTAAAATGTTGATGAAGATAGTAATACAAACGTGTGTGTGTGTGTGTGTGTGTGTGTGTGTGTGTGTGTGCGTGTGCGTGTGCGTGAGTGAGCGCAAGCATATCATATCTGTGTATTTTTTTCACTTTATATGTTTGTGTTTTCATGTATGTTGCTGCGTGTCTGTTTTGTTTTGTATGGTGTGTGTTTGCACCCTGATGAACGTTGAATATTGATGAGAGGCCCCTCTGCATCCATTTCCCATGGCCGCTGGGACCGGGTGGCACTGAAACACACACACACACACACACACACACACACACACACACACACACACACACACACACACACACACACACACACACACACACACACACACACAGAGAGAACAGAACAGCAGTGTTTGTGTTCTAGAGCACCCCCCCCCATCAGAAGGAAAGCTGGGCTCCAGCATGTGGAACATCCCTATATGTCACTTAAACCCCTTATGGGTGACCGGAGCTCCTCAGGGCTCTATACTAGTGTCTTTTCTGTTATTGTGGGGAAGGCTTTTGCTGAAAATAGCATATCTACAAGCTCACAACGCAGCGCATCGCGACCTATTGTGAGCTTGTAGATCTGCTATTTTCAAGTAGCCAATACACGTAGGTTTAAAGTGCTGATGTGGCCTACTGTAGTTGCTTCTTTTTGGCTTGTTTCATAGACCTGGTTGCTTATTTCTCTCACAAAATCTGGCAACACTGAGGGCCGGCCAGAGACCTTTTGGGGCGAGAGAGAGAGAGAGAGAGACAGAGAGAGAGAGAGAGAGAGAGAGAGAGAGAGAGAGAGAGAGAGAGAGAGAGAGAGAGAGAGAGAGAGAGAGAGAGAGAGAGAGAGAGAGAGAGAGAGAGAGAGAGAGAGAGAGAGAGAGAGAGAGAGAGAGAGAGAGAGAGAGAGAGAGAGAGAGAGAGAGAGAGAGAGAGAGGATTCTAACCGCATTAATCTGGATTCAGGGTTTGCCAGCGTCATTTCAGCAATTGATGGCGGGGTGGCAAAAGTTTTTTTGTGTAACAGCTTCGTCGCTGTCGGGCTAGAAACCTTGTATCCACATATTTCATCTTTTTTTTGTGGGTAAAAAATAATGAGTTATTATAGGTGATAAAGATTTTCCCCTGTAGTGAAATACCTAAGATATAGGGGGCGCCAGGTTGAAAGGGGTTAAGTCATGTCTGTGGGGTTTTTGTAATTGAACCAATGAAAAGCATTTGAACGGTTTTAGACTTACAAGTTTTCCTCCTATGTCCTCATATGTCCAAAACCGTTTCTTTTCAGGATACTTGTCAAAAGTAGCAGATCTACAAGCACGAAACGCGGCGCGAAGCGACGCGTTTCGTGCTTGTAGATCTGCTACTTTTGATGCTTTTGTGTGACGCTGTAGTGTGATCAAGTATAGGGCGTTAATTTACGGAAAAACACATAAAGTTAGAATACGGAGATAAGAGGTTTTTCCACCTGACAGTGAGGATATACTGTAGGCTATTGAATGTTTTCATGTTCCTCTGCATGGTGCTGCTGAATCAGCACGTTGCCAGATGCCAGATAAACATACAGTCTGGCAGTGTGTGGGGGGAAAGTAACTAAAGTATGTACATTTCCTCAAGTACTGTACTGAACATTTTAAATACAGGACTGGTACTCGTAACAGAGTATCATTTCTCCTACATTGTGGTATTTGCTTAACCAGTTATAACCCGTTATGACCTGAGGCCCATTCTACAAAATCGTCGTCTAAATCCTAACAGTTTTCTGAAAAGAAACCTATGTTACTATATCAGCGGTGCTCCAATTTCTTTTATGTCAAGGACCCCCAACTCAAAATATGTTGTTCCAGGGACCCCCCCCCCCCTCCAGAAGCAAAGACTTGAGTTAAAAATGTTCGCTTGAAAAAAATACATATATCCAAAGATTTGCACACATTTTCGCGATTTTTCAAAAATAGCAGATCTACAAGCTCGTAGCGCGGCACTTAGTTTTGAATAGTCAAAGTAAAAAATAATGGTTAAAGCTCAAATCTAAAATGACCAGTGGTGTAAAGTAACTAAGTACATTTACTCAAGTACTGTACTTAAGTCCATTTTGATACCAGTACTTTTACTCAAGTACATTTGTAATTCCGGACTTTAATTTGTAACAGAGTACTTTGACATTGCAGTATTGATACTTTTACTTAAGTAAAACATTTGAGTACTTGATCCAACACTGAAAATGACACAGATGCGTTCCCAGATTGGATAGGGTTAAACAGAATGCGGCGACACACTGACGAGGCCTTGGTCTGTACTCTTCATCTTAATTTGCCTGCATGAAAAATGGCCGAGCTAACGTTCAACACTTGTCATGTCGGCGCTCAACAAGTGTGCTTCTGTCTCTAATGTCTCACTGTTGGAACTTTCAATGTGTGGAGAAACGGAGGCAAACCGCGGCGAATAACTAAGAAATGAGTTAGCATTGAAATTAGCATAAAACAAACCACCCAAAAAACGTCCGCGGCGCAAAAAGGTCGATAATTAATGTGTTGAAAACCCTATGTGGTTGACCGGAGTCCCCCAGGGCTCCATACTAGTGTCTTTCTCTGTTTTCTGTTATTACAGAAGCTGGGGTTTAAGTGGTTATGTAAAAAAACAAAAAGGACTGCTTCCTCCACCGGTAGTGTGATGGACATTACAGCCTTGTCAGTTGTGTCCCTCTAATGGGACACGTGGACCCAAACCTTGCCAGGAAAATGTCACCCCGCCACCAGACCGCCCCCCCCCCCCCCCCCTCACTGTCGGGATCAGAGAGATTCATTTACTGCTCTATTATAGTCTCTAAACCAACCAAAAATGTCCACTGAGATGATGTTGCCTTTTATAGACAGGGTTCCAACAGCACCAGGTCCTGGGAGAGCTATGGAGACCTACATCTATCATGCAGACATGTTCCCATTTGTCAATTATACTGTCCCATACTGCGTTGGTTCTCAAAGTGGGGTCCGGGGACCCCCAGGGGTACCTGAGGGGGTTCGAGGGGGTTCCCAGCTAAATGGTAGTTAGGAACCAAATGGACCCTTATGGGTCTGTAACTCAGAGAGTGTACAAATGGAACCAAATGGACCCGTTAGGGTCCATTTGTACACTCTCTGAGTTAAATTGACATAGATTTTACAATAGAAATTGCGGTCCAAGTGATAGAAATGCCATTTAATGGGGGTCTGTAGCCATAATGCATGTCAAACTGGGGGTCCTTGAAATTAAAATGGTTGAGAATCACTGCTAGAGCTGTAAAAATCTTCTCTTATGGGGGTCCCTGGCATATATTTTGAAATGGGGGTCCGCGGGCTAATAAGTGTCAATTTGGGGGTCCTTTACATGAAAAAGTTTGAGAACCACTGCCATACTGTACCTGCAGACAGACAGTATAGTGGAAGGAAGCTCTCTGATTCTTTTTTTTTTTTTTTTTGCACTGTGTTTACATCAGAGGTTTTCAACGTTTTTCAGCCCAAAGTAGAGTTCTCAAATTCTGCCCGGACCCCGACCCTACCCTACCCTACCCTACCCTACCCTACCCTACCCTACCCTACCCTACCCTACCCGACATGACTTTTCGTGCCGAGCCTCGGGTTCCATGATAAAAAATAAATTAACCCATTAAGACCTGAAACCTGAAGCCTTCAAGCCTACAAATGTCTTCTAAATCCCAACAGTTTTCTGAAAAAACGTATGTTTCTCTGTCAGTGGTGCTCAAACGTTTTCATGTCAAGGACCCCCAAATTTATATGTATTTGGCCGCGGACCCCCATCTCAAAATGTGTTGTTCCAGGGACCCCCAGAAGCAAAGATTTGAGTTACAAATGTTCGCTTTAAAACAATATTCACCAGTATTCTGCAAATTTCACCAGTTGTTTTCTTCCGAAAACAACTGGTGAAAATGGCCGGCCCAGTTAGGGCAGTGCCTTCATTTTCAGGCCCGTTGGATAACTCTAGCCCAAAGACCACTTTAGCTGAGAGGGAAATGATGCAGGGACCCCCCAATACATACTGTATGAAATGTTGTTGCAGATAGAACCTTTTCATAGATAGCCTCATAGACAACACTGTTTGACAACGCTGTCATCGGTGGGTGTTGGACTCATGTTGATGTGTATTTTCCAAACATTTAACCACTCAAACTGTCAATACTCACAGTAGTAAACCTGACTTGTGTAGTACACTTTCACTCTGTTCTTGGACTGCTCTTTTTTCCCCTCTACACCAAACCTCCTTACCGAAAATGCCCGATCTACAAGCTCACAATGCCTCGCGGCACGAGGCGTTGTGAGCCTGTAGATCTGCGATTGTGGGCTAAAGTTCTGCTCAGAATAGGGATGCTTTAGGGTTCCAAGTGGTTAATGTATGAAAAAAGAAATCCTATCACACAAAGATTTGGCGGCCCCCCCTGTAGTAACTGAGGACCCCCTAGGGGTCCCGTCCCGGACCCCCTGTTGAAGACCCCTGGTGTACAGGTTCTTACAACACAGGGAGTATTTATTTTGTACCATTAATTCACATTGATTTAACCCATTAATACCTGGAACGCATCTGTGTCACTTTAGATTTCTTTTGCTATTAAAACATATCAGATATACAAGCTCATAGCGCGGCACCGAGTGCCGCGCTATGAGCTTGTAGATCTGATATTTTTGAAAAATGGTGAAAAAATATTGTTTTGATTTTTTTTTTAAACTGTTAGGATTTAGAAAATTCTTAGAAGCGGCCTCAGGTCTTAAAGGGTTAAACTGATGTTTGTGTCACAAGGACATCCACACAGAACGTAAATATAGCGTGTACGATAAAGTGAGTCAGCGCCATCATTATTTTTTGAAACAAGGTCGATTTTTTTCCCACCGCGAGTAAAAGCATCAACCTTGTATGAATGACACATCACCAAATTAAATACGTTTGATGTGAAATATTCGTTCGACGCATTTTCGGACCATTTTATTGGTCACGCTCTCCCGCTGGGGCTTAAGTCTGGCTTTAGACAGAATCCATTAAACACACTCAGGTAAGCCTTGATGTCCTTGGAATGGAGAGAAAAATAACGGAGCTAAAAGCAGAAGAGGATTCATAATTATATTCAACCTTCGCTGTGTGTCGTTTAAATTGGTTTGGCACGGTCTAATCAAATGTCTTTATTGGAGCGATATACTGGCTATATATATATATATATATATATATATATATATATATATATATATATATATATATATATATATATATATTCATTGCATATATATGCAATGAAAGTGACAGTGTTACTGTTTGGCATTAATTTCAGCAAATGGAACCCCCCAAAATAATCATATTTGAACTGGAAACCCCCCCAAAAAAAATGTATTAATACTTTATTTTTTGGGGGGGGCTTTTTATGCCTTTATTGATAGGACAGTAGGCTGACAGGAAATGGGGTGAGAGATGGGGGGAGACACACAGCAAAGGCCGTCGGGATCGGGAGTCGAACCCGCGATGCGCTGTCAAGCTGGATTACCAGCGTATGTGGTATGCGCCTGGACCGCTAGGCCAGCGGGTGCCCCTACTTTTTATTATTACAAGTACTTGAATTGTAGGCTTTACATTTAGTTTGACTACATTTAGTTGGGGCGTTGTGAGCTTATAGATGATCGGCTATGTAACAATGTTTGCCTCTTTCTTACGTAATATTTGACAATTTGGCCAAGTTGGTATTAAAAGCGTCTTTAAAGTCATTAAAGTGTCACTTTAGTAATGTGCAGATACCCTGTATACAAATTGTACGTTGGTTTGTTTACTGTTGAGTGAGAAGACAATGTTTGCACATTAAGCTAATCATCTGGGGACCCCCCAAAGTAATTTGGGGATCCCCCTGGGTGTCCCGACCTCCAGTTTGGGAACCACTGATGTAGGATACTGAATGTGTGTTTTCACACAACAATTTATTCATGATAGCTTTTTACTCCCCTGTGCCTACAACATTTCTTTGAAATGGTAAAAATGTAAAACACAGTGTTCCACCGTCACTTACAGTACCAGACAGTGGTGTAAAGTAACTAAGTACATTTACTTACTGTAAGTACTGTACTTAAGTACAATTCTGAGGTATTTATACTTTACTTGAGTATTTCCAATTTCCAATACTTTTACTTCTACTCCACTACATCTCAGAGGCAAATATTGTACTTTTACTCCACTACAATTATTTGAACACTTTAGTTACTATTTACTTTTCAGATATAAATTCAAATTATGAAACATACATTAACCACTTTAGCCCTATTTTATACATAGGCTATTTGAAAATAATGTTTGCCTTTGACCACCAAAATCTAATCCAAGTGATTGTCTGTGCCAGATGTAATCACATTCCCTCTCGGTGTTCCTGAGACATCATGTGCACAAGAATGAGACATACAGGGCTGTCACCATTACAAAATGTAAGTTGACCATTAATTGCCACACAAATAATTGCGACTAACGATTCAATTGCATTTTTGGCATTGAACATTGGAACATACAGTATGAATAAAAAATACGCTTTGTAATAAAAAAAATGCTCTGAGCATATAACTTACATTTTCAAAGAAATCACATAATTACATATTTAACCCATTAAGGCCTGGATTGCATCTGTGTCACTTTAGATTTTTTTGGCTATTCAAAAATAGCAGATTTACAAGCTCATAGCGCGGCACCGAGTGCCGCGCTATGAGCTTGTAGATCTGCTATTTTTGAAAAATCTTGAAAAATATATTTTTTTAGATTTCTTTTCAAAAAACTGTTACGATTTAGAAAACATTTTTAAGAATCGCCTCAGGACTTATTGGGTTAATCATTTTATACTTAAAAAGCGAAGCTTGTAGATCAGCTATTTCTTCTTTTTTATATTTGGAAAACGTAACATGGAAAATGATTAGGACGATTACGCAAAAAGAATTGCGATTGTCTCCAATAGCTGCGATTTAGAGGATTATGTAATAATTGTGACAGACGGATGGACAACCTATAGCTGTCCCTCGGGGCGGGAGGCATCAAAAAATATGACACGTTTATTTCTCGGTTTTGCTCGGGGGGGCCGAAACCCTGACAAGTGAACTCATCACCCTGATGGGTGTTTGATATGCACCTGTTTGATCTCACCCATACATCTCATCTCATGAATATAGATTCACTTTCATCCCCCCTTTTCATTCTCTCCTACCGTTCCCAGCTCTATTCACACCTTAGCATTTCAATCACTTTTAGGAATCAATCATGTGTTCAGGAGAACCGTCACCTTAAGGCTTCGTAAACAAAAGGTGCACAGGGCGGATATGACAAATAACATACATCATTTAATGACTGTATAACAACAACAAAAACATGAATGAATGAATTTCCACTGTTTTTGACAATGTTTGAAAATACATGAACATGGAAATGATTATGACTATTATGCAAAAAATTGTCAAATAGTTGCGATTATGTCATAATTGTGACAGGCCTACATGTGTTCTGTGTGAAGACCAAAGAGCACGATAACTAATATATCTATAACCAGTGGTGTAAAGTAACTAAGTCCAATTACTCAAGTACTGTACTTAAGTACAGCTTTGAGGTGTTTTTTACTTTACTGGAGTATTTCCAATTTTCTGTACTTTTACTTCTACTCCACTACTTTTCAGAGGCAAATGTTGTACTTTTACTCTCCTACAATTATTTGAAAACATTAGTTACTCGATACTTTGTAGATTTTGATTATTATTACACAACATACATTAATAATAATAATAATAATAATAATAAACTTTATTTGTATAGCACCTTTCATGACATGAAATGCAGCGCAAAGTGCTTTACAGAGCAAGAATACAGTTACAGTTACAACCAATTTAACAATAAAGCAAACAAAAAATAAAATAAAATAAAAGCAAAAGCATAAAACATTAAAATAGGCAATACAGTGAGGACTTAAAAATCAACCAAAGAGTCAGCTAAAAGCAAGAGTGAAGAAATAGGTCTTGAGCTGTGCTTTAAAGCTATCGACAGAGGCTGCCTGTTTTAGGTGTAATGGGAGTTTATTCCACACTGTTGGTCCGTAAAAGCAGAATGCTGCTTCACCGTATTTTTTATATGTCATTTTAGGCACCTCGAGTAGGTCAGCACTTGAAGACCTGAGGGTCCGGTTTGGATCATGTCTCTCTAGGCAGTCATAGAGGTAGGAAGGTGCCAGACCATTTAGAGATTTATAAACTATTAAAAGAATTTTAAAATCAATCCTAAAAACAACCGGGAGCCAGTGTAGTGAAGCTAGTACTGGAGTGATATGTTCTCTCATTCTAGTTTTAGTTAAAATTCTGGCTGCCGCATTTTGAACAAGTTGTAATCTGTCAGTTGTTTTCTTAGGCAGGCCAGAGTAGAGTGCATTGCAGTAATCAAGCCGAGAGAAAACAAAAGCGTGGATCAGCGTTTTTGCGTCGTCTAACGACAGATAGTCTCTAATTCGCGCAATATTTCTAAGATGAAAGAAAGCAATCTTGGTGACATGATTAATGTGTGCATTAAAATTCAATTCAGAGTCGATAATAACCCCCAGGTTCTTTACTGTGGTGTTACTTTCTACAGCCAGGTTACCAAGTCTACTTATTATTAATTCTCTCTGCTCACTGGAGCCAATTATGAGAATTTCTGTTTTATCCTCATTTAGCTTAAGAAAGTTCTCACTCATCCAGCATTTTATACTGGACAGACAGGTCAACAATGGGTCTAGAGCGCAGGGGTCGTCTGGAGCTACCGAAAGATACAGCTGGGTATCATCAGCATAGAAATGGAAGTTCACTCCGTGATCGGCGATGAGTTCTCCCAGTGGTAGTATATACAGGGAGAACAATAAGGGACCCAGAATTGAGCCCTGTGGAATACCAGAACAGATGTCATGTTTGTCTGAGTCAAAATTAGCTAGGCTGACAAAATAACTTCTGCCTGTTAGGTAAGAGTAAAACCAAGACAAGGCTGTGCCTGACAAACCAATCCAGTACTCCATGCGTTGTAGTAGAATTTTGTGATCAATCGTGTCAAAAGCAGCGGTTAAGTCAAGGAGTAGGAGAACAGATATATTTTTGTTGTCAGCGGACACCCTAAGATCATTAATTACTTTTACAAGTGCTGTTTCTGTGCTATGACCTTTCCTGAAGCCAGATTGGAATTTGTTATGAACCTTATTGTTCTGTAGGAACACATCCAGTTGATGAAAGATAGTTTTTTCTAAGACCTTTCCCAGAAATGGCAGATTAGAGATTGGTCTATAATTACCCAGCACCAATGGATCAAGGTTGTGTTTCTTGAGTAACGGCCTGACTACAGCCGTTTTCAGTGAGTCTGGAAAGACGCCTGAAAGTAGAGAGCTGTTTACAATTCTTAGGATATCTCCAATCACGCTGTCTAAAACCTCTTTGAGAAACGGGGTGGGTATTGCATCCAGTGAACAAGATGATGATGTCATCTGTGATATAGTTTTACGGAGTTCCTCTTCATTAATTGTGCAGAAAGATATTAGACTTCCTCTGGAGTGATCTACGTTTTTACTCATTCAGCCCTATATACATTTTGGCCATTTGAAAATAGCAGATCTACAATCTCACAATGCGTCGCAATGCGACGCATTGTGAGATTGTAGATCTGCTATTTTGCTTGTAGATCTGCTATTTTCAAAAGATTTTTATACATTTTATATATTTGAAAACTTGTGAAATGCGACATTCTGCACAAGGAGTACTTTCTACTTTTGGTACTTTAAGTACATTTTGATACCAATACTTTTGTACTTTTACTCAAGTCAATTTTAAATTCCGGACTTTAACTTGTAACAGAGTATTTTTACATTGCAGTATTGATACTTTTACTTAAGTACTTTTTTTTTTAATTATGTGAGCATCCACACTGATGTTCTTATAGTTGTGTGGACTCTGTCATCCACTTGAGTCAGAACTATTGATTGTAGTTATGGTGCTTGATATGAACGGCTTACCATTGCTCTTGCAACCCCAGGGGGCTCGGGTGGTGCAGAGGTAAAGTACCTGCCCACCACGGCAGCGTCTAGGGGTTAGAATCCACCGTGGTACATCTGGCTTGCCGAGTTTCCATCTACTGTATACGAACACAATTGGTGTTCAGGGGGAGGTAAGGAGGGAAGCCCGGCGGGGAAGGTTCAATCTTTGTTCCTTCTTCAGGAGGAGTAGAACGGAGGCGTTCGGTCCTCCCGATGGGGGCTCCTCACTGAGTACAAAAGCAGTGGGCAAGCAGTGGGAGGAATTAATTGGCATGACGACTCAATTGGAAGAAGAAATGGGGTCAAAATAGTATAAATTATGCTGAACTTTTTTCTTTACTGTTTTTTCCCCCTCTTTGCTCTCCCTGTCCCCCCCCCACCAGTGTTGCCAGATTCTGTGAGAGAAACAAGCAACCAGGTCTAGGAAAACCAGCCCAAAAGAAGCGACAGTGGGCCACATGAGCACTTTAACATGTACATCAGCGACACGTTGTGAGCTTGTAGATCGGCTATTTTCAAATAAAATATTGCAGGGAAATTATAATAAGCAGATCTGGCAACCCTGCCCCCCACTCTTCTTTTATTTTCTCTTTCAGCTTTGCACAAAAAAAAAACAACTCCACCCACTTCACACACCTGTGAATCTGTGACGTGACAATAAAGTTGATTATTCCGTAACAGGTTCCCTTGACCTTGGACCGTCTTGGACGGCTCAAAATACAGCCACATTATTTTCCCCTCGAGTCATCGGGAATCTGACGAGACATTTACACAACAAACGCAGTGTTTATCCTGCATACACGCAGCGTGTGTGTAAACGCATGTGGTCATACAACACTGCAGTCTCTCTCTCGCTCTCTCTCTCCCCCTCCCCACAATCGGGACGACCGGGGCCAATCACATGGCTCCGTTTGCCGAGGCTTCCATTTGAAGCTTCATGTGTAGCACCGTAGTAGTGTTGCCCAGCAACCGGAATCGGCACATTTCTGGGAGGTCCTGTGTGGATGGCAGGCAGGCAGGCAGCAGTTGTACGAGAGAGAGAGAGAGAGAGAGAGAGAGAGAGAGGGGGGGGGGGGAGAGAGACAGAGGCAGAGAGAGAGAGGGGGAGAGAGAGAGAGGGAGAGAGAGAGAAAGGGAAGGAGAGAATCATATGAAAGGGACAGATAGAAGCTGGAGGCTTCAGAATCCAGAGGAAGAGAGGGAGGACCGGGAGCTGCGGTCTCCTGCCTCATTGGAAAGTTTGCTCTTGTGACAGAGGGAGGGAAGGAGGCTGGGGGGTGTGGAAGGAAGGAAGGAAGGAAGGAAGGAAGGAAAGAAGGAGGGAAACAGAGGCCATTGATGCTCTCTGTTGAGACGCTGATGTGCGTTGTGTCTGTCCCCTGTACCTACATTCCACCACTACCTGTGTCCTTTTTTTTTGGAGCAGGCGGCTTCTGAGCTGCAGCCGGCGGTACAGTACAGTAAATAGACGCTGCTCTTGGTGTGTCTGTCAGGATCCCAGGCTGGCGTCCTCAGTGGAGGGACGGGCACCACAGAGGACACAGACAGACAGACGGACTGACCTGAATAGGAGCTGCTTGCCGAGCTGCAAGCAAGCAACCAACCAGAGCCACTTCAGGCTTTATTTTTTGGGAGGTTGGATCATCCTGGCGACTGTTGCTGCACCACGGTCGGCCCCTGGCGGGGTCTCTCGCGCCGGCTCTGAATAAATTTGTATCTCTGTACTGTTCTGGATAGCTCTGTACTGCTCTGGATAGCTCTGTACTGCTCTGGATAGCTCTGTACTGTTCTGGATAGCTCTGTACTGCTCTGGATAGCTCTGTACTTCTCTGGATAGCTCTGTACTGTTCTGGATAGCTCTGTACTGTTCTGGATAGCTCTGTACTGCTCTGGATAGCTCTGTACTGCTCTGGATAGCTCTGTACTGTTCTGGATAGCTCTGTACTGCTCTGGATAGCTCTGTACTTCTCTGGATAGCTCTGTACTGCTCTGGATAGCTCTGTACTGTTCTGGATAGCTCTGTACTGCTCTGGATAGCTCTGTACTGTTCTGGATAGCTCTGTACTGTTCTGGGTAGCTCTGTACTGCTCTGGATGGCTCTGTACCACTCTGGATAGCTCTGCACTGCTCTAGATAGCTCTGTACTGCTCTGGATAGCTCTGTACTTCTCTGGATAGCTCTGTACTTCTCTGGATAGCTCTGTACTTCTCTGGATAGCTCTGTACCTCTCTGGTAAGCTCTGGACGGGCCGCCGGCTCTCTCGAACTGGCGATCGTACCGAGGCGGAAATCCAGGAGTGATGTGACTTAGCCCTGGGGCAGAATAGATAGAACCTCCCAGGCCAGCGATCCAGTGGGAGCACTCGCTGCACGCGCTGACCCACTCCTAGAGCTGAAGGCAGAGGAGCCTGGCGTTCCAGAGGAGAGTTCCAGGGACCCCGCAGGCTGTATATGCAGCTGAGCTGGGAGGATACTCGTGTTTCTGGGGGTCATGGTGGATTGCGCGTACACCCCAGCAGGAACCTCATACCTCTCTCACCATGAAGCCTTCCAGCTTTGAATCCGATACGTTGCCCTCCTATTGATTTTGCCGTGCGTATATTAAGAAAGGGATATCGCCCGACCCCCGGAGTCGAGAATGTGGAAGTTCAAAGCCTTCTGTATGGATTACTGGCACGTGCTCTGTCTGCATCCTCACAACAACTTTTATAAGAGGTATGGGCGAAGCTGCTTTTCTACTTTAACCCATTGAGACCTGAAGCCGATTCTACACGTCTCCTAAATCTCAACAGTTTTCTGAAAAACGCATGTTTCTGTATCAGTGGTGCTCAATCTTTTTCACGTCAAGGACCCCCAAAATTATATGTATTTGTCCGCGGACCCCCATCAAAATATTTAGTTCCAGGGACCCCCCAGAAGCAAAGATTTGAGTTAAAAATGTTCGCTTTAAAAATATATATATTCAGAAGATTTGCACACATTTTCACGGTTTTTCAAAAATAGCAGATCTACAAGCTCGTAGCGCGGCACTCGGTGCCGCACTATGAGCTTGTATATCTGCTATTTTTGAATAGCCAAATTGTAAAATAATGCTTTTTAGCTCAAATCTAAAAATGACACAGTTCCAGGTCTCAATGGGTTAAAAAAAAAGCACACACATCTTCTGCTATTTAACTTTATACAGGCAAGAGGGAGCTCTGAATAAAGTCCATTGTCTTATTTTTGTCTATCTTTTCCTATGCCGCGTCAGAGCGCACATCTCAACATTATAGGCCAAATCAGTTTGCATTAAGACTCAAAGAAATGTGTTCATCAGAAGCTGCTGTTTTGTTACACAAACGACGGTTTTGTTTTGCGACCGCAGTTTTGCTGGGCTGGGGGCACACAGTGTTGACACGCTGGATACGCGTGAGAGCCAGTACTCCAGGGGCATGATCCGACCGGAGGAACCAGGTTAATGATGTTATTTGTGGGTCGCTCTTTGTTAACGGTGTTATTTGTGGGTCGCTCTTTGTTAAAAGTAACTGGGCACTTAGAACGGAGCCTGTTAATGTTTGTTGTTTCCCTGCTTAGTGTTGGCACCGCTGAATAGAAGGAGATTGGCTCGTTCTTGTGCCTGAATGCATTCATCTCCTATACCCACATGGGACCTCGTCCCATTCACCTTTCACCCACTGCATAATCTATACTGGTTTATTCAGAGACCAGTTTCACGGCTCCAGTCCCATCGCTGTGTTGGGGGAAATGAATCACTAATTTACGAGCCAGCGAGTGGAGCTCGTTGTGATGGGTTCGTTCCATCCCTGACCTCGGCGTGCCACCAGCGTCTGATTTATCGCCTATTGATTGCCGCTGCACATCATTGTGTTGTCGTTTAATGTCGGGTTAGATTGTGTGTCCATTTTCTGTGGACGTAGGGTCACTAATATCACTTCTAGGGCCCTTACAGGTCTTACAGGTCTGTAACTCTGACAGTGATACCAAAGGAACATAATGGAACCAAATGGACCCTCCATTTGTAAGTTAAACTCTCATGTACTGTAGATTGGGGTCCCATGCAAAATGTTGTCAAATAAGGGTCGGTGACCTAATCAAACTGGGGTCCTTCAAATGGAAATAAGGTTGAGCATTACTAGCTACTGTTGCTCTAGGGCGGTAGTTCTCAAACTTTTCCCTGCCAAGGACCCCCAAATTGATATACATATTTGACCGCGGACCCCCATCTGAATAGGTTTTGTGCCAGGGACCCCTAGAAGAGAAGATTTGTGTTCAAAAATGTTTCAATGTCCCAACATTTTTGATTATTTTTCAAATATTTTCAAAAACGGCAGATGTACAAGCTCATAGATCTTCTATTTTTGAATATCCAACATAATAAATGGACAAAACTGTTAAAATGATTGTGATGCTACGTTAACTACTTTGGCTGGGAACCCCCTGGAACCCCCTTCAAGGACGCCTGGGGGTCCCCGGACCCCACTTTGAGAACCAATGCTCGAGGGAGTTCCCTTCAATAATATGTGACAGTAGGCAGGTCCTGTATGCTCACCTAGTTCCTCTCTCTCTCTCTCTCTCTCTCTCTCTCTCTCTCTCTCTCTCTCTGATAGACACCATCCCCCCATCCACCCATCCCTCTTCTGGCCCGTAAAAATCCACTCATATCTCTTTACTGCCTGTGTCGCGACACACACTCACATCTGTCCCTTCATATTCCATTACACACACTCCACGCTCCTCAGCCGAGCACCATTTTTCGGGCCAAAAAAACACATTATCTGTTTAAATCAGAAACGGAGAAAAGCCAAAGCCGAATCGATCATCCTCGACGATAAAGGGCTTTTTTGACGTGTTTTTTTTTTTTGCCGCCGCCGCCGCCTCGAACAACCGCCCTCATCTCTTGATTTGTAACGTGTAATGTGCTTTGAAGTTGTGAAATAGACGAGGGATAGCGATCAATAATGTCCTTCTTCATGGTAATCCCCACAAGTCTTTTTGCAGTCACGTTCAACAAGCTATTTATCAGTGCTGGAAAAAGCACTCAAATGTTTTACTTAAGTAAAAGTATCGATACTGCAATGTAGAAGTACTCTGTTACAAGTAAAATTCCGGAAATCTAAATCTACTTAAAAGTAAAAAGAAAATGTACTTAAAGTACCAAAAATAAAAGTACTGAAATGTTTGAAAATAGCCTACTGTAGGTATAAATTAGAGCTAACGTGGTTAATGTATGTTTTGTAATGTAATAACTTACATGTGCAAAGTAACTAGTAACTAAAATGTTCAAATAAATGTAGTTGAGTAAAAGTACAATATTTGGATCCGAGTTGTAGTGGAGTAGTATTGGAAATCGGAAATACTCAAGTAAAGTACAAATACCTCAAAATTGTACAGTACTTAAGTAAAAGTACTTAGTTACTTTCCACCACTGGTATTACAGTACGTGCTTTGAAGTTGTGAAATAGACGAGGGATAGCGATCAATAATGTCCTCGTGAGTGTTTAGCTTCATGGTAATCCCGACAACAGTCTTTTTTTGCAGTCACATTCAACAAGCTATTTATGTCTGGGTTTCGTCACGCTTTGCCACTGACTCACAGACACATGTTGGAGGAGTCTTTCGTTCTGCACAACTCATCAGTGTGAACGAGAAACATAAAGAGACCGAACAGGGAACGGAGGGAGAGACGCAGAGGTACCCAGCCTCCTGTCACACGGCTATATATGGACGTGTGTGACAGGAGGGCTTTTTGTTCTGTAAATGAACGCCCTATACTTGATCATACTACAGCGTCATTCAAAAGTGGCAGTAGCTACTTTGGATGTTTTTTAATTTATGTCCTGAAAAGTAACAGTTTTGGACATAATGAGGTTTCCACCTTACAGAGACGATATGCTAATGTATTCTCTGACATGCACGCACGCACGCACGCACACACACACACACACACATGGATCTGCCGTTTGGTATTAGCATTCTGAAGGTGAGTTCATGTCCATAATGCATTAATAATGCATTGCAGATGCAGCAAGCACAATAGCCCCCCCCCCTCTCCACAAAAAAATAATAATAATCTGCTCTATTGGTTTATATGTCTGGGGCTTCCCCCGGTATATAGGTGCAGCTTCTGTACCAAACGCCTCTATAGTATTACAATGAACCTCTTGTCTGATATTCAAACACAAAAAAACGTGTCTTCTATAACAGGACAGTTTCAGTGCTGTGGCATCGTGATTCTTTTCCACTCCTGTTTCTCTGTCTCTGACATTCATTATTTCCGTCTTATGAATCTGTGATACACAGTGGTGTAAAGTAACCAAGTACATTTACTCAAGTACTGTACTTAAGTACAATTTTGAGTTTTTTTTTTTGCTTTACTGGAGTATTTCAAATTTTCAAATACTTTTACTTCTACTCCACTACATCTCAGAGGCAAATATTTTACTTTTACGCCACTACAATTATTTGAAAACTTTAAACTTACTTATTATATTATAAAACATACATTAACCACTTCAGACCTATTTTATACATAGGCTATTGTTTGAAAATAGCAGATCTACAAGCTCACAACGCGTCGCGATGCGACGCGTTGTGAGCTTGTAGATCGGCTATTTTCAAACATTTGAGTACTTTTACTTTTAGTACTTTCAGTATAATTTGATGCCAATATTATTGCACTTTTACTCAAGTAACATAAGGAACACATGGCCTTTTACTACTAACAGAGTCTTTTTATAATGTAGTATTGGCTACTTTTACTTAAGTAAAATATCTGAGTACTTCTTCCACCACGGTATGATACACACTTGTATGTGGGGGACATAAAGCTCTGGTCCACAGCGTTGTGAGTGACTGTACTGTGTATTTTTGTCTCCACTTCAGTAAAAATAGACAATATATGTTTGGCTACTACTCACAGAAACAAAGCCGGGCTTTAAGGTGTTGAAAGCCTTTCCCTCTTTGTGGTGGGCAGACTCTCAGAACCCCACCTTTTGTGTAAAATCCACTTTTTGGCCAGAAAAACACCTTAAACCGGTCTTTGTTTCTGTGAGTAGTGAAGGTATATTGTCACGTACAATCGCACGGCGTTAAGGAGAACATAACCAGAGCCAGGGGACATAATTATAGTTGCAACAATGTTAGTTTCAGTTTCAACGTGTTGTAATTATAATTCGGTTACATGGTTTTCCCCTGAAAGTACTTCCAAGGTAGTGTCGGTTCACAGTTTCACTTTTCTGTCACCTTTTTCCCGATAATGCAGTCATTGTGAAAGTGTTCTTCACAGAGGACAAACTTACATGATGAATGTCGTCGCTGTCTTGTATTTTTTTATTATTTTTATCCCACGATTTTGTAACCCATTTTTTCACCCAGTGCCAATTGGCTAAGCTTGTAATCCCGGGCGCTACTCTCCCTCTGCCAGCCTGGGGAGATAGCCCCGAACTGAGCTCATGCTTCCTTCATTGCATGAGGAGTGAGCAGGCCGCTTCTTATCACCTGACAGGGGGGGAGTTTCCCCGGTAGGATGTAGCGCGTGGAAGGAACACGTTATTCCAACCAGTTCCTTTCCCCTCCATCAGGCGCCCCGGCTGACCAGGGGGAGGCAGTATAGAGACCAGGATTACTGCATGTTTTTTTGTGAGGGTACCTACCCTAGGGGACACGGGGAGAACGACCTTGTATGTCCAAAAGTTGAAACATGAAGATACAAGGTTTCCGCCCCGACAAAGAAAACCATATACACATCAACATACGATTAACGTTATGTCTGAATGCTATTCAGACACATAAAACATGTCTTATAACAGTACGTTTCAGCCTTATTGCGTCGTGATTCTTTTCCACTCCTTTCTCTGTCTGACATTCATTATCTGCGTCTTATGACTCCATGGTCCGCTGGAATTATTTATCGCGGCTGTTGATTTCTTTTTCCATCTTGTAAAAACTTTAACCCATTTAGACCGGGAAAGAATCTGTGTCGTTTTTAGATTTATTTGGCTATCAAAAAATAGCAGATCTACAAGCTCATAACGCGGCACCGAGTGCCGCGTTATGAGCTTGTAGATCTGCTATTTTTTGAAAATCATGAAAGTTTGTGCAAATCTTTGAATATATATATTTTTAAAGCAAACATTTGTAACTCAAATCTTTGCTTCTGGGGATTCTACAAATGTCTTCTAAATCCTACCGTTTTTTTTTAAATCTTATGTTTCTATATCAGTATGTTTCTATATCAGCTTTTTCATGTCAAGGACCCCCAAAATTATATGTATTTGGCCGTGGACCCCCATCTCAAAATATTTTGTAATAGGGACCCCCAGAAGCAAAGATTTGAGTAAAAACATTTTCCTTAAAAAATATATATATTCAAATATTTGCACAAACGTGCACAAACCAAAGAAATCTAAAAATGACACACAGATGCGTTCCCGGTCTCAATGGGTTAAAAAAAGAAACTAAAAGAGCCGAGGCATTCTCCTCCGCGCCCCAAAAGGAGGTCATTATGTTTGTATAATTCCACAGAGTCACCGGAATATGGCAGTCATTGGGTGTAACTCATTAAACCGGCTACATGGTCAGATAGTGTTCCAGCAGTGAGGCAGTACGGGTGGAAAGTAATATAAAGTACATTTACTCAATCTCCATCTACAGTACAAGCTCTGTCGTGAGCTTGAAGAACAGCTATTTCTGTTTCTGACTAATTTAACTGACTTTTTACTTGTAACAGAGTATTTCTACGTTGTGATATCGCTACTTTTACTTGAGTAAAAACATCTGAGGATACTTCCATCCACCACTGGACACTGGGGTGTAACGCATTACACTGCTTTACATGGTCAGCACTGAGGCTGTGTGTTGTTAAAGCATGAAGGCTGATCAGGACTAACTCAAAACAGCCTCTCCCCTCCCAGCTGCTGAACCGGGGTTCACCCAACCCCCCCCTGCCCCCTCTGCCCCCCCCCCCCCCCTCCACCTCCCTCCACCTCTCTCCCTCTTCCCACTGAGACCAGTGTAGTTGTTGGACTTGAGCCCAGGTATAGGCTTATACAGGCGTGTGCACACACTCACTCACTCACGTGTGTGTGTGTGTGTGTGTGTGTGTGTGTGTGTGTGTGTGTGTGTGTGTGTGTGTGTGTGTGTGTGTGTGTGTGTGTGTGTGTGTGTGTGTGTGTGTGTGTGTGTGCGCGTGTGCGTGTGTGTGTGTGTGTGCGCGTGTGCGTGTGTGTGTGTGTGTGCGTGCGTGTGTGTGCTGTATGGTCTCTCTCTTTTTGTCTCTCTGTCTCTCTAACTTTCTGTCTATGTTTTTTTTTTTTTTTTTTTTTTTTTTTCCCAAATATTTTTATTGTGAAGCACAAGTTATAGTTGTACATTTAGCTGTCTATGTTTTTGTGTCTCTGTCTGTCTCTCTGACTCTCTCTCTCTCTCTCACACTCTCTCTCTCTCTCTCGCACTATTTTCTCCCTCTCTCAATCTCTCTGCCTCTTTTGATCGATTGATTGAATACTTTATTAGTCAGAAATGTAAACAGCACTGAGGTACAGTGAGACATCTGGGCTAAAAGGATAACACAACATGAATCCTGGGGACTTGTTGCCATTCTGCTCTCTCTCTCTCTCTCTCTCTCTCTCTCTCTCTGACTCACATAAGCAGACACACATTGAGGAGACCAAACAGAAACGGGCAGGCCCAGCCCATCACCATTGGAGAGCACACATCTTTGCCAGATGAGGGGGAAAGATTGCTTTCTGCAGGAACAGAACAGAAACAGAGAGAGAAGGGGTGTCTGTCTGTCTGTCTGTCTCTGTGGAGGAGAGAGAGAAAGGGCTTGTGGGTGTGGAGAGCCCTTTGTTAAAAGAAGGGGGCTTTGATTTCTTCGTTCTGGGCTATACGTTCCGTACTTTTTTTTTTTACCTTACTTGGTCATCATCGGGGCGGCTTCGCTTCGCTTTGCTTAGACCAGCAACTTTTTTCCTTGCGGGGTCCGACTTAACAACATCTCGACTTGGAGACGGCTCTTTAAAAACACAGGGAACAGACGAAATAACTTTAGCAGCAAAGAGAGCAAAAAAGAATGAATTTCTCTGTGGTGTTCCTCTATGGAAAGTCAAGGATGTGGGATATAATTTTGTGGTCAAGCGGAGAGCGAGTACAGACTGTACTCCGGCTGCCAGTTTAAGGAGAGGGAGTTGCCACAGTTTCTGTGTGTGTGTGTGTTTTGGGACATTTTGAAAACTTCCTCCCCCCTCCTCCCCCCCATCCCCGTGCCATGCTCAGTTGTTTTTTTTTCCGGGCATGTCTCATGTCTCCAGTGATGTCACTGGCGTGTGGAATGTGATGTGGAAGTACTGCATATCCAGTCGAACCATAAGGTACGTACACTGTAGGAGATATACTTCTTCTGGGGTGGATGGATGGTTGGTTGGGTTGGCAACGGGCTCTCTAAGTGGTGGTTGTTCACAGACCGGCCCCAAACAGAAGGTCCCTAAAATGAAATGTGGAGGAGACATTTCTGAAGTCTCTCTCTCTCTTTGACTGATCAAATAACATTCCTGTGTATTTTACCCCAAAAGCCTGTTTCGCTTTCCTATCCAAAACCAATGGAGACATATTATCATTGGCGTGCTACTTTGGAAAGGCAGAAAGTTTTCAAGGTCTTTCAGAAGAACCGCTTTTCTCCTTTTTTTTGGGGTCTCAGACATGCATACATTGCTTGGGGGGATGAATGAGTATTCATGTTGGGATGTGCAGTAGTAGTGATTTTTCTATCAGGTTTAAGCCTTTTTATCACATAAATGTGTCTTACTATAGAAGCACATACACAGCAAAATCTTTCATCCATTTGTATTTCTCTGAAATACCGTAGGTCCCCTGGCCTGCGCTCCTACTAAAGATAGCCCTTATCATTGTTATGTTAAGAAAAGTCCAAAGTACATACCGGCTTAGACTGACGGGATTATCTGTGGTTTATCTGTTCCATTGTACCTGCCTGTGTTACGTGTGTCATTTATGAATATACGATTTAGCCTGCGGGGGAATTCAACGTAGGTACGTGTGTGTGTGTATGTGTTATCTCGAGGTACTGAATGGGTTTATCTTGAAGGACGTGGAGGACATGAACGGAATGCCACTGAAAACCATGATGAGCTTAAATGATTATTTCTTGCATTCAGACTGTTCAGGGTTGCTTTACAGATATTCCAATTATCTTATTACATTGGCAGTTACATTTGCTGGTTTCAAGAATTTTCACCTGCTTCGTGATACGTCTTTCAAGAAATAATAACATATCGTAATCATGAAATGAGAATAATCATCTCAAATGTATGAACTGCTTTTATTGTAAATTTCATTTCATTTGTTTCAAGAGTCGTGAAACAAGTCATATTACGATAGCACAGAACAAGTGAAAAATTCTTGCCAATGCAGTCGGATAATTTCATTACATGAAAGTAAGCCTGAAAAGTCTTAAAGCAAGTAATAATCACCTGGTTCATCACTTAAACCCACCGGTCCCGCTCTTTTCTTCCCTCTACACCAAATCTCTTTGCCAGAAAATAGTCTACAATCTACAAGCTTGTCGTGTTGTGAGATTGTAGATCTGCTATTTTCACCCCAAAAAAACGTATGCCATCCCCAGAATAGGAACGCTAGGGTCCCAGTTGTTTACCTGTTTAACCCATTAAAACAGGGAAAGCATCTGTGTCATTTTAGATTTGTCTTAGGATTTAGAACAGTGTTTCTCAAAAATATCAGATATACAGATTGTACATCTGATATTTTTGAAAATGTTTGAAAAATCTTGAATCATTTAGAATTGTTTTCTTCTCTTCTGGGGGTCTCTGGCACAAAGCATTTTCTGATGGGGGCTCAGCGGCCAAATACATATCATTTTGGGGGGTCCTTGGCACGAAAAAGTTTGAGAACTATTGATTTAGAAGGCATTTTGTAGAATCGGCCACAGGTCTACCAGGTAGCACTTACGGTATATGTCACACTAAAAGATGCTTACTGGCATAGTGACACTGTAGAACGCAGCGGGACATCTGATATGTACCTGCTTAGTGTGACAGGGCGTGCCCTAGAACACAGGAGAAAGAGAGAGAGAGCATTACTTATTTAACCTGAGTGGGTCTAGGAGCTTTCTCATTGGACCCTGTTGGATCAGGGTTCACCCCAACAAGTCCAGCAGGAGGATCACATACATACGGAATGCACTGGAATGTTAAAGACTTCCCGTACTTTAGTGACTAGCGGTTATTATCTGCGGCTGTGTTGAAGCATTCGATGACACGGTCCTGCCACCGCCAGCAGCAGCACGTGACACAGGAATAAAGCTGCTGGATGTGTACGACACACACGGGCACAGCCGAGAGGTTAGGTTGGACTCGTCTGAATCCATCATCCAGGTAAGGTTGTTAACCCATTAAGGCCCGGGGAACGCATCTGTGTCATTTTTTCTTTTCTTATCTTTGGGCTATTCAAAAATAGCAGAGCTACAAGCTCATAGCGCGGCACCGAGTGCCGCGCTATGAGCTTGTAGCTCTGCTATTTTATTTTTTTTAACCCTGAAAATGTGTGCAAGTCTTTGGGTGGGTGGTCCTTCACGTGAAAACATTTGAGAACCACTGATGTTATAGCTACATAAGTGTTTCAGAAAACTGTTGACATTTTGTAAAATCCACCAGGAGCAAAGATTTGAGTTACAAATGTTCGCTTTAAAAAAACATACATTCAAAGATTTGCACACATTTTCAGCATTTTTCTAAAGAAATAGCCAATCTACAAGCTTGTACGAGCCGATCTACAAGCTTGTATATCTGCTATTTTTGAATAGCCCAAATAAATCTTAAAATGACACAGATGCGTTCCCGGTGTTAATGGATTAACATGCATCTTGAGTGAACGCCAAGAACTGACCCCTTGGCCGGTATACGTGCTCTCTCTCTCTCTCTCTCTCTCTCTCTCTCTCTTGGTAGACTGGGCTTGTGACAAGCAAGGTCTTTTGGGGGGTGGGGGTGGGGGGTGTTGAGGAGCTGTTTGTAATGGAAAGGCAGAATCCACTGCCAGGTGGATGTGCAGTAGTTCCACTGTGGTGAGTAAGATAAAGTATTTAAAAAAAGGCCCAGTGCTGTGGGGAGTGGAAAAGCTTATACAGTAATGTGTCTGCGACACAAACCTGTGGTCTGCTGGTCAGCCGTGTCAGAATGATGGATATGGTAAAGAGGCCATTATGGTTGTTCTGCAAGAGCCATGGAGGTGGAATGGAAATCTACAGTTGGACTTGCACACAGCGTCCACCATGTTGAATAGTTTACAGGTCGCTCTAGTGTTCCCGTTGTTATTGCAGTGTTTAACCATTTAAAGGGATAGTTCACCCCCAAAATGACTTTTTTTCTCAATTAGTCACCCCGTGGAGACTTGAATTCATGGATATTTTTTTCAGTTTTTGTCGCATTCCTAAGTCAATAATTTGATGTCTTAGGATTGCGACAAAAACTAAAAAAATAGTCTCCATGGGGTGACTAATTGATAGAAAAAAAGTCATTTTGGGGGTGAACTATCCCTTTAAGCCCCTATTTCATAAATTGTCAAAATAGCCGATGGACAATCTCACAACACATGGTGATTCTCTACGCATTGTGAGATTGTAAGATCGGCCATTTTCATTATTTTAGAAAGAAGAAATATTTATAATTATTGAAATTATTTTTCAGTTTTTTTTATGACATGCCCAGAAGCCAGGTTGAAATTGCTTAAAGGGATAGTTCACCCAAATTTTCACCCGATTTCTTTCTATCGATTAGTCACCCCTTTGAGTCTCCTCCCGGAACAGCTGCTGGTCATCAAATTATAGGCTTAGGAATACGACAAAAGCAAAAACACATCCATGAATTCAAGTCTCCATGGGGTGACTAATCGATAGGAAAAAAATGAATTTTGGGGGTGAACTCTCCCTTTAACAACTTAAACCCCCAGCATCCTCCGTATTGACGTGTTGTGAGCTTATCGATCGGCTATTTTCGGCTAAAGCTTCCCCCCCACAATAACAGAAAACGGCAAAGACACTAGTAAAGAGCCCTGAGGGACTCAAGGGGATTAAGTGGAACCATATGGGGTTTATAAGTGGTTAACTGCTCTGTGGAGCACTGGTACTCCAGGGCTCACATGGTGCCATCAGGCCCACATGTACAGTGTAGCCTTTCACAGTTGATTCAGCACCTCTCCTCTCACTGCTTCAGTGTGTGTGTGAGTGTATTTAGTGTATTTGCACCCGGGCTGCAGTGGGGGAATGAATGGCTTCACATTTACATATTCTTACAGTAACAGCCCGTTAGCTGTTTCCATGGAAGCATGCTTTTCTTCTGCATTACTGAGCAGAATTATAGGATGTAGATAATTGTATTTCTACCTACAGTGCAGCAGTGGTGGGAAAAGTACTCAAATGTTGTACTTAAGTAAAAGTATCAATACCACCATGTAGAAGTACTCTGTTACAAGTAAAAAGCCTGTGTTCAAAATGTTACTTGAGTAAAAGGACAAAAGTATTGGCATCAAAATATACTTAAAGTACCAAAAGTAAAATTACTAACATGTTTGAAAATAGCAGATCTACAAGCTCACAACGTGTCGCGATGCGACGCTTTGTGAGCTTGTAGGTCGGCTATTTTCAAATAGCCTAGGTATAAAATAGGGCTGAAGTGGTTAATGTGTGTTTTATAATATAATAATTTGTATCTGCAAAGTAACTAGTTACTTTACACCACTGCAGTGCAGTACCTAGCTACCCACCTACCTAACTACCTACCTAGCTACCTACCTACCTACCTACACCTAGCTACCTACCTACCTATCTTCTTTATATCTATCTACCTAAAGTTTAGACAGATACACAGTTTAGATTCTAAACGGTCTGTCTGTCTATCTATCTATCTTATACTATAGTGTATATATGATGAGCTATACAGTACTTTAGCTGTTCATTCAGGTTGAAGTCAAGGTCCGTTCTCCTGAATAATGTAAAGGTTTGTTTCTCCCACAGGGGGCCTGCATGGTGGGGGATGGGGGATCTGTACAGTACAGTACCATACATACATATATACATACATACATACATACATACATACATACATATATACATACATACATACATACATACATACATACATACATACATACATACATACATACATACATACATACATACATACATACATACATACATACATACATACATACATACATACATACATATATACATACATACATTGACCTTAGAAGTCATTATAAAATTATAATGTGTTATGATTATTGTTATAAAGCATTATGATTATATATTAGTTCTTATAACAAGCTCATTGTGAGCTTGTAGATCGGCTTTATTTAGGCCATTTTTTTATGCAGGGCTGAAGTGGTTCATGCATGTTTTGTAATAATAATCTAAATCTGCAAAGTAACTAGTAACTAAAGCTGTCAAATAATTGTAGTGGAGTAAAAGTACAATATTTGCCTGAAGTATTGAAAATGGGAAATACTCCAGTAAAGTGAAAAATCCTCCAAAGTTTACTTAAGTACAGTACTTGAGTAAATGTACTTACAGTAGTTACTTTACACCACTGGGTGTGTGTATGATGACATAGTGTAGTGTGGTGCTGTTGGGTGCATGCAACGCATTATAGTTCATGATGTGAGCCAAGTCTCTGAGTGAATGCGTGGGGATGCTAGGGTTCAAGTGGTTCAAAGATCTACAAGCCTATTCACCATTTTCACTAGTTTGGGTCCCGGGAAGACATAAACTTCCTCTTTTGGATCACTCATGACCCAAAAAGTTTGGGAACCACCGGTCCCCGGACCCCCTGTTGAAGACCCCTGTTCTAGACGGTATAACAAATGGAGTAATGTAAGCGTATAGCCACAAGGTAACGGTTTGAGATGAAACTCGCTCTATCTCTGTCAGTGCAGTAACAGTAACAGTGCAGTGCTGTGGGGGTATACTAGTATACTATAACACCGTCATGCTGCTACAGCAGCCAGCCTCTGCATGTTCAGCTGAGTGGCTTTGAAGTGCTAATCACCCCAGGAAGCACAGTTTGTTTACTCTGCTTCTCATAAATGTTCAAGCTCAAAAAAGCGCAACAGCGCAGCCTCCCCCCCCCCCCCTTTTATTTTTCTGGGTATAGCGATGGTATCTGAGGAGAAGAAATAATAATAATATCGTCTCCTGTCGTGGTGGAATCCTCATATGTCCAAAACTGTTCAAATTCAAAAGCATCAAAAGCAGCAGTTCGGCATCGCTTAGTAATCGCTTAGTAATCGCAAAAGTAGCAGATCTACAAGCTCGGAACGCGTCGCTTCGCGCCGCGTTCCGAGCTTGTAGATCTGCTACTTTTGATGCTTTCGCGTGATGCTGTAGTTATGATCAAGTAGGGCGTTAATTTACGGGAAAAAAACAAAAACGGTTTCTGCCCGATAGTGACCACAATGCAATTACCAAGAGAAATGTCCACGTTCACATATTGTCTCCAGCTCTCTCTTTTGTTGTATTCTCTATACATTTCACTTGTTCCTTCTCTTATAGCTGTGTGTGATGGGAGTGGAGTGGGGGGGGTCTCTGCCATTGCTCCCACTCCCAGTCCCTTTACTGTTACACTTTGGTCCCCCCCCCCCCCTCGCGTTAATCCACTTTTGATGACATATTCCTTTGCATCTCTTCACAGCTAGCGCCTTGCCTGGCGAATAATGAGTGTGTGTGTGTGTGTGTGTGTGTGTGTGTGTGTGTGTGTGTGTGTGTGTGTGCGCTGCATTAACTTATGTAATAATGAGAGGGGAGGGGAGTGGTGGGGGGATCGGGCAAAGAGAGAGAGACAGAGAGAAAGAGAGAGAGAGGTGAGGAAAGCAATGAGCTCATGCTGCTGCAGTGCAGTTCTCGGCACCGCACGGCAGATATTCCACGTGTTGTATTCATGTGCATGTTTTAAGGCGTACACACACACACACACGCACACGCACACAACGCCCCCCACCCGGTCGGTCGCACGTCATGTGCCATACTCACCGATGCATTGACTGACGCATACAAAATGCATGTGCATTGTGCGCACGGAAACACAGGCAGGCATGCATACACTATACACTCTGTGTTTAAAGCACGCAGTCCCTGTGCAGAATTGGCGGGTCAGTCTCGTTTCTTATTTCCGCTATAGAATCAGCAGGGTTTCTGTCATCCATATAGATCCATATGTCCCATGCATCTCCCCCTCGGTGCAGAAAGACCCCATGCTGTGCTGCTTGTGTGAATGGCAGTGGTGGAAAGTAACTAAGTACATTTACTTAGGTACTGTAAAGTACAATTTTGAGGTGTTTGTGCTTTACTTGAGTATTTCCAATTTCCAATACTTGTAGTTCTGCTCCACCACGTCTCGGATCCAAATATTGTCCTTTTACTCCACTACATTTATTTGAAAACTTTAGTTACTAGTTACTTTGTAGATTTAGATTATTATCACAACACATACATTAACCACTTCAGCCCTATATACATTTCGACCGTTCGAAAACAGCCGATCTACAAGCTCACACTGCGTCGCATTGTGCGCTTGTAGATCTGCTGTTTCAAAAGCTTTTCATACCTTTGAAAACTTGAAACATTCTGCCTAATGAGTACTTTTACTCATGGTACTTTAAGTACACTGTATATTTTGATGCCAATACTTTTGTACTTTTACTCAAATACATTTGACTTAAAGTAACAAGAGCATTTCTATATTGCAGCATTGATACTTTTACGACACTATCAAGTAAAACATTTGAGTACTTTTTCCACCACTGGTTAATAGGAACCAGCTCTGTCTTTTCCTTGCATCATCCTCGGTTGTGTGAGATAGATTGCCCGCCTCAGGCGTGCACGTGTGGCCGTGTGCACAACACTGCACACAGGGAGCTGAGCCTCTCGGAGAGAGAGAGCCCTGCATTGATGATGACTGTAAATCCGTCACCGGGGCCCTCTCTGACACAACGGGGGACAATCCATTTTCACACGAGGTAGCCTTTTGATCCATGAAGGACAGGGGGAGGAGGAAGGGACGGAGAGAGAGAGAGAGAGGCAGAAAGAGAGAGCGAAAACACACGGACAGAGAGATGTGAGGGTGTGCTGCGCTGTCGCGCGCGTGTGTGTGCGTGTGTGCGATTGATGATTAACCCATTAAGACCTGAGGCCGCTTCTAAACATTTTCTAAATCCTAACAGTTTTTCGGAAAAAAATATGTAAAAAATATGTTCACGATTTTTCAAAAATAGCAGATCTACATGTTTTCTAAAAACAGATTTTTGAAACAAATATAAAACATTTTTTTTACGATTTTTCAAAAATAGCAGATCTACAAGCTCATAGCGCGGCACTCGGTGCCGCGCTATGAGCTTGTATATCTGCTATTTTTGAATAGCCAATGAAACCTAAAGTGACACAGATGCGTTCCAGGTCTAAATGGATTAATTGTCATACAAATAATTGCGATTAACGATTGGATGGTGTTTTTGACATTGAACAGTGGAATATGAATCTAAATAAATTTCTGTCTGCCTCTTAGGCTTTGTAATGAAAAAGATATGACCGATAACTTAAATATGCAAAGGAATTACCGACATTTAATAATTGTATACTTCAATACTTTAAAAAAACAATAGTGGAAATGGTGACATGTAAGCTTGTAGATCTGCTATTTCAGTTTTTCTTTTTATTTGGACGATTATGACGATTATGCAAAATAATTGAGATTATCTCAAATAATTGTGATTAGACGATTATGTAATAATTGTGACAGGCCTATGTGTCTCAATGTGGGGTCCGGAGACCACCATAGGGTGGGGTCCAACTTGACCCTTTTAAAGGCCTGTAAACTCTGGGAGTGTACATTAAGGTTAGCACTGAGGATTTGACAGTGTATGTTTATTTTCATTTCATTTCAGAAGTTTCCATCGGAAGATAATAAGCCCCCTTGAGATGCATCGTCTCCTTTTCAAGGGGGTCCTCCTCATGCTGTCCTCGTATTGTAGAGTATAGAGAGAGAAAACATTGGGGTCCGTGGCCTAACGCATATTAAACTGGGGCTCCTGGAAATTCAAAAGGTTGAGAATGACTGCTTTAGAGTGAGAGGGATAGAGAGAGAGACAGAGACAGAGAGAGAGACAAACAGAGGAAGAGAGAGAGACACACACACACACGCGCCCGCGCACGCACACACACATGCACGCACACACAGATGCAGAGAGAGAGAGAGACAGACAAACAGAACAGAGAGAGAGAGAGAGAGGGGGCATAATGATAATGACCTGCATTTACTGGGTAAAATAGAATGGGTCCTTGGAGTGCTTTCCGCTCCATTGGAGAGACAGAAGCATGGGGGTCCAGACTTAACAAGATAACCCATTGCTAGATAAAAGAGTGCTCAGGGTAAAAGAGCAACCATTACAAATTCATTTGCCGAGATTTCCCGTACACACTGACCTCATTCTGGCATTATTACTAACACATTTATGTCATCTCCTGATGTCATAACGTTGATCAAAGCCAGCGGATAGGGAAGCATGTGTACCGTATCAGCATTCTAATGGCGCTTTTTTATTTTATTTTTTACTACTGATCCACTTCATTAGATTGGACTGAACTCTTGTAGTAGAATACTTAGAGCGGTGGTTCTCAACCTGTGGGTCAGGACCCCCAAATTATATTCTTTTTTTGGGGTGGGGGGTCCAGATGGCTTGCTTAACCCATTAAGACCTGAGACCGATTCTACAAAATGTCTTCTAAATCCTAACAGTTTTTTCAGAAAAACCTATGTTGCTGTCAGTGGTTCTCAAACGTTTTCTTGTCAAGGACCCCCAAAATATGTATTTGGTCGCCGACCCCCATCTCAAAATATGTTGCTCCAGGGACCCCCAGAAGCAAAGATTTGAGTTAAAATGTTCGTCAAAAAGATTTTGAATATTTTTGAAACATTTTAAACACACAAATCTTGTATGGGAATCCCTGGCACAAACATATTTTCAGATGGGGGAGTCTGCTGCCAAATACATGTTAATTTTGCGGGTTCTTGACATGAAAACATTTGAGAACACAAGATGCGACACAAGTGCGATTCAAACATTGCATTTCAACATCATAGGATACATGGGTTTTCAAGTCTCTCAGTTTAAAAAGAAAGGCAAAGAAAAAGTGTCCTCGGTGGGGTTTGACGGAGAGCTGAAAGGATGCTCTGATTCTTTTTTTCGGCTTCTAGTTTGTAACATCGTTTTGTCACTGTCGTCGTGAATACATAACATCATACAGAAACGGGATGAATGACATTGAAGTTGAAAAATCTGAACACGAGCCATGACGAAAACGACTCAGAATCAAAACCAAAAGGAAATGTCAAGGTTTGATTTGTTATCTAAAGCGCAGCCAGAAAATGTTGACGCCAAAAATAGGATGTGGGTTCACAGAAGGACTTGTAAAGAATCACTACTCATTATCAATGTTGACCTATAGTACAGTTCATTTTGAAGAGTGTCAAAAACTTGATACCAATCTACAGTATAATATTGTCTCTGTTGGGTGTCCAAAACTGTTACTTTTCACGATTCAAATTCAAACACAGGAAAAGTAGCAGATCTACAAGCTGGAGCGACGCGTTTCCAGCTTGCAGATCTGCTACTTTTGATGCTTTTGTGTGACACTGTAGTATGCTCAAGTACGGCGTTAATTTACGAAAAAAACACAAGTTAAAATATGGACATAAGAGGTTTCTGCAACATATGTATACCAGTTTATATCAACTAAGATTTCATAACCGTGACAGACGCTAGGCCTATAGCTACAAGCAAAGATCATGTCCAAGATTTTAATGAGTCGAAGGGATGAGATAAGGCAGCTGTGTGTAGTGTACGGTACTGTACTGTACTGTACTGGACCACGCACACACGCATGCTCAAATTAGCACCTGTCCCCGCTCGAGCGGTGAGATTAGCATGCTGTCACGGAGAGGCTGGGAACACGGCAGGGTAAACAGTCATTAAAGCTAAATGTTTGTCCTGCGCGGGCTTAACTGCTGTGGGCTGATGTGTGCATATGGATGTGTTTGCACACACACACACACAGTCTGTCTACGACCACACCGTCTTAAAGGGGAATTTTGCCCCACAGTTTTCTTACCTTTTCTATGATGTTATGATATCTTAGGATGAATGGTACGGTAGAAAATGTCATAACTCCATCCCGGGGTCCGCCACAGCAAAAAAAAATGTAAATCTCGAGATTTCAATCTCGTTTAAGCGAGACTTCCGGTGCGGCGCATTCAAGACAATCACTTCGCATAGTGTTCTGTCACTATGAACGTCAGATCTCACCAAAAAGACGCACGTTTGTAACTGTAGCATAGAAAAGGTAAGAAAACCGTGGGGCAAAATTCCCTTTTAACATGACCAGCCACGTACTGTAGTTCGCCCGTCAGTGTCAGCTGTTGCCGTGACAACCAGCATCTACGTGCAGTGTAGTGTAGTGACCGGGGGTCCCGTAGCCCAGAGATTCTCAACCCTTTTTTTCATTTCAAGGACCCCCTGTTTGATATGCATTTACGTCACATGGCCTCCCTTTCATGCCATTCTTTTCATCTCTGGGGACCACAATCTACACCACAATCTTTAACACTGAGAGCAGAGGTCCATTTGGTTCCATTTGTATGCTCTCTTTTTCTGTAAATATACGTTTATTGCTCCTAGTATTGATGACTTCTTGTATAATATTGTATGTCTTTATATGTCTTGATGAATTGAATACCCAGGACCACGATGGAAACAATAAGCCCTCGGGGCTTTTTGTGTTATCCTTTTAGCATTGTTGTATAACTTTTTGCATACTGTTATAAAGTATTCAATCAATCCATCTCAATCGTACACTCTAAGAGTTACAGACCCAAAAGAGTCCATTTTGATTCCATTTATACGCTCAGAGTTACAGACCCGTAACTGGGGTTCATTTGGCACGCGTTGAGAACCAGCGCCTTATAGCCTGTAGCCACAGGGGAATCTATTTTCTCAATGACAATCGTTCAACAATTTCAGCATGGCTCGCTCATTTAGTATAGATCACAGTTGACAGCTATCGATCCCCTGGCCTCCTCGTCCTCCCTTTATGCTGAGAGTCGTTTTGTAGAAGTCGCTTTGGTGTGTGGCGGTGGTGGAGTGCACTGTTGAGTCCTTTCTTTTTTTTTGTATCGCAACCGTACCAGATTATTTGAGAGCAGTTTGAGCATTGGAGTGGGTTGCGGATGTGTGCCGTGTTGGCAGTGGTGGAAAAAGGTACTCAAATGTTTTACTTAAGTAAAAGTATCAATACTGCAATGTAGAAGTACTCTGTTACGAGTAAAAGTCTGGAATTCTAAATTTACTTGAGTAAAAGTACAAAAGTATTGGTATCAAAATGTACTTAAAGTATCAAAAGTAATTGTACTTAAGTACAGTACTTGAGTAAATGTACTTATAGTTACTTTACACCACCGGTGAAGTGCACTGTTGAGTCCTTTTTTTCTTTTTAGGTATCGCAACCGAACCAGATTCTCTTTGAGCAATTTGAGCATTGGAGTGGGTTGTGGAATGCGTGCGCCGTGTTGGTTGCTGGTGGCGACATAACCGTCATGGGCTTTCTCTACCCACCAGACTCTTGTGATGTGACGTTCCCCCCCCCCCCCGTCAGTATAGAGCCAGTCCCCAAGTCCCATCACGTCTGGCATTGACAGGTGCATTTAGATGAATGACACTTGGAATATCAGACCCTGTCTGCGTTCCGTCTGGAGTCCCGTCCCGGGTATATATACCAGAACATCTCCTGCTTCATGCTGTTCAGTCTGTCTATCTACTGTAAATGAGCTCCCGGGAGACGGATACAAATTAACTTCCCCCTTAGCGTCCATCTTTTTTCACACATCTGAGGCTGGTCTATACGGAAATAGCCCGAGCTACAAGCCCTCCCTCGGGAGCTTGTAGATCAGCTATTGTCGGCTATAAATAACACAAACCATTAAAAATAGACCTTTTTATTGATCCTGCGGGGGGGAAAGTCACGTGCCCGAAGGCAGTGCAGACAGACGTTAGAAACACGGAGCAGATTCGGAAGGAAAAAAAGGAGATACAGCTATGGATAGCAATAAAATACTAATAGTAGTGACAAAATCAACAATATACACGGTATCAGTGGGAAAGAATGATCCAAATTCAAAAGCATCAAAAGCAGCAGATCTACAAGCTCGAAACGCGTCGCTTCGCGCCGCGTTGCGAGCTTGTAGATCTGCTGCTTTTGATGCTTTTGTGTGACGCTGGTGTCCGATCAAGTAGGGGGTTAGTTTACGAATAAGAAAAACAGTTAGAATATGGAGATAAGAGGTTTCTGTCCGACAGCCACGAAATACAGCGTCAATACAGTATCCTTACAAATTCAGACAGCATCAATAGTCACTGCAAGTACTGTACAGAAGGCCTATCAGTGCGGTATTATCATCATTAACTTCTACTCTTTATCCGTCCTTCTTTACTCCATTTCTAAATGATTGGTCCTCAGTCTCACTCGTACACACACTCCTCCCTCACTGTGGCATGGCAGGGAAAAAAACACACACTTTCATTCATCAGTTTTTATCTCCGCACTTCATGTCAGCAGTGGTAACTAAGTACATTTACTTAAGCACTGTACTCAAGTACAATTCTGAGGTATTTGTACTTTACTTGAGTATTTCCAATTTCCAATGCTTTTACTTCTACTCCGCTACATCTCGGATCCAAATATTGTACTTTTACAACTTTAGTTACTAGTTGCTTTGTAGGTTTTGATTATTATTACGAAACATACATTAACCACATCAGCCCTATATATACATTTTGGCCGTTTGAAAATAGCAGATCTACAAGCTCACAATGCGTTGCATCGCAACGCATTGATTGTAATACATTTTATACATTTGAAAACTTGTGAAATGGGACATTCTGCATAATTAGTACTTTCTACTTTTAGTACTTTTAAGTTTTGAATTCCTGTCTTTTACTTCTAAAACAGAGTATTTATACATTGCAGTATTGATACTTTTACTTAAGTAAAACATTGAGTACTTTTCCCACCACTTCACATCAGTGATGCTGCTCCTCACTCTCAATGGTCCGAGTGCAACACCGACTGCTGTGCTATAGCGCCATCTGTCGGTAGAGGGAGAGAAAAACACCCTCCTCTCTCACTGGCATGCATGTTGCCTGTTACTGTATTTATTATTGTCCATACAAGTGATTATATGTAAAAAAGCTGCCCGGTATTTCCTCCAGGCGTGTGTTTTTGAACAGCCTCTCTGACACACATTGTTTGGGTTGTTCTGTTCCAGTGGGAAGCCGTCAAGGACAGAGGGATAACATTATAATAGAACCATGTGGGATTTAGAAACACATGCTGCCCCTCAATTCTACTGTGTGTGTGTGTGTGTGTGAGAGCCTTCTGGAAGGTCATTGGTGTTTGTTAGGATGAGAAATGAAGGGAGTGTGTGTGTGTGTGTGTGTGTGTGTGTGTGTGTGTGTGTGTGTGTGTGTGTGTGTGTGTGTGTGTGTGTGTGTGTGTGTGTGTGTGTGCGCGCGCGCTAGCCTACTTTTATGTCTTTGAGTGTAAGGTTGTGCATACACGCATCTATGTGTGTGTCTGTGTGTGTGTGTGTGTGTGTGTGTGTGTTTGTGTGTGTGTGTGTGTGTGTGTGTGTGTGTGTGTGTGTGTACTTTTAGCACTCACTGGGCACACGTCTGCTGTCCCATCAGAGAGGTCTTACACACAGACGTATTTCGTTGTCGTCGGGCAGAAACCTCTTCGATCCATTATTCTAACGTTTGGCAAATTCACGCCCTACAAGCTTGTAGATCTGCTACTTTTGCTGTTTTTGAATTGGAATCCTGAAAAGTAACTGTTTGGGACATTATGAGGTTTCCACCCGACAGAGATGTCATGCAGATTAATCAAAAATAATCAAGAAGCATGTTTTAGTGTTGTTCTTTAAACGTAGAGTGTAATAAGCCCTGTGTTATGCTTTGTTCTCTAATGGTGTAAACAGCCTACAAGCTCACAACGCGTCGCACGGCTGCCTCATTGTGAGTGTGTGATCTACAAGCCCTACAGTTCACGTGGATCTGCTATTTCTTTGCTATTTGTCGTACAATGAAGTACACAGGGCTGTGGTTAATTAAATGCTGCTCACTAATTACTCTGAACCGGTCTTTAGAACAGAATCAGATTTTCTCTGACCCGCGGCTAGTTTCTTGTTTCCCCCCCAATAAAAGCTACGTTTTCATTAAAAAGCTAACTTTTATGTCTTTTGTGTCCTTCTCCCAGCGGAGAGATGTTTTTTTATGTATTTATTTTATTTTTAACCTTTTTATTTAACGAGGCAGGGGAAATTAAGAACACATTCTTATTTACAGTCGTGTCCTGGCAAAAGGCACAACAAGGCCTCTGGAGAGGGAGAGAGGGGAAATAAATGCTAAAATAAATCACATCAGGTTAACAGCAAATAAAGCACAACATAGTAAACGACCAAAACACAGTACAAGAAAGAGCACAATCGATAGATAAAACACAGTAAAGGTAACCCATGCACCACTACAGCAGACACCAGAAAGACAAATAACCAGACTAACTGTCTGAATGACAGAAGTATACAGTATAACATTAAAAGACTTTTCAGGATTAAAAATTATCAAAAGTAGCAGATCTACAAGCTCGAAAGCTTTTCGAGCTTGTAGATCTGCTACTTTTGATGCTTTTGTGTAACAATGATGTCCCAACAACTATAATAATAATAAGAAACGATCTACTGTAAATGAGCTCCCTGGAGACGGACACAAATGAACTCCCCGCGTCCATCTTTTCCACACATCTGAGGCTGAGTCTATACGGAAATAGCCCGATCTACAAGCTCTCCCTTGGGAGCTTGTAGATCAGTCATTGTCGGCTATTTATAACATAGACCATTAGAAATAGACCTTTTATTGATCATATGGGGGAAAGTCAGGTGCCGAAGGCAGTTACAGACATTAGAAACACAGGGCAGATACAGAAGAAAAAAGGAGATACCGCTATGGATAGCAACAAGATACTAATAGTAGTGACAAAAGATGCAAAAAAATATGCTGTATAAAGTGTCAACAATATACACAGTATCAGTGGGAAAAAAAAAAAAAAATTTCCTTTGATGTCCCAGCACATGACACCACATTGTCAACTAGTAAGGTGTCCTTACAGACACCAATGGAAGAGTAGTGCTAGTAACCTAGTTGGGTTTGGGTCGTGACCTACTGGTCGGGTCGAGACACATGGGTGGAGGGGGGGTCATATCACCAGAGGAAAGAGGGAAGGAGGGGCTCATGTGACCGGACGAAAGAGCGTAGGGGTTTCCTGGAAAACTTTCTGTCACAATGTTGCTTCTCCTTCCGTTTGAGATGCCACAGTATGTCCTCAAACTGCCTGAGTGCTCCACACATGCAGACAATGTAGATGGTAGATATAGAGGACACCATGTGGCATTTTTTGTTTATTACAGCATGAAGGCTTTAATACTGTTGCATGACGTAACCTTCTCTCTCTCTCTCTCTCTCTCTCTCCCTCTGAAACCTGTGGAGAATTGTTCCTTTTTAATGACATATGCCCACAATGAAAGTGGTTGAATCCAGTGTTGCCGTGTCTCTCTTTTCCACCTCACTGAGCATGGTGCTGTCGTTCCGTTTTGAAAGGAATCCTTATACTTTTCTGGATCAGGGCCCACTATGATGAAAAGGTGTTCTGCATGCATTTTCAGAGCATGTGTATTTTGAATGAATCATCAATCAATCCATTGTGTTTTCCGGCTTGGATCAATGGAACCAACATAATACTTTAAGTTCCTGTTCATCGATTGGCATCACAATGAAAACACATTTTTGTCCATGCATGTACCATGTCATTTCTTTGTTTAACATCAATCCTATATTATCATTAAAATAGTGTTTTGCCAATTATCTGGTGGCCCACTTTCGATATCGGCCCACTACTGTAGGTTGTGAACGGCTGCCTTTTTTTAATACAATGTATTATTAAGCCGGTGGAGCGCTGTGCTGTGCTGTGCTGTGCTGTGCTCTGGTTGTTGCTGGACTGAGGGCTCAGATTTCCGTCCTAAAGGAGAAGCAGAGAAACAGGCGGCGGTGACCTTGCAGAAGCTGCTGCAAAGCCAGCCATACAGAGCCCCGCCGGACCCACGGATATCAGTCCAAACAGCTGAATACATGGACTGTTGGTGGGGAGAGGGAGAGAGAGAGAGAGAGAGAGAGAGAGAGAGGGGGGACAGCTGATGGAAGCAGAGTGAGAGTGAGTGTCTCTGCGATCTTGCCTAATGAAAGAATTGGAGAGAGATACAAAGAGTGTGTGAGAGCTTTGAGGGGCATATGCAGAGAGAACAGCTGAGTGAGTGCGCGCGCGTGTGCGTGTGTGTGCGTGCCTGCCTGCGTGCACGAGCGCAGGGGGGAGGGCGCTCCGGCACGCGCAGCAGCAGGGCGCCTCCCCCTTTCATTGACGTTTGGTAGGAATGTGCTGATGAGCATAGAATCAATGTGTCAGATGGTGCTTCCTGGGGCTCCATGCTGTACAGGAGACGTTACCGCTGCCTGCCTTTGCCTTTCTGCCTGTTTACCACGGTCTGAACCCCTCTCCGCACCGCTAGCCAGCCTGTCCTTGTCCTGCTGTACCGAACGCTGCATAATATATGAGCATGGAGGAGGAGGTAGGTGGTGATCATGTTTGTTGTTGCTTGCTGCTGGATTGACCTGTGGGTTGTTGTTGTTGTTGGTGTGTGTGTGTGTGTGTGTGTGTGTGTGTGTGTGTGTGTGTGTGTGTGTGTGTGTGTGTGTGTGTGTGTGTGTGTGTGTGTGTGTGTGTGTGTGTGTGTGTGTGTGTGTGTGTGTGTGTGTGTGTGCGTGCGTGCGTGCGTGCGTGCGTACGCGTGTGTGTGTGTCCCTGGAACCGTGGCGGAGACACCTGGTTTTTGTCCTTGTCACATACCTTTACAAGCGTATGCCTGTATAGGTATGTGTGTGTCTGTGTGTGTGCATGATTGAGGGAAAAACAAAGACAAAAAGTGACAGTATTTTGTGTGTGTGTGTGTGGGGGGGGGGGGAGTGTGCATGCAAGTGCGTGATTGAGGGAAAAACATTGAAAAAGAGCTGTGCGTTTGTGTGCGTGTGTGTGTGTGTGTGTGTGTGTGTGTGTGTGTGTGTGCGTGCGCGGGTGTGTGTGTGTGTGTGTGACAGCATAGTGTCAGTCGTGGTACAGTGAGGTGCCGGCTCCACTGCTCTGTAGTCTGATGTCATCATCATGCTGAAACATCCAGGGAAGGGGGGGGGGACTTTATGACTCACTTTCTTCACTTTCCATCAACCTACTGTACCACCTAGATGTGTACACATACAGTATAAAGGTATGAGGCCTATGTGTCGTTGCTGTCGTCGGGCAGAAACCACTTATCTCCTCCATATTCTAACTTTTCGTGTTTTTTGGTACTTCGCGTTTCGAGCTTGTAGATCTGCTACTTTTGATGCTTTTGAATTTGAATACTGCAAAGTAACAGTTTTAGACATATGAGGATTTCCACCACGACAGAGGTATGCTGCCATACGTTAAGTATGCATGCATATAGATCTAAAGAGAGCTTGTAGATTGGCCTTTTTTTTTCTTCACAAATCTTCTATGGGGGTCCCTGGCACAAAATATAGTCAGATGGCGGTCCGTGGCCAAATACATATTCATTTGGGGGTCCTTGATATGAAAGAGTTTAATGAGAACCGATGCTGGTGGTTTAAAATGGAAGTGTGTGACAAGCTGCTAGCCAACCTGTCCATCTCTCCATACTCCATACTCTCTCTCTCTCTCTCTCTCTCTCTCTCTCTCTCTCTCTCTCTCTCTCTCTCTCTCTCTCTCTCTCTCTCTCTCTCTCTCTCTCTCTCTCTGCCTGTTGTTCTCAGCTCTTCCTCTCATTAGTCAGAATGGATGTGTTAGCTATAGACCATGGTCAGAGCCCATTAGACCCACAGAGAGAGTGAGGGTCTCTGGGCCTCATCCGCCATACAGTACACAGAGCTGTACTGTGCTCTATATATACCACTGGTTCAGCAGGGGTCCACATCAACCCCTTACAGTCTGTAGAGAGCAAAATGTATACAGATTTTTACAGTGTAGATTGGGGTTCCAGATATTAAAAAAAAATATATATATATCAAACTGGGGTCCTTGAAAATAAAAAGCTTGAGGTTCAACTGAACTAAGTTATACTGGAACCCCCACTCTAAGCAGTCAAATCCTCATTGAAGTGCTCATTTAACTCAGAGATTGGACAAATTGAACCAAATGAACCCGTAAGGTTGTTTTTTTGGAGAAGCAGTGCTCTAATGCATACGCAGCGCTTTGTGTTTGCCTTAATGTCTGCCTTTCATTTGAATCTCCTCCCCGTTGCACGCTTTTTCTCTCTCCAGAACCCTTGCACTTTCCCATGGCTTGTGTTCCTTTCTTCTGCTGCCATACCTTTGCATATCATCAACGTCAATGTGGATTGTTGTTGTGTCGTCTGTGTGTAAAACGTTGCCGAGCTGAACGACACAACAGCCCCTCCCCCTTAGCATCATTAACCTCTGAATCCCAGTTGCTTCTCGTTAAGACTGGAATTCCTCTGGCTGCGTGTTTGTCGTTGAAATTAAGTGAAGACAGAGATGTTGCTGAAACATTTTCTGGATATGCCATTCAGCATTCTGTGTCCTCCTCCTCGCTCTTCACACGGGGAGAGCAAGACCTTCAGCGGTTCTCAAAGTGGTGTCCGGGGACCCCCAGGGGTGAGGGGTCCTTGAGGGGGTTCCAGGGGGTCCCTAGCAAAATGTTGTTAATACAGCATCAAAACCATTTGAACCATTTATCCATATTTTATGTGTTTTTGCTTAAACTTGGCTTGAACATTTTTGAAAGTGTTTTCAGATGGGGGTCCACGTCCAAATATATATATATCAATATGGGGGTCCTTGAAATGAAAAGTTTGAGAACAACTGTCTTAGATTAATCCCTTAAACCCCAGCATCTGTATTGTGGGGAAAACTTTTGCAGAAAATAGCAGATCGACAAGCAGATCGATCTTTTATTTTAAGGACTGTTATATTTTTTTAGATGTCTTTATTTTTTTATTTAGCAGATCGACAAGCTTGCGTCGCGTTGTGAGCTTGTCGATCGGCTATTTTCAGCTAAAGCTTTCCCCACAATAACGGAAAACCGTATTGAGCCCTGAGGGACTCCGGTTACCCAAATGGGGTTTAAGTGGTTAAACACCAAGCCCCCCCAGGCCAGAGAGTCTGGCCTGGCAAGAGTAACACATTCCCTCCCCATGTAACAAGCCATGAGGGGGGGGGGGGGGGGGGGGATCTAACGTATAATCACCTGTGGGCCACCGTTCACAGTCAGTCTTCCTGTTTACATGACCGTTTAAAGAAACACAGTGCGCCCATCACCAGATGTGGAATCGTTTGGGACCACCCTTTCCCATCGTTCCAAACATCCACTTTCCGCCACAAAAAAAAACAAAAGGCATCTCTCCACCACACAGACCTGTCCACCCTGAGCATCAAGAGTGGTTGAAATCTAAGATAAGAAAAAACAATATTTTTGCCCAAGAACTAGAGAAGAGGGTCCCCGGGCTAAGTACATTTGTATAATCTCTCACAGTGTGATACTGTCGATACAGTATTAGGAAACCGACTCCACCAACAGAGAAAACATTCTGGGATGACCCGTGTTGGTCTATGTCGGTCACAGATTATACTCTCTCTGGGTGTGCAGCATGGCTCCCAATGCTGAGATACAACCAGTGTTTCTCAACACTAGTCAAGTGTTGACTCAACACTGTTTCTTTCTCATGTTATTTTGTGTTGACTCAACACTGTTTCTTTCTCATGTTATTTTGTGTTGACTCAACACTGTTTCTTTCTCATGTTATTTTGTGTTGACTCAACACTGTTTCTTTCTCATGTTATTTTGTGTTGACTCAACACTGTTTCTTTCCCATGTTATTTTGTGCAATGGACCCCCAACTCCGAACGTGCAACCCCTAAGCGAAGATTTATGATGTTAGAACATTTATTATTTTTATTTTTTTCATTTATATTCACTATTTTTCCAAATGTTTAAAAAATAGCAGATATACAAGCTCACCGATTGGCTATTTTCGGGCCCCTGGCACTCGTCGTGCAGTGACGTATAAATCAGGGGTTAAGAGCTCTACGTTTGCATCCTTTATCTACAGCAGTGGTTTTCAACCTTTTTCATGCCAAGGACCCCTAAATTGATAGACATTTGGCCCCGGACCCCCTTCTGAAAATGTTTTGTGCCAGGGTTTCCCCTGAAGCAAAGATTTGAGTTAGAAATGTCTGTTTAAAAAATATGTATAATCACAGATATGCACACATTTTCAAGATTTTTCAAAAATAGCAGATCTACAAACTCATAGCGCGGGACTCTGCACTTTTTTTCCGGATAGATTAAGTATACAAATAGGTGGTTAAACAGTCTTTTTGCTGGGGACCCTCTGGAAAGTGTTGCCAGCTCATTATAATTTCCCCCCAGGATTGTATTTGAAAATAGCAGATCAACAAGCTCACAAAGCGTCGTAGATCTGCTATTTTCAAATAGCTGATGTATATGTTTAAAGTGCTCATGTGGCCCATATAGTCGCTTCTTTTGGGCTTGTTTTCCTAGACCTGGTTGCTTGCTTCTCTCGCAGAATCTGGCAACACTGCCCCTAGGAACCACCTCAAAGGTCCCCCGCGGGTCCCACGAACCCCGCTTTGAGAGCCTCTCTGCTCTTGACTGACACCCGGGGGCTGTGAGGGTATTTAGTGGATTACATTGACAGAGAAAGAGGCCTGGTCATCGTTCAGTGAGAACACGTCAAATCACATTAGTGTCTTTGGCTTCATTCACCCTTGGAAGCCTCGCGTTTCCCTGGTGATTTGAGGGAGCTTGGAGAGTAAGAGGTGGAGAATCCTCCTCAATACTCTGGTGTTTCCACACACTAATCCAATGCCCTGCCATTTAGAGCCCTCCCCGTGGCATGGATCGCGGTGCAGAATCGATGTCACGCTATAAGCGACAAATAAAAGTGTCCGCTTGAGTGCCGTGAATATCGATTGTTTTCTCAGCGATCATTCCGCCGTTTTGCTTTTTCGATTCATCGAATACTCGAGGAGCACGTCATTTGAAAAAGTATATTATGTATGTTATATATATTATGTCAACGAGTCGACGGCAAAACATTTTTTATTGATTGTTTTATTATCGACTAAATTGATGATTAACTTTTATTAACGATTAATCGTATGATTAACCATTTGAACCCTATTTATACTTCTTAAAACAGTGTCACACAGTGAGCTTGTAGATCGGCTATTATTCGATATATATAAAAGAATCTTGAAAAAATAGGGGTTTTTTTACGTTTTACCGCAAATATTTATTCAAATCGATTATCAAATTGTTTTTTATAATCGATTAAATTGATTTGCCTAGTCTACATTAAACGGATTGCCAAACCGTTCCCTTATGTGATCAGTTCTGATCTGTATATATACTGTATTATTTCACACAGAGGGTGTCAACTGTTTCAGGTTTACTAAACGGTGACATATTCATGTTTTCTGACCATATACATGTGATCAACAGATACAGTGTAGCTATGCTGCACCGTATCCTGTGATTGAGCGCTGCTATCCTTGAAATAACCAACGTGTTTTCCTGCACCTGAGAGAATGAGAGAAATAGGGGCTGGGAGGGGGGGCTGGGGGGGCTCTAATAAGTCATTCAAGGGGGTTTCAGATCAATGAGTCCTGCAGAGAGAGCCCGCAGAGACATGGCCTATACGTCCAATCAATACAGAGGTAAGCTTCGTGGACTGAAAATAAAGCCTCAAGAGGACGTGGCCAAGGTAGCAGTACACAAGCGCCACTCTCCACTTGTTGGGGAAAACCATTTCTCAGTAATGTAGCATTCTTCCCTTTTTCCGAGAGTCCCCTAATTAGGTATATAGGGGGGAGCTTTGTGTTGATATATTGACGCGTGATAAGCTCATAGCTCTTTTCTTCTCTATAGCCGTCTCCCTCAAGACGTCGCCTTCCTCATTGAGTTCCAAAGCGTCCGTCCTGGATGAGATCCAAGAGAGACTATAGGGCCCCTCCGTTGTGTGTGATTTAAATGGACGGCAAACAACGTTAGCCTCTGTCAGGTAGTTTGTCATAGAAATGAAATGTGAATTGATCTCTACGCCGGCCGTAAAAAAAAAAAAAGAAACCTATTTTTCTTGTAAATGCCCTGGGCGCTGTTTCAAGCCGAGCTTTATGGGAGTCATTGAGGGAATTGAAACAATAAACATGATGCTGCGTAATCCATTTGGTTGCGTGTATCCTGCCTCCTCAAGGGGGGCTCTGGTCGTTGAATTTTAGATCTCCTTGATACACTTAAAACGTTTCTGTCAGTGCGGAAGCGGCGGCGGCATGCCCTGCCTCGCCTGCTCCGATGGGTTTTTTGTGTTTATATATAAGATATGCTGACACGAACCCCTTGCCAGGGTCTTTGCTGCAAATGAACTATGAATGGAATTTGCACACTCAGGGATATCTCGTTCCACTGGAATGTGTCGACGTGAATACATTTTCTCGGCACTCGGTGACCTGCAAGAAAAACGTAGCCCTTGGCCTGTTTTCTCAGAGGAAAAAAAGAAAATTATGACTTCCTCTCAACACTCGGGACCGTTCCTTGATTGATACTCTGTCAAGGCGTTGAGGTTTCTGAGAGGAATGTCGCTTTAAAATGGAGTGGAGGCCCCGTGCGCTTGGCTTTCACATGTTCATTGTCAGCAGCAAACCAGAGTCTTGGCAGACAGGTATTTTTTTCTGTGCAAAGAACATATATGCATGAGGCTACAGTCATGAATAATTTGTTTTCTAATTTCCCCCCCATCATTGTTAAGATGCCCTCAACCATGGCTTTCAATTAATATTTAAATACTAATGATCTTAGGTTCCATTGCATTTGTGAGAAGCATAACGGTACCGGGTTCTCGTTACCGGTAAACTGATCCTCGGTCAGTTTTCATGTGAGACACATTCATTCTGAGGGCAGAGCTTTGCCTTTGGACCCTGCTTGTTGTTTTCCACTTAGATGTGCTGGGTTTTGGGATACAGAGGAAGAGGCAGGATTTCCTTTGACGAAACGCTTGAGAACCTGACACAGCAGTTTTAAACTACAGACCAGAGTCTTTATTGGTCAGAAATTGTTGCTGTTACGGCAGAAAAGAAAAGCCCAAATCAGGAAATCAATGTTGGAGTTACTTGGCGAATAAATGTAGCAGTTACAGTCACTGGTGTGGAAAAAGTACTCAAATGTTTTACTCAAGCAAAAAGCAAAAGTAATACTGCAATGTAAAAATACTCTGTTACAAGTAAAAGTCCGGAATTCAAAGATGACTTGAGTAAAAGTACAAAAGTATCGCAACGCGTTGTGAGCTTGTAGATCTGCTATTTTCAAAAAGACCCCAAAAAATAGCCAATGGGTTGAAGTAAAAAATAAAATGGGAGCACCTCTTCTTCTTCTTCCACCGCTGCTAGCGAGTGAGTGTGTTTTCCGTAATCAAAGATGTAAAGTGTACAGTGTGATGGAACACAGCTACAGCAGAAAGGCAGCCTTTATGCCTCGTGCCAACACAAACAACGTGCTAGCGCCAGAGAGCGCCCGGCCCGGGCCTGGCCGGGCTGGGAGGTATACTCCTCCTCTACCACTCAATAGCCCCAGTGTCTGTCTGTCTGTCTGTCTGTCTGTCTGTCTGTCTGTCTGTCTGTCTGTCTGTCTGTCTGTCTGTCTGTCTGTCTGTCTGTCTGTCTGTCTGTCTGTCTGTCTGTCTGTCTGTCTGTCTGTCTGTGCCCGTGGGCTCCGGGATGCCATGCTGGAGGCTTTATACAGTTGGCACTGCCAGGGAAGGGAAGGGAAGGGCAGCAGCACACAGCGAGTATGACTGACACACTGACTGTTAGTTAGTCCAGAGCTCAGTGGTGGAAAAAGTTCTCACATTTTTTTTACTTAAAAGTATCAATACTGCAATGTAGAAATACTCTTTTACAAGTAAAAGTCCGGAATTTACTAGAGTAAAAGTACAAAAGTATTGGTATCAAAATATACTTAAAGTAAGTACCACAAGTAGAAAGTAGTCATTATGCAGAATGTCCCGTTTAGCAAGTTTTCAAATAATATAAAATGTATAAAAGATCTTAGATCTGCTTAGAAAATAGCAGATCTACAAGCTCACAATGCGTTGCATTGCCACGCATTGTGAGCTTGTAGATCTGCTATTTTCAAATGGCCGAAATGTATGTAGCGGTTAATGTATGTTTTGTAATAATAATCCACACACAATATTTTATTGAAAAATGTGAACATTTGCATAATATATTTAGCAGAGTAGTATTACTTCTGTTGTTTTTTCACAAAAACAACCCTGACATGCATACAGTCTCTGTCAGGGTGGAAACCTCATATGTCCAAGATACTTTTCAGGATTCAAATTCAAAAATATTAAAACTATAGCCGATCTGCTACTTTTGCTTGTTTGTTTTTGTGTGACGCTGTAGTGTGATCAAGTAGGGTGTTCATTTACTGATAAAATACAAAAAGTTAATATACGGTGATGAGAGGTTTCTGCCCGACAATAACATCCCACATCCCCCTTATACACAAACATCACACACACACACACACACACACACACACACACACACACACACACACACACACACACACACACACACACACACACACACACACACACACACACACACACACACACACACACAGTACTGTACGTATACTGTATATCAGGGGTCTTCAACGGGTCCGGGACCCCTAGGGGGTCCTCAGAGTTACTGCAGGGGGACCACCAAATCTTTGTGCGATAGGAACCTTTTTGTTTGTTTTTACATTAACCACTTCAACCCTAGAATCCCTATTCTGAGGGGAACATTAGCCGAAAATAGCCGATCTACAGGCTTGTAGATCGGCTATTTTCGGCAAAGACATTTGGTGTATAGAGGAAAAAAAGAGCAGATCGAGTACAAAGCCCACGATTAGTATTGAGGGTTTAAGTGAAGTAAACTAAAAAACATTAGTTCACACAACACTGATGAAATCTATGAAAAGGTTTAATCTGCAACACAATTTTATACAGTATGTAGTCGTGGAGGGTCCCTGCTTCATCTCTCTCTCAGCTACGGGGGTCCTTGGCCTGCAAAGGTTGAAAACCCCTGCTGTATATTCCAAATCATACAGACACATGAGTTATCTTTGGCTTCTCTGCCATTTACTGGCTTAATCAACAAAATAGTTACAGCTGGTCAGGCTTATATATCCCTGCCAGGCTACTGCAAGGGTGTATTAAATTAACACTAATTGCATTCAGCACAAACAGTAAATATAAGTCATATTACAGCCACACAATAAAGTGCTATTTGAAATTGTGCCTCGTCTTCCATAATTTGTGAGAACCTTGCTGTTTCCGTCTACAACAACAACAACAACAAAGTCATTTAGGATTGATTGTTTCCAAACGCTACTGTTTTTGGGAAGAGGCCGGAGCAGCACTAATACAATCTGTTCAAAGATCAAGCAAACACAAACAACACAATGCTCACGACGATCATTAATTTTGTATCTAATCACTGGTGTGGTAAATTCAATTGAAACAACAATCCCTTGTTGTTGAAACTAAACCTTCCAGTCAATTTGCCCAGTTCAATAGCATCATTTAGCTCATGGCCCTGGCTTTGATTGCATTGCCACAAGTACTCTCTATTTATCTCTCACTATCTCTATAAATCCTCTCTCTAGTCTCTTCGACTCTCTTCTCTCTCTCTCACACACACACACACACACACACACACACACACACACACACACACACACACACACACACACACACAGATAATTGTATATGGCCACTGTCGGGTAGAAACCTCACATCTCCGTATCTCAAACTTTGTCTGTTATTTAGTAAATGAACGCCTTACTTCATCATACAAGAGCGCCGCGTGTGTGCGTGTGTGCGTGTGTGTGTGTGTGTGTGTGTGTGTGTGTGTGTGTGTGTGTGTGTGTGTGTGTGTGTGTGTGTGTGTGTGTGTGTGTGTGTGTGTGTGTGTGTGTGTGCATGTGTGTGTGTGTGTGTGTGTGTAGTAGTAGTTTATATCCATGAGTTGAACAATCACTTTGGAACAGGGCATACTGTAGTGCAGTGGTTCTCAAACCTTTTCATGTCAAGGACCCCAACATGATTTGTATTTGGCCGCTGACCCTCACCTCAAATATTTTGTTCCAGGGACCCCCAGAAGCAAAGGTTTGAGTTCGCTTTAAAAAATATATATATTCAAAGATTTGCGCAAGTTTTCACGATATTTCAAAAATAGCAGATCTACAAGCTCATAGCGCGGCACTCGTGGGGGTCCCCTGGGGTTCCCCGGACCCCACTTTGACAACTAGTGAAGATGGCATCCTTCAGATGACGGGTAGCTCAGTCACTGTGGTGCCACATTAGACCCATGGAGGGCAGCTGCTCCAGCTTTAAGGAAATGAATGCGTTGTGTAATCACTGACTGTTTGAAAAGAGAGGCCTGCATCTGTTCCTGCTTAAGATCACTCTGTGTTAGTTACTGAGTGAGCAGCAACAGGGGCAGAGCAAACGGCATGGGGTATGTCCAAACTTTGCTCCTGCCATGCCACCACATTATTAGCCCCACCTCCCACCGGTGGTGTAAAGTAACTAAGTACATTTACTCAAGTGCTGTACTTAAGTACAATTTTGAGGTACTTTTACTCTACTGGAGTATTTCCAATTGTCTATACTTTTACTTTTACTCCACTACGTCTCAGAGGCAAATATTATACTTTTACTATAAATGGCTATATTATAAAACATACATTAACCACTTTAGCCCTATTTTATACATACAGTAGGCTAATTGAAAATAGCCGATCTGCTATTTTCAAACATTAGTACTTTTACTTTTGGCACTCTAAGTACGCCAATACTTTTGTACTTTTACTTAAGCAACATTTTGAACACAGGCCTTTTACTTGTAACAGAGTTTTTTTATATTGTGGTATTGCTAGTTTTACCCCCCCCCCCCCCCCCCCCCCTAGGTTTTAGGTTTTACCCCCCCCCCCCCCCCCCCCACACACACACACACACACACACGCACATGTGCCGTCCCTTCAGACCCCCTGAGTGAGACCACAGGATTGATCCACTGTGACTTGTGACAGGTGTGTGTCTCTGCCTCTTCCTCAAAATAGAACGTGGCGTGTCCCCCCCCCTCCCCTCCTCCCCTCCTCCCCGTCATCAAGCGAAAGCAGGTCAACTGTCTTTTTCATGGCCGAGCCTTTGAATAGCAACCCCCCCCGTCCGTCCCCCGTCCCCCCAGTCCATGACCTTCTCGTCCTCCATGGATGACATCATCACACGGTCCAATCTCAGTGCTCAGTCCAGACCTTCACTGTTATAGTGGCTTTTAAAAGGCAGTGTGCAGTGTCTTTTAAGACCAGCGGGTGGCACTGTCTGTCTGAAAGCACACTGGTGGTGGGGGGGGGCGGATTGCTCTGTTCCCGTTCTTGTAATAGAGCAGTTGCTCTCAAACCGTTTGAATTTAAAGGACCCTCCTACCTCCCCGTTTGATATGCGTTAAACCACGGACCCCCCCATTTGATACGATTTGTTGTTTTTTAATCTCTGGGACCCCAATGTACCCTATAAAATCCTCAGTGTTTACTTAACTCTGAGAGTGTACTAAATGGGAAACAGCTGTGTAATAGCTCTTAACATTGTCCGTGTGGCTGCAGTGTCATGCTCTTGTGACCATGATGCGTATTTATACCCCCAAGGTGGCTTCTGTCACATCTCAGAGAGCTGTATGCACAACTGCTATAGACACACCACCATTACACGAGGAGCCTTCTGTTCTTCTCTGCCTTCATATTTTTCCACGGTTTTCTCCTCCTTTTCTTCATTGACTGACCTCCAAATTTCTCAATGTCATTGGGGTACAAAAAACCTGTGCACGCCTTTTTTTTTAGACAACCCGGAGATTAAATCGGTGTTCCGGATTGCTGAGGCTGACGCAGGCTGTTTTGTCTGAATTATTCTTGCCCGTTGGTTGGTTGGTTTGGTTTGGTTCTTGTGGAGACGTGTCTTGTGCGTAGCAGACAGTATTATCCTTCTCCCTGGCTGGCGGTGTGTGTGTTTACCAGAGTGTGTCACCTCACATGGGTCTATTTTTAGCAAGACATCATTGTGCTTCTGTACAGAAGGGGGGGGAGGAGCCTTCGTGAAAGGCTACTGCTGAAATATGGGCTCTGGTAATGGACTGAGCTGAATGGGAAACATTGTATACGGGGGAAGAAAAAACAAAACCTGGGCTTTATGCTAATAACAGTGCTGTGTTTCCACCGCTAGACGTCCTTTGTCAAAGTCAAACTACTGAAGGCAGGATCTCTCCATCTTTGAAGTGATTTTTTTGGTGATTTTATAACATAAAAGTGCATGGACGAAACAGACAACCAAGCAGACTAACAAAATAACATAAATAAAAAGAAAAGGTTGAGAGAGAAAATAAGATAAAAATAAATATAGTTTGTGGTGTGTGTCATTATATACTTGAGTGAACACAGGTGCGTACACACACGCACACACACACACACACACACACACACACACACACACACACACACACACACACACACACACGCACACGTACACACACACACACACGCACACGCACACGCACAGGGAACGAGTATGAATGTGTTGCTGCTGCTGACCAATTAAAACATGTAGTTATTTTAAAAGGCAACAACAAATGCACACGCACGCACGCACGCACACAGGGAACGAGTACAAATGTGTTGCTGCTGCCAACCAATTAAAACATGTCGTTATTTTAAAAGGCAACAACAACAACAAAACAACATCAACAGTCTGGCCGGTGCCTCCATTTTGAGTCTGTACCAGCCGGCAGGCCTCATGGACACATTGTTCCTGTTGGAATGTGTATGAGCCCAGGCATTACTAAGTGATAATAGTATATGAGCCCAGGCATTACTACGTGATGTATGGATGGACATGTTTTTAAGAGAAGTTCTTTAAGACATCATGAGCTCTTTGATCATGAGTCCCATATAGGTGGGGTTCTGGATCTAGGGGTTCCTTGAGGCGGGTTACAGGAGGGTCCCCAAAAAAATTAGCTAATATTGCATCAAAAATCTTTTTAACCACTTAAAATTTTCAGCGAAAGCTTTCCCCACAATAAAATAAAACAGAAAATACACTAGTATAGAGCCCTGAGGGACACCGGTCAACCATATGGGGTTTAAGTGGTTAACCCTGTTTTATACTTTGGCTATTCAAAATAGGTGTGAGCTTGTAGATCGGTTTTCGAAACATTCAGAAAAATATTGAAGAAATTGAAATTATTTAGACATTCTTTTAATACAATCTTCTCATATGGGGGTCTCTCCCTGTCTCAAAATCTTTTTCAAATCGGGGGGGGGGGGGGGGGGGGGGGGGTCCGCGCCACGGCCGGCCAAATAAATACATATCAATTTAGGGGTCCATCCTTGACGTGAAAAAAAAATGCCCTGAGAGTGAGTGAGAGAGAAGCGAGTGCTTTTAAAGCGTGTGATGAATGGGACAGGTTTTAAGAGCAGCCCGTCAGACATGATGAGCTTTGATCATCCGTCCCCACGGATCCCAGAGGCAACACATCTGCTGCAGCCTGGCTGCCAGAGAGCCAGAGAGACCATGGGATGTGTTGAGCAGACACAGCATATCCTTTCATTACTGTCACTGCGGCCCTATTTATACACATCCACTGCCAACTCCTTATTATCAACACCAATCCTTTTACTCCCAAACATTTAACGGGGAAAATGTGTGTGTGTGTGTGTGTGTGTGTGTGTGTGTGTGTGTGTGTGTGTGCGCGTGTGTGTGTGTGTGTGTGTGTGTGTGTGTGTGTGTGTGTGTGTGTGTGTGTGTGTGTGTGTGTGTGTGTGCGTGTGCGTGTGCGTGTGTGTGTGTGTGTCTGTGTCTGTGCGCGTGATTGTGTGTACCTGTATTACTATACTTGTGAGGCCCATATGTCACCCACAAGTATGGTAGAATTTGAGAAACACACAAATAAATGGCTGTTTTATGGTAAAAAGTAGGGTGTAGAGTTGGTTGGTTATAGGATTAGACATTTAGAGGTTAGGTTAAGCTGTTGGGGTTGGAGTAATCTCTCTCAAAGCAGAATATGTCAGCACCACTGCCTTAGCACTTGTTGTTAGTGGTAATAAACACAGAAGCACCCGGGAGGAAGTGAACTAAGAAAAGGGGAGGAGCCAAACCCAAGTTCCTGTTTTACGCAAAAAAGGAGGTTGTGCCCCCAGATGCCAAAACAAAGGACCCCCATTCCCCCCCTTATTTGTTTTACCTAATGTGTTCCCAGATTGGGTTTGGAGTTACGCAGCACACCGATGTCACGCACCAGAAAATAGCCTACAAGCTCACGACGCAACACAACAGCGATGTATGGCTATTTTCGATGGCGTCCTAAAATGTTCTCACAAGTATAGTAACGCGTGTGTGTGTGTGTGTGTGTGTGTGCGCTCTCTCTCCACCTCTCTCTCTCTCTCTCCCTCTCTCTTGAACGTCTCCAACTTCTCCAAGTGTTAGCCAAGCTGTCGTTGCCCCCCCCCCCTCCCCCCCACCACGTCTCTTTCAGAATATCGCCGTAGTATCAAACGATGACATCACCCTCTCTCTCTCGGTTCTAATTGCTTCCAGACCCGGGGGCTAGAGGGGGCCGAATTTTCGTTTTATTTTTCCATTTGTGTCGTTTTTTTTTTTTTTTTTTTTGCAGCACTCAGTGGCGGCAGGCGGCTTTCGGCTGCGTCCAGCGAAAGCAAAAAAAGATGATGAGAAATGATGCATGACATCATGTAGACACGACGAGCGCACGGCCCCGGCCTCTCTTTAGTCTTTATCTTGTCGGGTGGAAACCTCATATGTTCCCAAAACTGTGACTTTTCAGGATTCATATTCAAAAGCATCAAAAGTAGCAGATCTACAAGCTCGAAACGCGGCGCGAAGCGACGCGTTTCGAGCTTGTAGATCTGCTACTTTTGATGCTTTTGTGTGACACTGTACGATAAAGTAGGGCGTTAAAGGAGTAGTTCAGCCAAAACATTACTTATTTCCTATCAATTACACATCCCATGAAGAATTGAATTAATGGAGATTTTTTTAGTTTTTGTCGCATTCCCAAGCCAATTATTTGATTACCGGCGGTCTATCCGGTAGGAGACACAAAAGTGTCTCTTACCGGATACATAAGCATCTTTATTATTATCATCAAATTATTGGCTTAGGAATGTGACAAAAACTTTTTAAAAATCTATGCTTCATGGGGTGTGTAATTGATAAAAAATAAGTACTTTTTTGGGTGAACTACTCCTTTAATTTATGAAAAAAATGAAAGTTAGAATATGGAGATGAGTGGTTTCCGCCCGACAGCAACGATATACAACACTAAAGTGCTTTCTGGGAAGGAGAGGAGAGGAGAAAACCTCGCTCACGTTCCTCCAAATTCCTTTTTACTCTCTCTGTTCCTCGTCCCTGCTTAGATTTTTTCCTCTGCCCTAAGAGAGTCCCAGGACGTTTGACCAGAATTCTCTCTTGTCTGATAATATTACTGCTACACGGCTAAAATCCTCAGCGTTGGGCTCCATAAGGGTCCATTTGGTTCCATTTGTACAATCGCAGAGTTAACCACTTAAAACCCTATATATACTAAAGTTGACTGGAATTCCCCAGGGGTCTATGCTAGTGCCCCTCCTTTTTTCGCTCTACTCTAACCACTTTAACCCTCTATTCTTAGTGAAAAATGGACCCGAGTTGCAACTGTACTTTTTTGCGCTTTGTACGCTTTTTTCACTCTGTACAAAATCTCTTCCCCAAAAATAGCCGATCGCGTCACAACGCATCATGAGCTTGTTTTAAAGCGCTCTTAAAACGTTTCCCCCCAGAATAGGAATGCTTGGGTTCGAGTGGGTTTAATGAGTTTGCTGAAAATAGCCAATCGACTGGCTGTGTTGTAGATCTGCTATTTACCACCCAAAATGAGCTCTATAGAGTTCAAGTGGTTAAACGAACACAATTGGACAGTGTTGTACCGATATATAGTGGATCTGGATGGAAATGGAAATGCACCTGATAAAGGCATTGTGTTTGAAGCCAGCCATGGATGTCTCTTTGGCCTTGTCCCAGTTTTAATGTTTCTGGGTGGGTGGGTGGTGGACTGGAGGGAGGGGGGGTGAGGGGAGTAGGTCATGGAGAATGTTGGAAGTAAGAACTGAAAACATAGAAAGACCATATGTACTGAGTTGAAGTGAGCGAGAGAGAGAAAGAAAGAGAGAGAGAGAGAGAGGAGGGGGTTTATGAGCACCAGAGTGGGGCCTCTCTGCTTGGAATTCCCAAATATGACATCATTCCACACAGCACAGAGCTGTGCACTGCAGGACTGGTCCTAACCCAGAGAGAGAGAGAGAGAGAGAGAAAGAATGACACAGAGAGAGAGAGAGAGAGAGGAGAGAGAGAGAGAGAAAGAATGACAGAGAGACAGACAGAGAGAGAGAGGGAGAATGAGACAGAGAGACAGACAGAGAGAGAGAGAGAGAATGAGACAGAGAGAAAGAGAAAGAGATTGCATGTGTCCTTAAAGGTACACTATGAACCCGTTTGATGTGCATTTAATATAATTGATAGTTATTAAGGGTTTATGGGAAACGGTGGACCTTTATGATGACATCCATATTGACAGAGAAAATCCCCCTTTGTCTGTCTGGTCTGTTCTCTGTCTTCGTGCTGTTCCCATGGTACGGTCGGCGACCAGGCATCAACCGCAGACACGGAGACGAAACAAAACTTTTGAGAACCACTGGTATTGTAAGTCCACATACCAGCTCTGACATTGTGATAAACCGGTTCCGGAAAACTATTCCAAATGTGATGGAACCGATTCTGGGTTTGTCAATGTTGGATCCGATCCGGTTCCTTCGGTTCCGGGTCCGGGCAGTGGTGGAAAGAAACTAAGTACATTTATTTAAGTACTGTACTTAAGTACAATTTTGAGATATTTGTACTTTACTTGAGTATTTCCAATTTCCAATACTTTTACTTCTACTCCACTACATCTCAGAGGCAAATATTGTACTTTTACTCCACTACATTTATTTGAAAACTTTAGTTACTTTTCAGATCTAAATTATTATATTATTAAACACACATTAACCACTTTAGCCCTATTTTATGCCTAGGCTATTTGAAAAATCTACAAGCTCACAACGCGTCGCATCGCGACGCGTTGTGAGCTTGTAGATCTGCTATTTTCAAATATTTAGTACTTAGTACTTTTACTCAAGTAAAGTACCTAATCATACACTGTCCTGCTGTAAACATGGAGAACAAGGGCAATGTCACAGCCACCAAGGGTATAGCCGCTAAAAACACCTGGAAGTGGGTTGTGGTTTATCACACTCCAACTTGGCAGCGTTGCAGAGACACACAGAATGTTCAGTGCTTTGTCACAACAAATAACTGATCAAATATTGATCGTATTGAAAATCGTGAGAGTGGCCCTTTGAGCGGACCACTTCAGTCCTACACTTAGTACGACGAATAGCCAAAATAGCCGATGAGCTTGTAGATCGGCTCTTTTCGATGTTTTTTTTAAATGTCTGTTATGAACAGGACAGGGAGTCCAAAAAAGGGCCGGCAAGTTGAAAGTGGTTGAATAAAGGTTGAATAAAAGAAAAAAGAAAGAGAGACTGAAGGATAGAGAGAGAGACAGGCGGAGGTGGATGAAAATAATACTTATGGATCTTTTGTGCGAAGGGAAATGTATCTGGCTGCTGCCTAGTTTAACCTGGTATTCATATAATTTAGTCATAATCATATTTTGGATGTTTGAAGCCCCACAGACATGACAGGCCTGACTGGGGGGTTTTAGAAGCCTTCAAATGAGACGGTGTTAATATGAGGAACTGTGATATTACTTCATATCTCATTCCCACAAACAAACAAATAAGCGGAGCCTCTATTTAGACGTTCCCCCGTGGTCCATACCCGTCCAGCAGCAAAACAAACACAGACCTCAAGGATCATTTAATAATACTGGACTCATTTAAAAAAAAACTGTGTGCGTGCCTGTGTCCCTTCCTCTTGGGCTTTCTACAGAAATGGCTAAAATGTCAATTTGCTAGAAGTGTGTTTGATGTTTTCTTTTGCTCCGTGTTTCTGTTTTGAGTGTTTTGTTTACCGTCAGTCTCAGAATAAATGGATTTCAGTAGCGGTGTGACAGGTGAAGGCTGTGAGTTGATTGGAGTGTTTGTGGCCTCTCTCTCTCTCTACAATGCATCAGCAGCTGCAGTCACTGGAGCCCTTAGAGCCCAAGGTCTCTCCTATATATACTGAAATAGCCCAGTAGGTCATTTTTCAGTCTGAATGTCTGCTTAACTAATAGCATTTCACTGTCTGGTCATGCATAGGGATGGGATGATAATCGTTGTTATCGTTTATCTTGATAAAACATTTGGAAAGTGATTAAGTCTGTCTGTGGGTTTCATAAATATTAAACCAATAAAAAATATTATATTTCCTGAAAAGTAACCGTTTTGGACATACAAGGTTTCGGCCCGACATCGACGGTTACACGTTATTTTGTCGCTGTCGGGCAAAATTAACAATGCCCCTTGCCCGTTCAAGAGAAGGTATTTAATATAGGGGCAACGATTCGGTCGTGTAGACCTTCCACATGCCTGTGGAAGGTCTACACGACCTGTGGAAGGTCTACAGTGGCTCAGGGGTAGAGCGGGCCGGTTGAGCGGCCGGATGGGACCCGCAAGTTTCCCAGTTCGATCCCGGGCTCCCCCTAGAGTTAGTGTCGTGGTGTCCTTGAGCAAGACGCTGAATCCCTAATTGCTCCCGATGAGCAGGTTGGTGCCTTGCATGGTTTCCTCCGCCATCGGTGTATGAATGTGTGTGTGAATGGGTGAATGTAATGCACAATCTATGTAAAGCGCTTTGGATAAAAGCGCTATATAAATGCACCATTTACCATTTACCATAAACGACTGAAACCTGGTTCCTATATTCAGTACCTCCTCTTGAACGTGGCAGGTGGCAGTATGCGGGTACATCTTTTATTGTTCATTTCGTCTACAGTGTGTCGCCTACGCACCTGCTTTTAAACACATCTGGGCGTGCGGAAGTTCTTTTTCACCACTTCGCTGTCGGGTAGAAACCTCCTATCTCCATATTCTACCTTTTTGTGTTTTTCCGTAAATTATCGCCCTACTCGATCACGCTACAGCTTCACACAGAAGTAGCAGATCCACAAGCTCGAAACCATGCTTGTAGATCTGCCACTTTTGATGTTTTTGAATTTGAATCCTGAAAAGTAACAGTTTTGGACATTTATGAGGTTTCCGACCCGACCGAGACGATTTGTTTCCTCCTTTAAAGTGATTCTTTCTTCCACTCGCTCCTCATTCTCCAATCTAGTCGTTTGAAGTCCCAGACGAGAAGAGTTAAAAAAAAAAAAAAAAAGAAGGGCCAGAGAGGAAGCAATCATTTTAGGGTCCATGCCTAGTAATTAGGACGACATCAGCGCCTCCCTTCTGAGAGACGTGCGCGCCAGTGATTGGTGTCCCTTGTAAAAAAAAGAAAAAACGGCATCCATCTGGGAACTATTCTCTCTCCTCTTGTTTCCTGTGCCCTGGTGTCATTAGATAGAAAATACCTCTGACAAGGGGGCAGTTAGTCCTCCTCCAAACACCCCCCCCCCCCCCCCCCCCCTCTGCATCTCTCTCTCTCTTCTCTCAAAGGAGTGATTAGCCTCTGGACCGGTCGTGTCAACAACCGGGGAACCCCGCGGATGAGAGGCCTTTGCTGTGTAACAGTACCGCCGGGGGGGGGGGTTGGGAGTTGTAACTAAGTACGTTTATGCAAGTACTGTACTAAAGTGCAAGTTTGAGGTACTTTTACTTTTGTGTATTTCAGTTTTTTTGATGTTTTTGTACTTCTAATCTACACCACCACATCTCAGAGGCAACTAGTGTACTTTTTACTTCACTACAATTATTTGAAGACTTTACTTTGTAAACGTAACCAAGTACGTTTACTCAAGCACTGTACTTAAGTACAAGTTTGAGGTACTTTTACTTTACTTGAGTATTTCAGTTTTTCGATATTTTTATACTTCTACTGTACACCGCCACTCGCCACATCTCAGAGGCAAACATTGTACTTTTTACTTCACTGCAATTATTTGAAGACTTTACTTTGTAGATTTAGATTATTTCAAAACATTACATTCACCACTTGAGCCTCGTTTTATACTTTGGGAAATACAAGCTCACAACTTGTCGCATTTGTGAAATTATTTTCGAATTTAGAACTTTAACTTGTAGTTGTAATACATCATTTCTACATCGTGGCATTACTTCTTCCACCACCGTTGACGGACATGTGTGTCATTTTTAGATTACTTTGGGCTATTCATAAATAGCAGATATACAAGCTCATAGCGTGGCACAGAGTGCCGCGCTATGAGCTTGTAGATCTGCTATTTTTTTGAAAATTTGTGCAAATATTTGAATATATTATTTTTTAATGGGAGATAAGAGATCTTTGCTGGAATAAAGTGAAGGTTGCAGGAGAGAAAGCATTGGAAAGGCCTCCTCTCAGCATGTAGACCTATCTACACATCCTGAAAGCCTCTATTAATAGAGAGGTGCTTCTCTTAGCTGCTAGCAGCACATTTGCCGTCTCTCTCTCTCTCTCTCTCTCTCTCTCTCTCTCTCTCTCTCTCTCTCTCTGTCTCTCTACCCGCTTACAGTACATACGTTCCTCCCGGGTGCAGGTGGGAGACTTGCAAAAAGGTACTAGCAGCCAGAGATGATCGCTCACTCCCAACCCCATTCTCTCTCTCTCTCTCTCTCTCTCTCTCCGCCAGCCTCCCTCCCTCCCTCTGTCTGCCCCTGACATCCCTGCTCTCCTTTTCGCTGTGGCCCTGTTATGTTCCGGCTGTTTCTCACACTCGGTACATCTTCCAGGATCCTTCCTCTCTCCACCTCCCCTCATCTTTTTTTTTTCAACCTGTCCATCTCCCCCCTCTCTCTCTCCTCTCTTCTAGTGGTTAACCTCCCCGCTTCCCTCTCTCAACCTCTAAAACTCTGCTCCCTATGGGGGGGGGGGGGGGGAGGGGGCACTCCCTGTCTTCCTCTATCTACCCCCCCCAGTCCCAGCCCCATGACTGAGAAAGGAAAAGAAGAAAAAAATATTTCCCTTTCCTCTCCTCTCCTCTGTCCAGGGTCATTTATATTCCCTGCTCCTGCAATCAGCGCCATGCAGGAGGAGGAACCCCCCCCCCCACCCCACACACACACACACACACACACACACACACACACACACACACACACACACACACACACACACACACACACACACACCCCCTTCCCCTCTCAGCACCCCGCCCCTTTTCCATACTGCTAGCTAGAGAGCAGAGCCTGGCAGTGTGAAGGCAAGAAGAGCCCAGACTCTTCCACCCTGTGCTGCCACCCCTCCCTCACACTCACACCAGCCGGGGCGTGCCGATGAGAGAGAGAGAGAGAGAGAGAGGGAGGGAGAGAGAGAGGGGAAAAAAGGGAGACCTTCCATTTGTCAGTCAAAGACTCCTAGAGCTCCACTTTAATGCTAGAGTGACTGGAGTCTGTGTGTGTGTGTGTGAGTGTGTGAGTGCCTCTCCACTCCACTGGGAGCTGCTTGCCTCAAGGCTAGAGCCATGGGAGCGCTTGCTGGAAGCGCAGCACAGCGGCAGCGGACACCCACAGGGCTACGGAGAGTACACTGCTGCTGCTGCTGCTGCTGCTGCTGGGAGACTCTGCTGTTAGTAAGCGTCTCTGCTGCTGAAGAAGAAGAAGGAGCCTACGGGCAGGCGTTGTTCATGGGGACTGTGACTGTGACTGCTGCTGCTGCTGGGGAGGACTGACTGGGTAGTGTTTGTAATGTAATGTAGTCCCAGTCTGCCTGGTGACTGACTGACTGACTGACTGACTAAAACTGACTGACTGGCTGGCCAGCATGTGGTGTTTGCAGTGTAACTCTGAGAAGACCCAGTCTCTGCTCGAACTGGAGCTGGATGGATGGTAAGAGTATAGTGGACTGCGCGTGCGTGTGTGTGTGTGTGTGTTTATACGCATGTCGTGTGTGCGTTTTGTCATTGGAGGTGACACTAGGGCTTTGGAAGATCACGAGAAGCGTTTGATAAATAGTATAGAGAGACACAGTTGGTTTTCTCTTGTATGACATATTGTGCAAAATATATGCAAAATGCTTCTTTTTTTTGGGGCGGGGGGGGGGGCATGTCTGCGTCCCACATTAAATGTAATAATAAGACTCAATGGTGCAAAGTATTGTCCGAGAGGGTCCGGGTCCGTCTTGCCTTTTTTTTTCTTCCAAAGTTGACTCACCTTCTATGGAAAAACGGATCATGTCTCCTCTAGTGGGTCACTGTACTGTATGTCTCGCCGTACTGCTAAACGGAAATAGCAGATCTACAAGCTCACAATGCGTCGCGGACGCGACGCATTGTGAGCTTGTAGATCGGCTATTTCCGGGCGCACGACACAAAGTATAAAACCGGGCTTTATAAGTCTGTCTCCACAGTACTGTACGACTCACTCCACAGACACCATCTGTGAGTTGGATTGACCCCACCGTCCCACCTCTCTCTCTCTTGCGTTGAAGGGCATTCCTGTGGCGTGTTGTGTCTGTGGCTGCTTGCCGGCTGTGTGACGGTTGCTGGTGGTTGGTTGGGTTGGTTGGCTTCCTGATGGCTGGGGGTCTTCAAAGGGCAGGTGCAGAATTATATCTGCTGCGTGATTATTAAATGATTAACAACCGAGAGAACATGACAGACAGTCAAGTCGATTCCGTTTGGCTTGTTGCCGCTGTGTGTGTGTGTGTGTGTGTGTGTGTGGGGGGGGGGGGGGGGGGGGGGGGCATAATAATTACTGTCTGAGAGATTTCTCAGGTATTTGATTCGTTGATGGCCGTATGGCAATGTAATGACTGTTTAATGTAATGTGCACATATGCTGTGAGGCTCGCTCATTGATCAAGTAAAAAATTCCTCGGCAACTAATTAGCGTCAAGTAAGCCGTGACTGACTGGAGGCCGGAGCTTTCAATCCAAACTCAAAGCAATTACACCTTCTCATTATGCTTACTCTGTCATTTGTAGCGTAGCGTTAGCAATCCCTAACAGAAGTTTGAGGGTTTTTTTACCCAACAGATGGAAGTTATTCAACTGTCTGCAAGATTAATGATGTTTAGTTTGTTGGTGTTATAAGTAATACGGTGTAACGTTAACATAGTATGGCTGTCTTTTAAGGGTGAAGAATAGATGGATGTACTGTGTAGTGTCTTTGCTTTCGGTTGGTTGGTAACCACTCTAAACTATTGCAATGGATGAGAGAGAGCAAATTACAGTTTTTCTGACCATGCACACGCGTTCTTAGCTTGAAGACGGTGGTGGAAAGTAACTACGTACATGTACTTAAGTACTGTACTTAAGTACAATTTTGAGGTATTTGTACTTTAGTATTTCCAATTCCCAATACTTTTACTTCTACTCCACTACATCTCGGATCCAAATATTGTGCTTTTACTCCACTACATTTATTTGAAAACTTTAGTTACTAGTTACTTTGTAGATTTTGATTATTATTACAAAACATACATTAACCACTTCAACCCTATATACATTTCGGCCATTTGAAATGAAAACTTTAAATGGGACATTCTGCATAATGAGTACTTTTACTTTTGGTACTTTAACTACATTTTGATGCCAAAATGTTGGACTTTTACTCAAGTGCATTTTGAATTCTGGTCTTTTACTTGTAACAGAGTATTTCTATATCGCAGTATTGATACGTTTACTTAAGTAAAAAAATTTAGTACTTTTTTTCCACTGCTTGAAGATCATTTCCTTGTCTGCAAGTGGAAGTAAACGCATCCGGGTACGGTACAGATGGAGTATAAATTGAGTTTTAACATTTTACAACCAGACGTTTCAGGAGTTTGTCTAGGATCCTGTGGACTGTATATATAATACAGTCAACTGTCTGCTGGAAAAAAAAAACTCTGAGCAGATTCTTCTGCCAACTGGCCCGGCACAGCTTGCAAGCTGAGTCACTATGTAAAGTTCAACCTGGTCCTGGTGCCTTCAATAATAAAAAACATCACATTAGCATGGATCACCATGCAAACCATCTTAGTCATCGTTGTGCATCATGCATGCTTACTTTGTAGACACTGAATAAAAACTTTTAAACCACGTTAAACCAGACCAAGGACCCCTTCGCTGAGGGAGGGGAAGCAGAGACCCCCCACTACATATTGTATACAGTTGTGTTGCAGATTAAACTTTTTCATAGATTTCATAGATAGCTTCATAGACTTGTTTGACAGCACTATCATCAGTCTTGTGTAAATTAATGTTGTTGTTTTTCTTTTTCATTTAACCGCTTAAATCTCAATACCTAGTAAACTTGACCTTTGGCTCTGTACTTGGTTTGCTCTTTTCCCCCCTCTACCCCAAACCTAAGGTTCCCCTCAGAATAGGGATGCTAGGGTTGAAGTGGTTAATGTAAAAAAAAAAAAGAAGAAAATAAATCCTATCACGGCCGGCCCCCCTGTTGTAACTCTGAGGACCCACTAGGGGTCCCGGACCCCCCTGTCGAAGACCCCTGCTCTACACCAAATCTCTTCGCCAAACAAGCTCATAATGCATCACAACAGACTGGTTATTTTCAGCGAATGTTCGTTTCTTTTTTTCCTATTATGACAAACCCAGAAATAGGGCCCTCTATAGGGTTTTGATTGATTGAATACTTCATTAACAGTTTGCAAAAAAGGTACAGAGGTATAATGCTAAAAGTATAACACAAAAGGCCCTGCTGAGGGCTCGTTTCCATTCTGGTCGTACGTATTCAATTCATCAAAGGTTTATGCGCTTCTTCTAAACGTTCCCTCGTACTTTGTCCGACTCGTCACTGTGTGGTCTTCTCCTCCACTTTGACCCCCGGAGACATTCCTTCACATCGTGTGTCGTGGTGTTGCACGCGGACCTGTGCGCTCTCTGCCTCTGTATTTATGAGCGCTCTCAGAGGAGACAGAAAACATCTGCCATGATGAGGGGAGGGCAACATGTGTTGCTGTGTGTGTGTGTGTGTGTGTGTGTGTGTGTGTGTGTGTACTGTGCGGTGTGCTCGCGTCTGGGGGTGAGAAGTGGGGGGTACCGGGCCCATGGCAGTTTGATTGATAAGGTCAGTTCGTTGCTGAAAGACGTGGTTAGAAATGTTTACCGCGCTGCTCGCTGCGACTGGCTTCCAGAGTTCACCCCAATGAATGACTCGATTCTGTTCTGCTTTCTTTCTGTTCCTTTGAAAAGGGGGGCAAAGAGAGAAGGAGAAGAAGAAAAAAAAGATGACGCGCAACTCAAAGCACAATTCTTGAAGTCGAGCGGCGGGGCCTTTTATATGGTTGATGAGAAAAACATGCGTGTGTGTGTGTGTGTGTGTGTGTGTGTGTGCGCTGCTGCAGCGCAGTAAGACCGCAAGTTTCTACAAGAGTCGGTTCCAGGGAGGACCCCCAAGGGGGGACCAAATGGACCCTTACGGATCTATAACTCTCGGTTCCAGGGAGGACCCCCAAGGGGGGGGGGGGGCAAACGGACCCTTATGGATCTGTAACTCTGAGAGTGTACAAGTGGAACCAAATGGACCCTCACGGGTCCATTTGGTTCCACTTGTACACTCTCAGAGTTAAATAAACTCTGTAGGATTTTAATAGAGATGGAAAAGAAAAAACGTCAAATGGGGGTCTGTGTGGACTACCACGTTTCAAGCTGGGGGTCCTCGAAATGAAAGCGAGAGTGAGAATCGCGGCCGTTAAAACCTCTCTTCTGTGCATTTTACTTGGAAGGTACTTTTTAGGCTGTATAGCGAGTTCTCTCCATGCCTGGCTCTGGCCTGCACTTCATTAGCAAGCCCCTCGATTCCCAGAACTCCTCCTGTAGATGTGACTCCTCTTTTCCGGGACGGAGGAATGTTTCTTTCTCCCCCAGGTCCAGCCTGATGGAATGGGGTTGAGGCCCGGGCTAGGGGCTCTCCTCCCCGCGTTCTTCTGGACCCTTCTTCTTCTTCTTCTGGATGTGTTGAGAAGAAAGGGGGGCTTGGAGGAGGAGGAGGAGGAGGACCCCCCCAAAAAAAGCAGCCCACCCCCCTAGAACTTATGGCTGAAAATCACTGCCAGCTGAGCTGGTTCTTATCCATTCATGGATCAGAGCTACAAGCAGGGCCCCCGCTTGGATAAAGGAGGAGGAGGAGGGGGGGTAGAGGACAACCAGATTTGGAGTATCTGTACATCGCTTAAGTGTTTGTTGTTGCGGAAACGTATGACTCACTATGTTTCGAAAAACAAACGTTGTAACTTTTGACTCCATTTACTACGTTTCTAGGAAGGAACCCCTTTAAGCTTCAGAATTTGTGGAAACGGTAGAGCCAGAGAGTTGCGTCACTTCATCGGGCCAGTCTTCTACAGAGCCTTTTTCGAAGTAGTAACAAAGCCCTGAACCGGAAGTTTACGGAATGCACTGGGAGTCTATATGAGCGTTTGTCACACTATTTCGAGTTTTACATGAACCACGTGACCGGCGGCGCTGTTTTCTGCAGGTGATGCAACTCTCTAATATAAGGCTCTGGGTATAGGTCTAGAAGCTGCGATGCGTTGTTTTTGATTGATTGATTGAAGACTTTATTAGTCAGAAACGCAAACGACACGAGGTACGGTCAGACATTTTAGGCTAAAAGGAAAAACGAGCACAAAAAAGTCACATTTGACAGAGCAAATTTCACTTAGTAGTTAAGTTGAGTAATCTTTGACCAGAAGTGTACTGTATATATGACTCAAGTGCTGGCGGCTGAGAACTTTGTCCACTATTGGCTGATATATAAGCATGTGGCCTCCCTTTGTTATTGTTTACATTGCTGTGTTTACAGAAGGATTGTGGGAATTGCTAATGGTAGGAAACGACCCCAGATAAACAGCTAATATTTCATCACTTTTCTGCTCCAAACCCATATATATATTTGATGGATGTAAACAGGTTGCTGAGGGCAATGTCCTATTTTATACTTTGCTGTACAGTGGCGTCTCGTGGCTAAAATAGCCGGCTAGCTTCCCTCTTATTTTTTATTTTTTTAGGTTGTTAGTGGTTAAGAACTGATAGGATCAGTAATGATGTGTTTTTTAGAATAAGACCCTGTTTGGCATATAAGTTAATGGACCGTCTGCCTGTTACGGGCCGTCCACATCAAGCCCTATAACCCCTAACCATAACTATAACTCTAAATATATTGTTTTAAAAAAAGCATTCTGACTCTAGTGGATGGCCGTGTCCACACCACCACAGCTATAAGGACAACAGCAGTCTGGATGCTGTAGTTATCCTCCATTATATCTTCAAAACATCTGCTGCTTTATAAAAGTCACGTCCTTTCTCCCTTTTCCCCGCCAACTTGATCAGCTGACCTGACAGACAGTGTTGCCAGATTCTGTGAGAGAAACAAGCAACCAGGTCTAGGAAAACCAGCCCAAAAGAAGCTACTATGTGCCACGTGAGCACTTTAACATATACATCAGCTATTTGAAAATAGCAGATCTACAAGCTCACAACGCGTCGCGATGCGACGCGTTGTGAGCTTGTAGATCGGCTATTTTCATCTTCAATCTTGCCGGGGAAATTATAATAAGCAGATCTGGCAACCCTGCTGACAGACAGGATGACCTCAGAGAAGGACGGTTTCCTCTCTCTCTCTCTCTCTCTCTCTCTCTCTCTCCCCTCTGTCCAACAATGGGCTCAACTTCTTTTGAAAAGCATAATTGTGCTGAATCCTCAAAAACACATGAACATCTGTCCCTCCATTTTGTTCTCCTGCATCATTGTCCCTCATTTACCCCTAATGGAGTGTAAGAAATGCAGCACACATGGGACAATAAGGACTCTTCAGTTTGCCACGTAAATAAAGAATAAAATAAGGAATACATAATAAGTATTATTTGGCTGTGTGGTATACGCTCCATACACTTTTGTTTTATATACATATTGTATCGTTGCTGTCGGGTGGAAACCTTGTGTATCCAAAACCGTCTTTTTAAAATGATTTTTAAAACATTTTAAAATAGTTCACAACTTGTCGCATTTGCTATTTTCACTACTTTGTGTGTGACACAAAGTAGTGAAGTTTTTTTTTTACGATATACATATACAGGTGTCTGTTGGCTAGGCTGAGAGAAAATGACGTCAAAGAACAAAATGGAGGGATATAGTATGTGGGCCATGTGCAGCAGCCCCCATGAGGAGAATGAGGTCACTTCCTGTCCCCAGTGTTTTTGTAGGTGATATGGGGGGGACGCAAGCCCCAGAGGACCTGTAGCTGTAGAGGCTATAAAAAACACTTTGTAATCCACAGAAAACTCATTTTACACAGAATTCATTCTTATGCCAGTAGTTAATATTATTATTTATTACTATTTCTTCTTCTTCTTCTTCTTCTAACGTTTGTGCCGCATCTTATGACCAATCCTGTGCCGTCTTGCTTCAAAAAACTTGATTGACATTGTCAACCAGTATAGGTTTTGCCCCTCCCCTTTCTTAGTCCACTTCCTCCTGGGTGCTTCTTTGTTTATTCCTACTAAACACCAACGCCACATGTTTAAGGCAGTGGAGAGATTCATTGTTCAGCGATGAAGCTGTGAACAAAGGTCACCCCGCCATGCAAACGATGGCATCTGCTTTCAGACTGCTGTGACTTCATTCTAAAGTTAAATTGATATGCTCTTGTCGCGTGGCGGTCGGAGTTGCTTGCCAAAAGGACTGACCTTCAAGCTAACAAGGTGTCACATCTATTGTCCCATGGAGTATAAAGTGAGCTTCATCAGTGTGACTCTGGCTGTGTGTCACAGTTTGCGTTGTCAGGTGGTTCGGAGAGATTCATCCTCATCGCCATGATGGGAACACAGGATGTATATAGTTGCTGTCGGGCAGAAACCACTTTTCGAGTTTTTTTCCCGTAAATTAATGCCCTACTTGATCCCACTATAGTGTCACACAAAAGTATCAAAAGTAGCAGATCCGCAAGCTCGAAACGACGAGTTTTGAGCTTAGAAAGAGAGAGAGAGAGAGAGGAAACTGTCCTTCTCTGAGGTCATCCTGTCAGGTCAGCTGATCAAGTTGGCGGGGAAAAGAAGAGAAAGAACGTGACTTTTGTAAAGCAGCAGATTTTTGAAGATATAATGGAGGATTTATGTTTATTTATGTACGTATTTTTCATTTGAAAATAGCAAAGCAGATCTGCAAGCGTAAAACACACGTTGTGTGAGCTTGTAGATCGTCTATTTTTGCTATTTTTCGCTCAAGGAAGTACCGTATATGGCAGTGGTTCCCTGGGTGCCTTTAGAGGGTTCTAAATTGACCCTTACAAGTCTGTAACTCTGACAGTAAACAAATGGAACCAAATGGACCCTAACGGGTCCATTTGGTTCCATTTGTTTACTGTCAGAGTTAAGGGGGGGTCCTTGAAATGTTAAAGTTTGAGAACCACTGGTATATGGGTTAAGAAAATGCAGTTCTTTTTTTTTTTACAAATCAAATCCTCGGCTGGTATAATTGGGTTATCGTACGTAAGCAGGGATCTCTGTGTGTTGCCCTATTTCAGCTCTCTGCTTGTCTGTACAACAACAAAACACACACTGTGTCTGCATCCAGCTCCCAGAGGGAGTCAGGTATAGCGTTCGTTTACTGTCAAGGTATTCTGTGTCCCTGTAACCTTAGCTGAACCTAGCGGTCTCGGCCCTGCCACAGCAGGGGGTTGGGGGGGGGGGGGGGGGTTGACTTAATGTGATCCACTTAAACCTAAACCCTACTGTATGCACTCTGAAGTCTCCCAGGGTTCTATAGAGTTCCAGGAAGAGTGTAAAAGATATGTATTTGGAAAATGGTCTGAAGTAATGTAAAGTACACAAGATTGCAGTGGTGTAAAGTGACTAAGTACATTTACTCAAGTACTGTACTTAAGTACAATTTTGAGGTACTTTTACTTTACTGGAGTATTTCCAATTGTCTATACTTTTACTTCTATACTCCACTACATTTCAGAGGCAAATATTGTACTTTTACTCCACTACAATTGTTTGAAAACTTTAGTCTCGCGCTGCGAGGCGTTGTGAGCTTGTAGGTCGGCTATTTTCGGAGAGTTGGCGTAGAATCGTAGATGGAAAAAGAGCGGACCAAGTACAGAGCCAACGGTCAAGTTGACTAAATATTGAGGATTTAAAATGAAAAATACACATTAACATGAATCCAACATATTAATAGAATAGATCATGTATGTCAAACAATTGTATGAACCTATCTATGAAATCTATGTAAAAGTCTAATTTGCAACACAGTTTTATACAATATAAAGTGTGTGGGGGGGTCCCTGCTTCATCTCTGTCCCTGCTAAGGGGTCCTTGGCCTGAAAAACGTTGAAGACCCCTGCTTTACATTATTAAATATTTTTAAAAATGTAACATGTTGGGAAAAAATAGCCAATTTAACATCAAGGCGCCCACTCTTCCGGTTACCCAACAGGCCTCCGTGTTTCCCCTCTACTCCAAATATCTCTGCAGAAAATAGCAAAGAGCAACACGTTGTGAGCTTGTAGATTGTCTATTTTCGCTGAATGTTCGCCCCCAGAACACAGACGCTAGGGTTCAAGTGGTTAACCATTCCAGAAGTGGAAAGTAACTAAGTACATTTACTCAAGTACTGTACTTAAGTACGCAATTGCCTTACCTATCATTTAGCATGCTGGTGCTTTGGCAGCGTTAGACTCAGGTGTTTACATAGTGTGTTGGATTCTCAAGTGTTTGTGTCTGCAGTGTGTGTACATAGAACTATTTAGCTCATTAGCGCCATGTTGAAACAACAGTGTTTGTATCTGAAGTGTGTGCATAGTTAGCCTACTCCACAATTAAATCCTTCTCTTCTCGGATGGAAGACGTACTGTAGTGAAGAATCTCCATATTTCAACTTTTTATGTTTTTTCTTTGTAAATGAATGCTCTACTTCAGTGGTTCTCAAACTTTAAAATTTCAAGGACCCCCCCTTAACTCTTTCATTGCCAGACTTATTTCTGGCTGTGTGGTCCCAGTGCCAGGATTTTGCTATTTTCTTATCTTTTCAAGTAGTCACAGAATATTCATATCCAGTGTGATTGATCCCCTGATGGTTGTTACCGTTGACATTTGTTGCAATTGATGTTTGAAAATAGCATGTTTCACTCAAAAATACATAGTAAAACACAGGAAAAAAAAATGTTTTCTCAGTTTATTTTTTAACATTGAAGTGAATGGAGCAGCAACTTTTTGGATAGCTTTATCTCCTAGTTCCTTTTTTTTTTAAAGTTTTTGTCATTTTCGTCATTGGCAGTGTGGGCCATTGCAGAATCGGACGGGAATTTTCGTCCATGGCAATGAAAGAGTTACAACAACAAAAGCCAGTATTAAGAATAACAAGTAGTACGGTAAAGAAACAGCTGTTTCGTGCTGTGTATACATTGTTGTCTCTGCACTCTGTGACTATTTACCTTGTTGTTTATTAACTGAAGATCATGCTTTCTCTGCTTATTCACATTTTTGGACGTGCAAGTCGCTCTGGATAAGAGCGTCTGCTAAATGCCTGGATTGTAAATTGCAATCGTACATTAATCATACGGTAGAATCCTTCGATGTGCTTTGTGAAGGTGCAGTGTGCATGTAATAGCTCCTACTTCTAAAGCATTATACAGTATTTGCATATAATTGATTTACGGCTGTACATTTATGTTGCATAATGTTTGCAAATGGTAAATGTTGCACTTATGTAGCACCTTTTTTCCAAAGCACTTTAAACGAGGTGACTTACATTTTCCCATTCCCAGCAGTTATAGGGGTACAGTGTCTTGCTCAAAGACCTTCCGATTCCCAAGTGGTTGCTTTCCTCTCCTGAGCCACTGTTGCTCCGTGTGTGTGTGTGTGTGTGTGTGTGTGTGTGTGTGTGTGTGTGTGTGTGTGTGTGTGTGTGTGTGTGTGTGTGTGTGTGTGTGCGCAGTCTTGGTTTGTATATAGTCAATGGCCTGTGGGTGTGTTTAAATGGTGCGTAGGTGTGTGATTGTATATAGTTTACTTCTGCGTTATATTACGTTCTAAATTACTACATAGAGACAACAGAGTTGTCTCTATGTAGTCATTTAAGTTAACATAGGGTGGGACAGCACAGCATCCCACTAGTGTTAATTCAAGTCTTGAGAGTATACACAATGTAACCAGGGGTCCATTTGGTTTCATTTTTACACTCTCTGAGTTACAAATGGATCATTTAAAACGGTGGATTTTACTGTGTATCGACGACTAGCCAATAATAGACTTAAGTACTCTGGTCAAACACATGCTTTACCCACCCTCAACCCTAACCTGAACCCTAATCCTTAACATTAACCCTTAATCGCTTTATTTGTCAATTTCCCTATGTTCTTACACTAGTCTAGTAGCCTGGCCCGCACATCAGAGACAGAGACAGTAGAGCGTGTAGACGTTCATTGCAACATTGGTGCTTGTTTCTCGCACATGATTTGGCAACACCAGAGCCCACGATGGTCTGCTTGTTTTTCATTTATGTGGCAACACCCAGATGCAAAAAAAACCCATAGCCACTTGCAGTGTAACATAAAACAACAAACCATCTAAAAAGCCTAATAAAAATTGAAAATCTATAATAAGGTGCTGTTTATGTATTTCAAAAGTGCAGTTACTGAACATCATGTCTAGTCAAGGCCAGTCCAATTCAGTTTAGGTTGAACTCAAACCCTGAAGCAGCAATACTATGATTAATGTTTACAATACTGTATTTCCTGGGCTTCTGGGCTCTATTCAACCGTCCAGGTTGCATGTCTGCTTTGCGTTCACTGCTGGCTGTAGCTGTTGAAGTGCTAGTTTAACTCAGAGAGTGTTAAAAAAAAAAAAAAAGGACTCTCCCTAACAGCTCTATCCAGAGTTAAAGAAACACTCAGGGTTATAGCAGCGTGTACAGTAGGTTGTCTGTTGAATGTTGATTTCAGACTCTGCAATTAAGGAAGTGGTTTGTGTACAGTGGACTGGGTGTGTCGGCTCACTATTCAAACACAGCATAATTCTTTTCACCCCCGGCCAGCCCAGCGGCAGTGAAAAGTGAAAGCACTGCACTATGACTATGACAGACATGCAGCATGCAGCCTCACGCCTCAAAGTGAATGGATTGAGCCATAATTCGGCCACTTCTGAGAGCTTGTTCCTGTTTGTGTTTTTTACTGGCGTTACTGCAGTAAAACTGGACTTTGTACCGCCCACGTGCGTCCCTTCTTCAAATATGATGTAACTGTTTGTTGGTCATTACTGATTGGCCCACCTCTTTGAAGTGGCGTATAGACTTTGGTTCCCTGGGAGAGAGCACCACCTCGGTGGCCTTCTGGACTTGTACAGAATGGTAGACAAGATATGGAGGAAAAGCTGGCATTTTTTAGAAAACAGGAGGTGGTCGTTGCGCGCAAAGCAGCGGCAGTTTAGCTCGGCCGAATGTACGAGTGAGTGAGTAGCCTTTTCAGTTTTGTTTAATGATTCTTTTACGGCTGTGTTTGACTGTCAAATAAACTGCCTTTCTCAGTGTGTGAGATCAGCTCCAAGTCAAATCTTCACAAACCTACAGTATTCGTTTAATTTATAGCCTATAAATAACAGCAGGCAGAATATATAACATATGACGTAACACGTTTGCAGTTCATTCTTCAAATTGTAATGATTGGAGACCCTCTTAGCTCCTATTATTAATCAACATTCATTCAGTGTTGACTGAAATGTTAGCCATGTATTTTAGAAGCAGTGGAATCAGCAGTTCTATGAGAAAAAAAGGCTGCATTGGCAAACTCTAAAGTTTATGACTTGCCGTCGGCTACGTAAGCTCTGTTTCAGGTCCATTTACATGTTTCAGAACCACAGATAGTTGCTGTTGTTTCTTTGCAATAATTGCACAAAATAATGGTCCCGTTTCCAGGTAACGGGTTGGTTTCCCCATAGAGCGCATGTGTTAATGGGCGTTCACTGTGCTTTGTCTTGAGTCATAGTATATTACGCACTCATCAGCTCATGTGACAGGAGACAGTCAAATCCTTTTGTAACTCTGAGAGTCTACACATTTGTAGACTTTCAGAGTTAAATTAAAGGAATAGTTCACCCAAAAAAGTATTTATTTACACACTTTTCGTTCATTTAGTTTATGATGCATTTTTGACGCGTTCCTAAGCCAATAATTTGATGACCAGGTGTATTTCCGGTAGGAGACTACTTTGAGTCTCCTACCAGATACATTAGCATCTTTACACCGGCAATAAATGGTGCATTTATATAGCGCTTTTATCCAAAGTGCTTTACACAGATTGTGCATTACATTCACCCATTCACACACACATTCATACACCGACGGTGGAGGCAACCATGCAAGGCACCGACCAGCTCATCGGGAGCAATTAGGGGTTCAGCGTCTTGCTCAAGGACACTTCAACACTAACTCTGGGGGACCTCGGGATTGAACTGGGAACCTCGCGGTTCTCATCCGGCCACTGCCGCGGCAATCAAATTATTGGCTTAGGAATGCGACCAAAAAAAAAAAAACTCCATGAATTCAATGCTTCATGGGGTGTGTAATCGATAGGAAATGAGAAATGATTTGGGTGAACTATCCCTTTAACAGCATTTGGCTCCGAGTGCACAAAAAGAAGGAACACAGACAGTGGAACATTCCCCTTGATGAATGATGTCTGAATCACGTCGGCACTTTGTCAACATCAGCGTCCCATCGTTCATTTTTAGTCTTCTGTGTGGGTGATTAATAATAAGCATAATTTTCCTCTCTCTCTCTCTCTCTCTCTCTCTCTCTCTCTCTCTCTCTGTGTGCAGTGTGGAGGGGGATGGACGGCCCAATGAGAGCGGCCCTTCCCTGGACGGCGGAGCCGGCGGCTACGGACGCGGCCCGGTGACTCACGGCTCGGCCATCAGCCCCGACCGCTTTGACGGCCCGCTGTACGGCCACGCCGGGGTCCAGCCCGGCCCCCAGAGGCCCCGTCGGGCCAAGCTGCAGCACTCGCAGTCCATTCTCCGCAAGCAGGCCGAGGAGGAGGCCATCAAGCGGTCCCGCTCGCTCTCGGAGAGCTACGAGCTCTCCGCCGACCTCCAGGATAAACAGGTGCTGTTGTTGTTGTTGTTGTTGTTGTACACGACACGACACAGACATACACCCAGATCCTCAGTGTTTGTTTTAACCCATTAAGACCCGGGAACGCATCTGTGTGTCATTTTTAGATGTCTTTGGCTATTCAAAAATAGCAGATCAAATCAAATATTTGCACAACTTTTCATGATTTTTCAAAAATAGCAGATATGAGCTTGTATATCTGCTATTTTTGAATAGCCCAACCAACGAAATCTAAAAATGACGTTCCCGGTCTTAAAGGGTTAACTCTGAGAGTGTACAAATGGAAAGAAATGGACCTGTATGGTTCCATTTGTATACTTTTGGAGTTACAAGTGAATAAATGAACACTGATAATAGTAGCCTGGCATGGCCAGACTAATATCACTGCGAATATATTAGTCTGGAATCTCTGTATAGAACCTGCATTTCCAAGGGGCGGTTTAAAAAAAAATCACACCCTGTGTGAAGAGGGTGGTGCCTTTGATGAGCCCCGTATTGACCCCCGTATTGATGTTGTCATCAATGTTTGTTTAGGACATACATATATACATACGGACACACAGACAAAGCCAGATATAGGGGTGGTTGGCACCACCCAAAAATGCCTCTGGTGATAAACCCGCCCTATGTTTGCATACTGTGGCCCTGATTGGTCCCCCACTACTTCGGAGGGAGTGAAATCCAATCACAACTGAGCAGTGCCAATAATACAATAATACATTTATTTGTATAGCACTTTTCCAAACAGGGCTACAAAGTGCTTTACATGTACATATAACAAGTTAAAAGAGCAGCAAGACAACCATAAAGAAGTAAAATCAGTGGCTTAAATAATGTTGATTAAAACATAATAACAGGGAAATTAAAATCGAATAAGAATAATAAAATAAAACTGACATAGGACGCAAGAACACAAAGAAAAGGACTTGTTTTCAGAAGTGATTTAAAATGTGACACAGATTTATCTAGCCTTAGATCCTCAGGCAGGGCCTTCCAAAGCCTTAAGGGGCCTGGGCAGCAAAAGCCTGATCTCCCCGGGTCATGAGGCGAGGGGACCAGGCAGCATATCTGAAATGTACCTGGGAGCCTCCCTGTCTTTGCAGGGCTTTAAAAGGCATCAGTAGAATCTCAACATATAATTTATTATGAAACCAGTGGAGAGACAGATGGGTGTGATACGGTCACGTTTCTTAGAATATGTTAGCAGTCTAGCAGCTGAACTCTGTACCAGTTGGAGATGGGATATATAATAAGCTGGGGATTTTTACTGTGTACAGTATAACACTCTCTGACGTCTCTGGCTGTTTCTAGCGGCGTTCCCATCATTCATTCAGTCTGTTCATACAGTATTATACAAACAGATGCTTTGTTGCTGCATTTCACCAGAAACAAAACAACTTTTATTTATGCCACACACAAATAAAAGTTGAAAACAACATCTGTATTTCTCTGGTTGAGTTAACTGCTCTCCTATCCTCCTTATCCTGTCACTGTGTCCCAAACTAGGAAAAAAAAGGTGGACCACTTCCATTAATTCATTGTTCTTTCTCCAGGTGGAAATGCTGGAGCGTAAATATGGCGGACGCTTCATAACCCGGCATGCGGCGCGCACCATCCAGACGGCCTTCCGCCAGTACCAGATGAACAAGAACTTCGAGCGGCTCCGCAGCTCCATGTCCGAGAACCGCATGTCCCGCCGCATCGTGCTGTCCAACATGAGGATGCAGCTGTCCTTCGAGGGCCCCGAGAAGGTCCACAGCTCCTACTTCGAGGGGAGGCAGGTGTCCATGACGGAGGACGGCTCCCCGCTGGCCCTGGTCCAGTCCGACTGCGGGGACATGGAGGGCCACCCGCAGGCCAACATGGCACCGCACCCGTCCTCCCAGGTACTGTTGGTTAGCAGTGGTGGAAAGTAACTAAGTACATTTACTTTGCAGAAAAAGCTGATCTACAAGCTTGTAGATCGTCTGTTTCCGCTATTTTTGAACATTTTTGAAAGTATGCAATTATTAACACTTAGCCTGCCCTAATTATTTCAGATTTTTTGCTGTTTTCTGCCAGAGATTTTTCATTGAAATTAAAAAAGTACTCAGGAGCCGAGATACAGAATTTTTAAGTTTTGAGTTAACAAGGAAGTGGATGGGAGTCTAAATCTTCGAAAAATCATATCTCCTTGGTCTTTGGGTCAAATTGATTTTTTTTTTTTTAAATTCAAATTTTTCAATAGAACGCATTTATGCGATCTTGGCGGCCAAGTGTGCTATTTAATAGATCGCATTTATGCGTGATTGGCAGGAATTGAGTTAAGTATGTGGCCTGTTTTAGCCATAGTGCATTACCGGTCATGTCAGTCATTTCTTTGTATAGTGAAGTTATTTGCCATATCTGCCCTGTACAATTTCCTGTCTACAAAGCCTAAAAGGCATTTTTTTTATTTTTATGTTCCTTTGTTTAATGCCAAACACAATTAAATCATTAATATCAATAACTAACATTCATTCATGATGGTGACCACCTTCCTCCCAGGGCGACCTGACGGACGCCATCACGGAGCTGGAGGACGCCTTCTCCAGACAGGTCAAGTCCCTGGCCGAGTCGATAGACGACGCGCTGAACTGCCGCAGCCTCCAGGGCGACGAGGGCCCCGACCCGGACTCCCACATGGGCCACGACATGGAGCGGGAGATGGGGCCCTACCAGGTGGGGAAGCCCCACCGCGGGGGGGCCGCCGGACGCATGCAGCACGACGAGATGCTGGCGTCCTACAGCGACGTCACCCTCTTCATCGACGAGGAGGACATGACGCCGTCCATCGCCCTGTCGCGGTCGGGCCAGGACCAGCCCTCCAGCACGGAGTCGGACATTCGGCTGCGTTCGGCCAACTCCTCCGGGGAGTACTGGCCCATCATGGACCCTAAGGACGAGGGCCGCGACACGGACACCAGCTGCCGCAGCACGCCGTCCCTGGAGTGCCAGGAGCAGCGCCTCCGCATGGACCACCTCCCGCTGCTGACCATCGAGCCGCCCAGCGACAGCTCGGCGGAGCTGAGCGACCGCTCCGAGCGCGGCTCGGTCAAGCGGCCGGCGCTCTACGAGCCCCACACGCACATCGTGACGTCGTCGCAGGCCAGCCCCAAGCACATCTCCCACGGGCCCCCGCTGCGGGCGGCGCCCCCCTCCTCCCGAGGCGGCGGCGGCGGCGGCGACGACGAGGCGCCCATGCGCCACCGCCACCGGCAGCTGGAGAGCCACCTGGCCATCAACGGCTCGGCCAACCGGCAGAGCAAGTCGGAGTCGGACTTCTCCGACGGCGACAACGACAGCATCAACAGCACGTCCAACTCCAACGACACCATCAACTGCAGCTCCGAGTCGTCGTCCCGCGACAGCCTGCGCGAGCAGACGCTCAGCAAGCAGACGTACCACAAGGAGACGCGCAACAGCTGGGACTCGCCCGTCTTCAGCAACGACGTCATCCGCAAGAGGCACTACCGCATCGGCCTGAACCTCTTCAACAAGTAGGTGGTCCGGAGCTCTTTGGCTGGAGCTTCATCTGTGATGTTAGTGTGAATGACTGAACTTCATATGCATGTCAATTTAACTTCATTACAGGTAGGGTAAGTGATTTTCTTTGTTTAAAATAAGTGTTAAACAGCTCTATGTTCTGATTGTATTCATTGCTATAGAGTGTTTGTTCAGTAACAGGAGTCTCCATGTCTCTCCAGAAACAGAAAATGCATTTTCAGGTCAGGATACCAATTTTATCCAATCAGGATAGAGAACTCTGGATACAGATTAAACAAGTGAAATTGGAAGTGTTGACACTGATAAATGAGCAGACAAAATTGGAACTGGAACACTATTAGAATTAAGGTGATAAAATGGGTACTCTCTCCTGATTGGCTGACATGTTGTCACCTACCTGAAAATGTATTTTGTGTTTATTAAAGAGCTGGAGAGACAGAGAGACCCCTGTTACTGAACAAACACTCTATAGCAATGATTACTATAACAATATAGTGCTTTAACCTTTTAACAAAACTTTTAGTTTTCACCTAAAAATATCATTTACGCTACCTTTAACCACTTAAACCCTATATGGTTGACCGGAGTCTCTCAGGGCTCTATACTGGTGTATTTTCTGTTTTCTGTTATTGTGGGGAAAGCTTTCGCAGGAAAATAGCCGCTCGACAAGCTCGTTGTGAGCTTGTCGATCAGCTATTTTCTGCGAAGATCTTCCACACGATAAGGATGCTGGGGTTCAAGTGGTTAATTTGACTTACAAGCCCGTAAAAAGGACTCCAGGGGGTGTTTCTTTGTTGTTCATTTATATTCTTAATCAGGGTGCTAATACTGAGAAGACGAATGAATGAATGAATTTAGTCCGCTTTACGTCATTGTTGAGCTGTGCATTTGCATATAAGTAAAACGTGTCCTCTTCATTTACCTATCCTAACCGACATTATGCTGTGTTCACAATGGCAGATACAAAGATACAGGCTACCATTATGTTTCAAAGGAAGCCAGAGACATGAAGATACAAAGCTACATCCATCGTTTGTAGCTGCTACAAAAGCTACGACAGCTACAAAAACGTTTATCTGGTTTCAACTTCAGCTACAACGATACAAAGCTACGAATATGCTGTGTAGCTTTGTGTGTCCCATCTTACAATGATCACTCCACATCATGCAAAGAACCACACATACTGTACAGCACCATTAGTGTTATACAAAAGACAGTAAGCAGCAATAGTAAGCATTTTTGTTGCTATTTGGTTAAAATGTGCACTTGAATTGTGTGTGAAAGACCTTCTAGTGCATCTAGAGTGAAAGAATATAAGCACACCTTGCATCTTCATATTTCAACTTTTGATGTTTTTTTCACAAATGAATGTCCTACTACGTCATACAGGAGTGTCATGCAAAAGTGTGCAAAACACACCACGTTGTGAGCTTGTAGATCTGCTTTTTTCCCCCACTGTTTTTGAAAGTGAAAGTTAGCGGTTAAGTCTATCTGTGTTTTTTTAATATAAATATTTAACCTCTGAATAAAAAGTATTAACAAGAGCTTGTGACTAAATAGTTACTATATTGAATCCAATGGAACACAGGTTTCTTTTTTTTTTGGTCCATTTCCTGAAAAGTAACGTTTTTTTTGGACACCCGACAGGGACGATAACATCATGCTTGTTTTTGGGGTTTTCCGTTTTCAGGAAGCCAGAGAAAGGCATCCAGTACCTGACAGAGAGAGGGTTCGTTCCTGACACGCCCGTGGGTGTGGCCCACTTCCTGCTACAGAGGAAAGGTTTGAGCAGACAAATGATCGGAGAGTTCCTCGGCAACCGACAGAAGCAGTTCAACAGAGATGTCTTGGAGTGAGTATGATATCTGATTTAATCTGAACCACTGAACCGCCCTGACTGACTCCACTCAACCATATATTGGGTTTATAAGTGGTTAAGCCTGATACTTCATTATACAATGTATACTGGAAATAGCCGATCTACAAGCTCATAAGCTTGTACATTGGCTATTTGTGCAATTTTGTCATTTATTTTTGACTATATGAGATGCCCAAAAGGCCAAAATAGGGCTGCCTGGTGCACTTGCGTATGTGGTAAGTGCACTTACCATATGTGGTAAGTGCACTTACCACATGCTTCCTGTGAGTTGCATTGACCCGGGTTCAAATCCAACAATCTTTGTTTCTACACTCTCCTGTCTAATAAAGCAATACAAATGCCACAGAAAAAAATATTTCTTAAAGACGGGGTGCCGTGATTTTCAGTGATCCCCCCCCCCCCTAAAACATAATCATCAGGTATTATGGTTATACTAGGAGGAAGATTTTTTTCAAAAAAGTGTACAGAAATTGTTAAAATTAAGTTTTTATGTGGACACACCTCCAGTTCATTAAGTATACCTGGTTCTCACCTTAGCACCTCCTCCACCACCTTAGCACCACCCACCTGTCCTAGTCCCTCCTCCTCCTCATACCCACACCTGTTGTGTTATGATAATAAGGGGGAGGGTATGTTTTTACTATGTCACTAAAGTGCTGTTTCTCTATTGGCACGTTTGACCCTCAAGGTTTCAGCCTCCAGGTAGAAACTCAAAATAGTCAGAGAAGACATAAAACACCATAACAACACCACCAGGGGGCTTAATGAAGTTCTATCAACCTCATAGACACATGAAAAACAGAAAAAGTGCAAAACCATGGCACCACCTCAGGGATAGTTCACCTCAGGGATAGTTCACCCCCAAAATGACCCTTTTTCTATCGATTACTCACCCATGGAGACTTGAATTCATGGAGATTTTTTAAATTATCTCATTCCTAAGCCAATAATTTGATGAGCGGCGGCGGCTCCGGTAGGAGTGAGTCGGAGACATTAGCATCTTTCCGCCGGTCATCAAATTATTGCCTTAGGGATGTGACAAAAACAAAAGAATCTCCATGAATTCAAGGCTTCATGGGGTGTGTAATTGATAGAAAAGAAGTCATACTTTGGGTGAACTATCCCTTTAAAATAATTTGCATTTACAAGTGTGGGAAATGACAGGGAAAGAGTGGTGCTGTTTGGTGGCACTGGGAGCGGATGTTGTGCCCTGGGGCCGCGGGGGGGGGCGGATGTTGTGCTCCCGGGACACCGTGGCCTACTGTCATATTGAAGGGAATTTAATAATAGAACTAGAGATGCAGAGTGAGTCACAGTCAGAGCAGGAATCTCCCCCCAAACTCAACTCATGAAGATGCTGCAGGTGATAGGGAATTATAAAGACATAAAATAAGCAAGGGATAATGCATGGGGAGGTAGTCATTATTGAAATTTAAAGCCCGACAGGGCGATTAACCACCGAGGCGCAGCCGAGGTGGTTAATCGCCCTGAAGGGCTTTAAATTTCAATAATGACTACCTCCCCATGCATTATCCCGCTTATTACACGGCTACTTAATAAATACATAAATACATTTACCCAAAAGTAACAACAAAACGAAGTATTTCCTTGCTTACGGCAATGAAAGTATTCCATAAGTATTGGGCTGGGCGGACAAGTTCGCCTCGCAAAAACAAATGACGAAATGGAAAAAAAACTCGCCCCAAAACACACTCGCCCCCCATTCTATTTACTGCCGATTTGCCTGTAATACCGCCGGATTTGCCCCGGGGCGACTGTGTTTTGGGGCGAGCGTTTTGGTATTCCCCCGTTGTTGTGCCACGATAAACAAGGAAGCGCAGTGGATCAAATAGAATGACTTCTCGGTTATTGCATCGTCTATTTCTCACTTCAAATGTTTTCAAAAACATTCTTGAGAGCAACGTTTAGTTGTAAATGACATTGTTTGTTTGTTTACATGACTGTCATGTTGGATAAAGCATAAAACCAAGCAGCACAGGTTGACATGAGCAGGTGTTCTGAGTCTCTGATTACACAGCGGTCCGTTATAGAGCTCATCGGTCATTATCCAGAAATAATGACCGACCAATCAGAATCGAGCATTCAACCAAGCCGTGTAATAAAGGAAAATAAACTCCCTGCATGCTGAGATGCCTACATTTTAATTGTAACTGGGATGTATCAAGATGGCGGGAAGTCCCTAGTTAACCTCACATGCACACAGATCTAATCTACAAATACAATCTGGTACACAGCTAGGATTCATCCTTTCAAATGTTGTCCTTCTTGTGTTTTTGTACAAGATCAAATAATTGGTTCAGAGGAGGAAGCTGCAGAGATCAAACCATGCACTGTTTGTCTGGTCTGGTCCCAGTGTTTGTGTTCTTCTTCCTATCTAATCTCTTCATCTCCTCCTCTCTCTCTGTGTGTGTGTGTGTGTGTGTGTGTGTGTGTGTGTGTGTGTGTGTGTGTGTGTGTGTGTGTGTGTGTGTGTGTGTGTGTGTGTGTGTGTGTGTGTGTGTGTGTGTGTGTGTGTGTGTGTGTGTGTGTGTGCGTGCGTGCGTGCGCGCACACTGCAGCTGCGTGGTGGATGAGATGGACTTCCAGGGAATGGAGTTGGACGAAGCTCTCAGAAAGTTCCAGAACCACATCCGTGTTCAGGGAGAGGCCCAGAAGGTGGAGCGGCTCATCGAAGCCTACAGGTCAGAGCAGTGCTTCTCGAGGTGGGGTCTGGGGAGCCTCCCAGGGGGGTCCAGCTGGTTGATTGGTAACTCATGGGGTCCATGGTAACTCGTGGGGTCCATTATTGGGTCCATCCCCGGTACCATTGGGTCCACAGTTCAAATATGAATGAAAAAGTGTGAGAATCACTGGTTTACAGCTCACATTGATTGGGTGTACCAAACAAGACACAACAGATGTGCCAATTAGTATGATAATGAGGCTGAAGAGTATACATTCTGCAAAAACACATTGGAATACGATTTGTCTGTGCCCCCCCCCCCCCACACACACACACACACACACACACACACACACACACACACACACACACACACACACACACACACACACACACACACACACACACACACACACACACTTCCCCCTTTGGATCAATACCCTAACCTATGGCCTTCGTTATTGGTTGCTGAGTTCTGTAAATAAGACATGAAACCGATGTAACATTACATGCAAGAACATTGCACAACATACATACAATACATACATAGGTACATACTTACTACATACTTATACTACACACACACACACACACACACACACACACACACACACACACACACACACACACACACACACACACACACACACACACACACACACACACACACACACATGCATTGTTAATGAAGTGAAGTACGTGTCCCAGATTCCTATAACATCTGTGTGTAAACAATGAGTCTCCTTGACCTTAAAACGAGGCTACAGTTGCTGGAGCCAAATGCCCTTTGGCATGTGACCTGAGTGTACACATTAATGGCTGTTGTGTATCTGTTTTGATACTCAAATGTATTGCCTCTCTATCAATGTGTATATACAGTATAGAGTATAGTATCCAAGATTATACATTTTTGTCGTGTTTTTCCATCGTTTTTTTGTTTTCTCTTCAATTCAGTTCAGTTTCAGTTTGATTCTCCAGCTGGTTTGGTTGTTTGAAGTTTATTTATTTATTTCAGTATTTCAGTTTCAGTATTAATTTTAGGGTTTTTTTGAACAGGGAAGTTCAGTATAGGTATTACAATACACACACTACACAACTGACTCACAGTCATGTCTCAATGAACAAACTGTGTGAACCAATGCTTCCTCATGCTTGCTGTGTTGACAGATTTGATCAATAAACTAAAGCTAAATACCTTTTCTTATATTTTTGTTATAACTTTGTAAGTACACAATATCGTTATTTTTTTCGTTCGTTTTTCTATTTATTTAGTCTTTTCAAGAAACTATTTCTTTTTTTCACACCTAGTTTGAGTTTTTGGTTTAGTTTGAGTTAAATCTAATAACCTTGGTAGTAAGTGCCTGTGGCTGTGTTTACTACTGGAGCATCTGAATGATTTATTGATACTTGGAGGCAGCCTGTGGTTGCATTACTGTAGCTTGAGTAAACGTAGCAGGTTCTCACGCTATGATGAAAACACATGACGGAGCAGAAATATCCACTGACTGCATTTTTAATTAGCCACTTAACTCTTTGAAAAATCATGGAATATTTTACGTGAACGGCGTCCACACAGAGATTGCCTCATTACACGCGCGCGCATCTCCGGAGTCTCTGGAAAAAAAATATATCCGCACGATAATCCATTGCACAGCTGTGGCTTGTTGAATGTGCCTTGTTGACTGTAAAGCAAGAGGAACGGAGATATAGGGATTTTACTTCCGGGTCAATTCCGGGTCTGTCGTCATCTGGCAGTGAAAGCATCATTCATAAGGTAGTCAACATCGTCATATGGTGGAAAACCAACGCTGAAAAGCTCCAACACGTCTAACACGTCCTGGCACTGTGGACTGAGGGCCAACGGACGCGTCTAGACGTCCACGGCAATCAAAGAGTTAAGCCTTATTCACAAATATTCAAAAATAGCGGATCTACAAGCTCACAATACATTCCAGATGTGACGTGAGCTTGTACAGTGGATGCCATTTTTAAAAGACTTTCGAAGATTTTAAAATTTGAATTGGGTTCGGTTTAAAGAATTACACATCATCACCTCTCGTCGGATAATCCGGGAACCCATTCAGTGTTGTTTTTTGCCTCATTTTTTTGTGTAGAAACAGGAACTCGGTTTGGCTCCTCCCCTTTTTCAGTCAACTTCCTCCCGGGTGCTTCTGTGTTTATTCCTACTAACAACTACACGTTTAGGGCAGTGGTGCTGAGAGATTACTCATCGGATGACCCCAGTCAACTAAGAATATAGGGTTTAAGTAGTTGATGTGTCTAATTTGTACCAGTATGAACATACATGGGCAACTGGCGGCCCGGGGGCCACATGCGCCCCCACCTTCACTTAATGCGGCCCGATTATCGGAATACTGATATATTATTGATTTAAGCTGTTACAATTCCAAACATGCAAACATGACCCGTATTTGTATTGAAGTTCATAAAGTTAACTTAAGTATAACTAAATTTGAAATTAAACACAAATGTTACTTTTCAGGATTCCAATTCAAAAATAGCTAAAAAGAATTCAGGATTCCAATTTAAAAATAGCCAAAATAGCAGATCTACAAGCTCAAAGCGTGCCGCACTGCGACGCGTTTTGAGCTTGTAGATCGGCTATTTTTGCTACGTTTGTGACATAGAATGGCGAAGTAACTTTACGAAAAAAGTACAAATACAGAGATAAGAGGTGTCTACCCGACAATTATGCAATGTGGCCCTCTGGAGTCAGTGTGGAAATATAGTGGCCTTCTCCATCATCAAAGTCGCCCGCACCTGAGTATGAACATGATTCATAATGAGAGCTTATGATCAGACGCATAACATCGTCCTCTTGTTTTTTTGTATGGTATCTTTTTAGTCAGCGCTACTGCATCTGTAACCCTACGGTGGTGCGGCAGTTCAGGAACCCCGACACCATCTTCATCCTGGCCTTCGCCATCATCCTCCTCAACACGGACATGTACAGCCCCAACGTCAAGCCGGAGAGGAAGATGAAGCTGGAGGACTTTGTGAAGAACCTGCGAGGTAAACGAGAGTCAAAGCCTCGTTCATACTTCATACACCTCGCAAGTTGTTGTTATGTTTGCAATGTATAGTCTATTTGTGACTTAACTCGGAGGGGGGGGGGGGGGGGGGGTGTTAGGACATTAGTTAATACAGCATCACTGCGAGCTTGTACATCTGCTATTTATTTATTTTATTCTGGAAAATGTTTCAGATAGGGGTCCGCCGCCAAATACGTATTCATTTGGGCGTCCTAGGCACGAAAAAGTTTGAGAGTTCCTGGGGCGGTACCAGAGTGAATATAGCGTCACAATCATTTAAACCATATTTTATACTTTGGCTATTCAAAAATAGCAGATGTACAAGCTCATAGCGTGGCACCAAGTGACACGCTATGAGCTTGTCACTTTTTTTGAAAAATCTTGAAGGTTTGTGCAAATCTTTGAATAAATCTATATTTTTTAAAGCAAACATTTTTAACTCAAATCTTTGCTTCTGGGGGTCCCCCCTGGCACGAAACATTTTAAGATGGGGGTCCGTGGCCACATATATATGATTTTGGGTGTCCTTGGCACGAAAAAGTTTAAGAAGTACTGCACTAGAGTTCATGTGGTAAAGAAGAGCATTTCACACATAAACACACTACTCTCCCCTGTTGTGAAGGTGTGGACGACGGTGAGGACATCCCCAGGGAGACTCTGATCGGCATCTACGAGAGGATCCGCAAGCGCGAGCTGAAGACCAACGAGGACCACGTCTCCCAGGTGCAGAAGGTCGAGAAGCTCATCGTTGGAAAGAAACCGGTGAGTCTTCTTCAGTGACGTGACTGTCAGTGTTTTTGTTGCTATAGCTTATCCCTTCCTGTCCACCTTTTTTTGATAGCTGCTAGTGTACTATGCCGATATATCAATGTTGGTTACTTGTCATTATGTACTGTATCTGTTATTTAGATTTGTTTTTCTTTGACCACAAATGTTAAGAATGTTATTTAGATAGTATGTTGTTTAGACAGATGCTAGGTTTGATGTTTACCTGGTATTCTAGTTTCTTTGAGCCACGACTACATTGTTCTCTGCAGGCAGTGGTGGAAAAAGTACTAAATTGTTTTACTTTAAAGTATCAATGTATGCAATGTAGAAAGACTCTGTTACAAGTCAATTTACTTGAGTAAAAGTACAAAAGTATTGGTATCAAAATGTACTTAAAGTACCAAAAGTAAAAGTACTCATTATGCAGAATGTCCCATTTCACAAATTTCAAATGTATAAAATGGATAAAAGAAATCCTTTGAAAATAGCAGATCCCAAAGCTCACAATGCGTCGCATCGCGACGCATTGTGAACTTGTAGATCTGCTATTTTCAAATGGCCGAAATGTATATAGGGCTGAAGTGGTTAATGTATGTTTTGTAATAATAATCAAAATCTACAAAGTGACTACTAAGTAAAGTTTTCAAATAATTGTAGTGGAGTAAAAAGTACAATATTTGCCTCTGAGATGTAGTGGAGTAGAAGTAAAAGTACTGAAAATTGGTAGTAGTACTCCAGTAAAGCAAAAATACCTCAACATTGTACTTAGGTACAGTACTTGAGTAAATGTACTTAGTTACTTTACACCACTGCTGTCAGGTTAGGGCAGTTGTTGAGACGCACGTCAACTTTGGTTGAACAGAAAAAAGGTTGATTTAGAACTTCTATATAGTCGAGTTGTCGTTTCAGGGGATGGATTATTCCTTTACGATCCTGAATAGCTGGACTCTGCTTTGCGCTGTAGCTTATCGTATGATGACCGTCCCCCCGGTCGAGTATAGAATCAACAGAGTTTCTACATTCTGAATGATTTGTTATGATGAGAAATATTCCTGTTGGGAGTCCTGTATCTGAAGGGGCTAATCTGGACTCTTTTCTGTCTGTCCTGCTCTGTTCCGGTTCTATTTATATTCTCTCTCATGGTCTCATAACACCATGCAGTGGTGTGTCATGCTGACTTGTGTCAGGTTTCATGTCGGATATTGGACATATTCTCGGTCACACTATAGGTCCTATCTCCTATATGTGACTATTTACCTTGTTGTTTTATGACTAGAGTCCATGCTTACTCTGCTTATTCCGATCCCGCACTTGTAAGGCAAGTGTAAATTGAACCAATGCAAAGCATGAAAAAGTGCTTCTGACAAAACCAGCTAACTCCATTGGATCCTCAAACTTTCTGCTAAACCAGCACCAACCAGCTTTCTGCTAAAGTCCACCAAAGGGGGGTGGAGCTAGCTGGTTTTGATGACTCCAGGCTCCACCCCCTTTTGACCTCCAACCTCATTGTGTCTGTGAGCTTGGAGGTCCATTCAGCTGTTCTTATCAATGATGAACAAAACCACCTATCTCCACTTTTTGTTTTGTTTTTTTCATTTCCTGAGAAATGAACATTTTGGAGTTAGCTGGTTTCTGCCCCACGACAGCAGAGATATCATTTTGCGGGTCCTTGACATGAAAAGGTTTTTAGAAGCAGCTGTTCTAGATGGCTCGGCCCCAAGGTGCTATGCCATGAAATGTCAGGGGGATTTTTTTTCTCAAAATGTCATTCTGACCCTGGGGTGTTGTTTTGACATCCTTCTTCATAACTCTTACAGAGGACATTGTGAGCATGCAGCCGTGCATAAATATATAACCCACTCTTCTCTTTTCCTTTCAGATTGGATCGCTACATCATGGACTAGGATGCGTAAGTAAACTAAATTACTCGTCATTTTGGGGGTCCTTGGCACGAAAACGTTTGAGAACCACTGCTCTTTGTGGGTATAAAGTAACAAAGCTTTACTTGGACGTGGTGCAGACAGAGAGAGTCAACACGTATAAATTCCTGAGTGGCATTGAGCTGCACTGGGGCGTGTTGCAGCGCCAGGCTGCACTGCAGATGGCCGTCTGTCACATGCAGAACAGAAACAGAACACAGGCTGTTAGTCATGAAGAGCTAGCACACACACGGAACTGTCTCCACATGTATAAAACATCCATTTTCTACTAGAACACTTTCATTATGCGAAACAATGACACATGTGAGCACAGCTTAAGTACCGCATAGGCATGAGTTATGTGTTCTGTTGAGCATTGACTTGATGATCTGACTTTTATAGCGACGGGAGAGAAAATGAATGAAACCTTTTTAATGTGACAGTATGAATCGGTGTTGTATATTGTAACATCTCCCCACTGTGGCCATCATGGAGAATGCAAGACAGTCCTTAAAGGGATAGTTCACCTTATTTTCTATCAATTACATACCCCATGAAACCTTGAATTACCTACACCAATAATTTGACTCAATGGAGACTCTTTTGAGTCTCCGCCAGTCATCAAATTATTGGCTTAGGAATGCGACACAAACAAAAAAATATCCATGAATTCAAGTCTCCATGGGGTGAGAAATCAATAGAATAAAAGTTATTTTGGGGGTGAACTATCCCTTTTTAAGGGATGCGATCGATAGGTTTTCATGTCGTACTCGGGATTCGAAACCGCAGCGTTATAGAGACCAAAATGTCTACCACTCTTCCAAGAGGGAATCTCATTGGCCAATCTGGCTTGGCCAGGGGAGAGATATTGCGCTTATGAACTTCAGGCAGTACTACTTGGGTCTAGACGTCTCGATGGAAGAGTAGAGAGACCACCTGCAACCTGCAATGTGCTAGTTATATTGTATTGACACACACTTATCAAACAGATTGGTTATTAAAATAACGTTTTATTCATTCAAATGAATTCCAGATTGCAGCTTTAACTCCTAGTAACAGGGAGGCTGACGTGTGTTTCTTATTATGACTCAGTGGACTGAGGTGTTGGTATGTGTGTGTGTGTTGCTGTGTGCCTCTAGGTGTTGTCGCTGCCCCATCGCAGGCTGGTGTGTTACTGCCGCCTGTTTGAAGTACCAGACCCCAACAAGCTGCAGAAACTGGGACTGCATCAGCGGGAGATCTTCCTGTTCAATGACCTCCTAGTGGTGTGTTCTCCTCTCCTCTCCTCTCTCTCTCTCCTCTCCTCTCCTCTCCTCTCCTCTCCTCTCCTCTCCTCTCCTCTCCTCTCCTCTTCGTGAGGATATCGCAAGTGGGCCTCCAAATTATTGGCAATACACTGCCATTTTAATGACATGAATATTTTGAAAACAAATGTAAGAACTTGTGTTTCTTTAAAACCTTGAAAAGAGAGTTTTCATCTGACACCTTGTTAACACGTTCAGTGCAAAAAACGTAATATTACGTTTTTGCGAATACACCCGTGGAGTGCTATAATCGTAATATTACGTTTTTTCAAAAAGAGGGCGCTCTAACGCAACTTAGGAATGATCCTAGGACCCTTTAAAAGGCAATGGACGGATGTGACGTCATCCCCAAAAAACGGACGTGCATCCGCCCCAATGATGGGATCTTAAGAAAAAGGTCCATATCTCCATATCTTTGTACAGTGGTAAAAAAAAAGGCATTTTCAACGGGTGATCTCAGACACCCTTTGTTTACACCGGGTCCTTGTTGTGGCTTCTGCAGCTCTAAAAAGATCGCCAATAAACTGTAAAAAACGCTGGCACTGGCTGTATCCTGTTTTAAAAAACCTCTGGTACTCAATGTGTTAAGTGGTCAGATGGGTGGGCTGCGAATGCTTTTGAGATTTTCAAAGTGGACCCTGATCCAGAACAGGGTTAAAACCACTACTCTATATACTATCTTTATAATATCTTACTGTAGTGTATTACTGATAGCGACAGTCAATGCGTCATCATCATATCAACTCTGTTTCTCACGCCTGCTTTTCTTACCAACTCAGGTAACCAAGATCTTCCAGAAAAAGAAGAACTCGGTAACCTACAGCTTCAGGCAGAGCTTCTCCCTGTACGGCATGCAGGTCCTTCTGTTTGAGAATCAGTGTAAGTCTCTTCTCCTCGCTCGCTCACCTCCATAGAGCTCCCAGTGTGTGTTTACAAGCAAACCGTGCAGCGCTCTGGATTTAGCTCCGTCACACATCTTAACAGACATGAGAAAAGTCAAGCTGATGGACTGTGACTGTGTTGTTTACGCTCCAAAGACTTCAGACAGACTTCTCACAACATGTCTTAGCGTTTGTCGTGATCGATGCACCACGCAGTGTTGATTTAGACAGCACATTTTGATTTAGTTTTAGTCAGTCATTTGAATAAGATTCCATTTAGTTTTAGTCATATTTTAGTCAACTGTCGACTAAATCTACAGTTGATTTAGTCGACTAAAATGTATTTTGGCGGTGCCTTGATGGCGTCTTAATGGATGATTTTACACTTGGTTGTATGCTGACCATAGCAGATCTACACGCTCACAACGCGCCGCGCTGCGACGCGTTGTGAGCTTGTAGATCTGCTATTTTCACCTTTCATCTGCTAACACCCGAACGCAACCAAGCATAAATTGACTTGTCTTTTAGTTCTACTGGATCTCTTCTCCGCTAGTCCCTCCCTGACATTTAAATTGTCTATAGTTTTAGTCATCATAGCTTAGTTCTTATTTAGTTTTTGTCAGTGAAAAAAGGGAGTCGACGAACATTTTTTGTCATAGTTTTAGTCGACGAAATCAACACTGGTACCATGTGTTAATCTCTCTCTCTCTCTCTCTCTCTCTCTCTCTCTCTCTCTCTCTCTCTGTTAACCCCCGTCGGTGCAGATTACCCAAATGGAATCAGGCTTACATCAGCCATACCAGGTGCGGACATCAAAGTCCTCATCAACTTTAACGCGCCCAACCCCCAGGACCGCAAGAAGTTCACCGACGACCTACGGGAGTCCATCGCCGAGGTCCAGGAAATGGAGAAATACAGGATAGAGTGTGAGCGGACCCCCCCCTCCCCCTCCCCCTGTCTCCCCCTCCTCCTGTCTGCCCGGAGCAGTGTGAAGTAGAGTAAAGTAGAACCAGGCCAGGCTCTGTTTATGTGGGAGAGTGTTTACACAGTCCACAGGACGCCTCCCTGAGGGACGGCAGTTATAGTGAGCACCGGGCACACTGTAAAATCCACAGAGTGTACAACACACCTCATGGAACCCTTTACGGGTCCAGATTTGACTGTGCAAAGACAGGCTCTTCAGTCATGGCAAAACTGAACAGAATGTTGGAAAAGATTCTTTTTTTCTCACTGTGCGTGCGTGCGTGCGTGCGTGCGTGCGTGCGCGGCTAGCGTGGCACCTAGTGGGCGAGCCGTCTTGATGTGTGTGTGTGTGTGTGTGTGTGTGTGTGTGTGTGTGTGTGTGTGTGCGCGCGCGGCTAGCGTGGCACCTAGTGGGCGAGCCATCTTGATGTGTGTGTGTGTGCGTATGTGTGCAGCTAATCTCACAAACCACTCGTCCAATCAGATGCATGTTGCTGCCAGTAGGCTTGAAGGAAGCAAATCTACTTATTATTTTTGATTTATTTCCCATAATAATTCATAATGTCAGATCCACCGACCCTCCATGCTTGGGCATCAATAGATTGTCATCAGCATGACATGAGAGAGCCACAGGCATGATCAGAGGAGATGGGGAGTTTGAGCATATCAATCAGGTGTCAATATGAATATAGGTGTCAGACCAGAAAGAGCTTCAAAGGTTTACCAATAAAATCTTTAAATCAATTCTAAAAGTGACTGGCAGGGGCCGCCAAGTGGTTAAGGCGTGTACCACATAGGCTGATGTCCTGGGTTCGACCCCCCCCCGCCCCCTGGCAGACAGTATAGTCCAAGACAAAAATATCAAGACTCACCATCTCCGGTCTACTTCCCGTATCTGCGTGAAGTAGGCGGACACCTTTTTAGGAGACCGAAAGCAGGTTGGAGTCTATTATTTCCAGTGTAAGAGTGAACGTGCTAACACAGCTTCTGAACCATTCTTTAGCTCCGTGGTCACGGAACTAAATATTGCACCTTATCGTCACAAGCCACACCGTATGATTCCCAAGATTTTCATACTAAAATCTACTTTATTATCGAACCTTTCTCTGTCCCGGCAACACACTCTCGCGGGATCTAGCACCAGTAAACATAGAACGTTTTGCCGTCAGATGCCGGCGCCCCCTAAGGAGACCATTTGTAGGATTTGTGTACCATTTCGCCTCTAGTGGCTCCGATTGGGATGCGGATCTTCCTAAATGAACCACCTTTGGTGTGTAGTGCAGCTAAAACCGGGGCTATGATGAGTCAGCGTTGCGTAAAGCAGTGGTTCTCAACCAGTGGTCCGGGGACCACCAGTGGTCCTTGAAGGGATTCCAGGTGGTCCCCAGCTAAATGATGTGGAGAGTTGGTAACCAAATGGACCCTTATAGATCTTTAACTCTTGAGAGTGTCAAATAAAACCAAATGGACCCTTACGGGTCCATTTGGTTTCATTTGACACTCTCAAGAGTTCAATTATTGTTAAAAATCTGCATTACTTAATTTACAAGAAGTCTACACAATTAGAGAATGTAGAAGGATTGTTATTTTTGACCAACGTCTGCCTCTTATCTCTCTTATGGTACAACATCAATACAGCATGGAATTGTGGACAAAATCATCAAACGGTGGTTCCGGGGCTCAAATGCCGAATAAATAATGTTACTTGATTATGAAAAGGGTTGAAAAGCACTAAAAGGCGTAAAGGTAGTAACTGACGTCACCTTGCTGCCCCTTTCCCCCCCCGTACAGCGGAGCTGGAGAAGCAGAAGGGGGTGGTCCGACCCAGCATGTCCCAGAGCTCCGGCCTGAAGAAGGAGGCCGGCAACGGGGGCATGAACCGCCAGAGCCTGGACGACACCTACACCATGGGGGAGGGCCTCAAGAGGAGCGCCCTGAGCAGCTCCCTAAGGGACCTCTCTGACGCAGGTACCCCTCGCTTTTATACCAACCAACCAACCACAGTGTTTCATTTAACTGAGAGAGGGCTACAAATGGAACCAAATGGAGCCTTAAGGGTCCACAAATGGAACCAAATGGAGCCTTAAGGGTCCACAAATGGAACCAAATGGGCCCTTAAGGGCCCATTTGCTTCAATTTGTAACCCTCTCTGAGTTACAGACCGGAAGAGTCGGTTTTGGGTCCATTTTTTTGTACACACTCTTGAGTTAAACTAACGCTGAGGTGTCTTGCTTTGTGCCACGAGGGGAACATTGTTTAGGAATGGCTACATGTTGTTCCACACAGCACTGTTAACTCTATGTGTGGATCTCAACCATTGAACCCCATCGCCAGAAAATCTACTACGATCTACTTGTAGATCGGCTATTTCATGGGGAGAGATTTGGCCATAGAAGGAAACAAGCAGAACCCAAGTACAGAGCCAAACTCGGACCCGTTTCAATAAGTATAGAGGGGTTTAAGTGGTACAAATCCACCATCTCTTATAGGCACAAAGATTGGATCGCTAGGTTTGGAGTGGACAATGTATCTTTTTTTTTTAATTAAATCCAGTCAGTCCCGACAGAGAGAGGAAGTAATGGCACCAACGATGTCTGAGCTACAACAAAGACGGCAACGCTTCCTAGTGTTCAATCTGGTGTGCCATGTGCTTCAAATAACTTTATTGACATTGCTATCTAGTGTAGGTGTCCTACACAGGGACATTTCGACAGGGTCGAAATGTCCCTGTGTGCGACTTCAAGCCCTAGCATTTTACAATGGACTTGACAACTGAACACAACTAGTATACTGTTTGGAAATACAGGCTTAGTCCATTTCTATACATTATATTTGTCTTTTGATTGATGAATGAAATTGATGGGCAGTTGTCACCCCTCATTATTTGAAACCGGTTTGTTTATGAACAATACCATTTATGTTTTTTTTTCATGTCACATGTTTACCTGTCATTCCTAAATTGTGTTCCTGAAAACATTCCACGAGAAGCCTCCCTTGCCTGATCTGTATTCTTTACTGACTCAGAAATCACTGGCCATTCAGTCATCTCGTCTCACGTTATATATTTGTGAAACTAATCAAAAGAATGCAGTTGTGATCTGTGGCGTTCTAAAAAAATGTTGCAACTTAATTTCGCTTCGGCCTCGGTGCTAACAATCATTTCCATCCATGAATATCGGTGTCCAACATACAGTAGCGCCTCCGTCTCCGAAGCGATGTGCTTTGAAAACGTACATTTCATTCATTACTGTGTAATGTTATGTTATTGGTTGATTAACTTGATACCAAAAGGAGATCCAGTCATCAGGGGTCCTGTCTCACTCTCAGTGACGCAGTAAAGATCAAATCCTCCGCTACTTCATTTACAAAACGATATTGGTTGTTCAGTCAGTGATGAACTTAATAGAAGTGATGAGCCGTCCACTTTTCTCTCATGTGTTTTTTTGTTTCGTTTTGTTTTATTTTATTGGTTGAGAACTTTCTATGTAGGATGTGGCATGATAGTGGGTTCATTGTTGTGTAACCAATGTTTTATTTAATTTCTCCTTTCTTGCCATATTCCATTTCATGCGTACTTATTGTTATTTCCATACACATCAGGGTTTTTTCCTGGTTATGTGTGATAATAATCAGTCATGTATCATTGGCTGAGTGTGTGTGTTTGCCTGTACATCCCACATGCCATTGTATTGCTTTTGATGTCTCTCTTCTCCTCTGTGACTGTCACTACTGCTGGATTCAAGCCACCCTTTATTCTCCTTAATGACAATCCTCATCTTGTGACAACGTTAAGATCCGGTTGTCACATTGTATCGGGACAAACTCAAGAGACTCTCTAGGTCATCTTCAGGTGAAAAGTGCACCTTGTCTCTCAGGGACCATGCACGCCCGTCAGGGAGCGTCGATCTTAACTGAGATTCATGTTGACTTAGGTACATGTCGATTCGAGCTTTCGACTTAGTTTAGAGGTAAATGACACAGAATGATGTTCTAGATATTGAATGAATCCGAGTTGAGCCCTGAATTAAAAACGGAGAAAGAAGACTACACCCTTAAAGATAGCCACAATACTCACCACCTGTTTCCCCCACACGCTCCCAGAACCAACCAACCAACCAACCACCCCATTGATTCCCTTATCCCCTTTTCTACCCACATTTTGTTACCTTATACGCACAGTCACAATCTCCTGCACTGCTCCCCTATGGGACCGGAGAGGGCTTACCCTGAGCCTCTGTAGTTGATCCAGGAGTACTGTCCATCTCTAATCTGTGGTATTGCATGTCTCGGGCAGGCAAACGGGGGCGTCGCAGCAGTGCAGGATCACTAGACAGCAATATGGAAGTAAGTTGGAAGCAGCTGGTATCCAAGCTACTCTCTATGTGATGATGTGCACTGTCAAAAAAACACACCATTGACTTTTTTTTTTATTGTTTTGGTCTTGCACCCTCTTTGCTTCATAGACAGTTCATTCGTTGTTGTTGTTGTTGTTGTTGTTATTATTTTTTTAGATCATTTATTTATTTTTATTCCTGGGATGCCTTTATTATTGCCGGCCTGCCTCGGTTAGTGTGCATGCGTTGGGCTGCCTTGCCTCTGATCCTGCCCCTGTATGGAAGTCACAGTTCTCCTGTTTTTTGGTCAAGTTATGTGGCCAATATGAAACAAGCATGACTCTACTAACCCCATACACCCCCACACCCCTCCTCCTTCAGTCCCTCTGTCCTCCCCCCTTGCTGTCTGTCTTTCTTATCATTTCCTGTCTTTTCATTCACTCACGTCGAGCAGCCAGACTTTTCTTTCGGTCCTTTTCCTTCCCTCCGGGCGGGGCACAGGGGTGCTAGTTAGAATCTGTCTGCAGCCCCAGGGCCAGGTCTGTTTCTTTTCTTATCAAAAAAGGCCAGGTCCAGGCAGGAACATACTGTACTGTATAGTAAAGCCCTTTACAGGTTTTATTAAAGATGTGGATTTCATTCATTCACCTTTTTATTCATTCCATGTGTCCATGAAGTCCATGTGCTGGGTTGAAGTCTGGATCGAAACCCTCTGACAAATTTCATTCTACTTTCAAATAAAGTCCCACCGCGGTCTCTCTGCAGTCGTAGACGAAGCATCAAGCATGTGACAAAAGGATGAAAGGAAAAGCTTTAAAAACTGATGGGATTAGAGCCAGCGGTTCCCAACCTCGTCTGGATCAGGGCCAACTTGAAAATCTTGAAAGCGTTCGTCGGCCCACCCATTTGACCACTTCAATGCGGCCGCCCAAAGTACGGCCGTGTTAAGTGGCCGGATGGGTGGGCCGCGTGTATTTTCATAGCAGCTTTATTTGAATGAGTAATCAAGTGATTGTGTTCCGGCTTGGATCAATGGAATACTCAGTATACTTTTAAGTTCCTATTTCTCTGTATCGCTATAACTCATTTTTCAAGGTTTTTAAAGAAAAAAGTTCCATGGCTAATTAAAAAAAACAATACGTTCAGTTTTATGTAAATGTTATAATATAAATCAAATCTTAGTGTTTTGCCGATTATTTGGGGGCCCACTGATGGCCCGCAGGTTGGGAATCGCTTAATTTTTAGCAGAAGAATTGATGGCTTGTGTAGAACCGGAGCCACAGACCAAGGGAACAGTGTGAAGCAGCAGTGCACAACCAGAGCTCCGTCCCTGCTGCCTATACTGCTGTCTAGCTGAATGCTATCCCAGTGTGGATGGAAAGTCTGCCTGTTATACACCCTCTGCATGTGGCTTCTGAGCCTCCATCGATTTTAACATTGTGCATGTGTGACTCCCGGCAGGTTCCCAAAGTGTTTCGACTGCAAGTGAAGAGAGAAATGGCATTCTTTTTGCTCATGTCTTTGTCATTATGTAGCTTGTTATATATATTTTAAAGTCTGGATTTAATGAGCCTGATTTATGCATAGTTGTACGGTGGCGTCCTGCATCGAAAATAGATTTTTTTAGACGTGGGACACCATCGTACGACAAAGTGTAAATTAGTCATTAAATTTAATTTGAGTCCTAAAGCTCTTACTGTAAACATTTTTGTGATGTTTGGCCATCAATAGAGGCATGAAGTGTTGTCAAAGGTGAAACATTCATGTTCTCTCATTTTTTTGTTTGTCATTTGCATGCCCAATAACATTTTTTTGCTACTTATTGTTTATCCTAAACATGCCGTCTGTATGAATCCTTCAGGCAGGTGCAAGGCACCTAATAGCGTAGCAAACGGTGCAAAGTAGAACTTGCATAACGTCTGACCTGGCACGTTGTTGTACCTCCCTTTTGTCCTGCAGGGGTCCATCATTAGCAGTCCTCACACGCGCCGGAGAGCCACCACTCCGCGTGAGGGCGGCGCACCCCGCGGCCATTCCTCCATGCCCAACTCCGCCTCGACCGGGAGCATCCTCGGCTCGCTCTTCGGCAGCAAACGAGGGAAGCCTGCGTCTCAGAGCCACCCTCCCATTCCCATTCAGCAGCAGCACCACCCCGCCCAGCAGCAGCAGCAGCAACAGGCGCACCCCACCCTTATATCCCACAAGCCCCACCCGTCCAACCTCCACCACACGGCCCAGGCCGGGCAGCCCGCTCACCCCCACCACTCCCAGTACTGCCAGGTCCAACAGAACCCCCCGCCCTACCACCACCACCACCACTACCACCCCCCGCCGCACACGCAGTTCCACCAGCACCCGGCCTACACGCACACCGCGCACCAACACACGCACCCGCCTCCTCCACAGCAGCAGCAGCAGCAGCAGCACAGCCACCACAGCCAGCATTCTCACCACGCCTCACACTCCCAGCACGGCCCTCACCACCACAGTCAGCAGCCGGGTTCGGCGCCCGGCGGACCCAAACCCAAACACAGTGGCATCAGCACCGTGGTGTGATGTGTTTTGTTTTTTTTCCCCTCGCAAAAAGAGGGGAAAAGGGAGACACGGGGAAAAAAGTAGTAGTGAGAGAACTCGATGAAGGAAAGGCAACTGCTTACACCAAAGGGACTGACTGGCATAAAGTCTGCATAACGGCCTGTCCACTGTGTTTTAACTGCTGCTGTGGTGGAGACGACGGAATCACAGGCAGTCACCTAGTAACCCTACAACTCCCCAAATAATATGCAGGATGGAAACCGGACTCAAATCCTCCGCTAAGGGGCCTTTGCTAAGCTCATCAGGGCTCCGCGGGGGTGTTGTGTGTAGGAAAATGCCTTTTAATTTTCCATAAAAACTCCCACCTCGCTACCCAGCCGTGATGGATGAAGCGGAACGCTGGTTTTCTCAACAAGCCACGACACGCCATTTGCTCCATTCCTTTCCGATAGCGCTGTCTTCCCTTCAGATAATCAAGAGGAGAAAGGCATCCTGGGTTTAAAAAGTCGTGACGGATAAATAACGGTGGGAACGCTTTCTCTAAAAAAAAAAAAACAGCGATGGCATATTATATTGTACACAGTCTTTCTGAAGAAGCTAACTTTCAACACTGCTTTCTTGGGTTTGCAGATGCTATATTATCATTTAAGAACCGCTACTTGTTGTTGCCTCCTGTAGAACTCATACGTAGTGAAAAAGCTAGATATAATCATTTCACACTACCTTGATCAACGGACAGGTAAAACAACTGAGTGAACCGGCTCAGTCGTAGTAGTTCTAGTGCTGTAATTAATGTAGACGACAGCATATATGTGTTGTCTCTTTAGCTCTCATAAATAAATGTGCCAATTACTAATGCATAATCTATTTAGTCAAGACTTCATGTACAGTATATTGTGCGTAAAGTAAAATTGTAAGATTATACTTACATCAATTATTATTATCAATGAAATGAAGTTTATCAGTATTATACTGGCTCTATGGTAACAGAACACAACACAGTACATCTGAAAAGGAGAGAACTCCCATTCAGTCTGGCCTATTATAATATAATCGATTTATGGAATCGTATTTTTTTTTTTTTGCCTTTTCAATTTGATCAAGAGCCTCTGGATGGCAGCTGTAGCGTACGAGTCCTAAAGTGTGGGGCTGGTTTTCGGGGGCCGTTTTCCTGGTTCCACTCAGAGAAAGATGGTTCCTGTTGATATGCTGGGTCATTTGGTCCCTTTAAATCTCAGTTTACCACTCATACTGTGGCTGCTTAGAGCTGTATAGACTAGTGAGGCTTTGTAGTGGAAGGTGTGAGATTTCTTTCGACTTAGAACGGCACCTTTTGGACCTTTCAGACGGTTTGAGTGTACTTCAAGGCTTGTGGCTTCCAGTCACATCACAGATGGACCCCACAGATGGACCCCCACAGAACATGTTGCACCGTCTCTTGTCTTTAACCACTTTCCACCTGGTGTTCCTATTTTAGGCATGTCCATAGGTGAGGTTTTTCCAAAAATGTCCAATTTAATAGCAAAGATAGCAGATCTACCTCTACAAGCTCGTACTTGTGAGCTTATAGATAAGATATTATTGCTAGTCATAGTATTGGGGCTAAAGTGGTTAAATATGCAACAGCTGCTTTCCCGACTCTCAAAACAAAAACAAATAAACAGTACCACGTTTAAATTTAGTTTTTGCCTTGATAAATACGTTTTTTTTGTTTTATTCACCAGCCAGATTTGGCGAGTGACTAAAATCTGCTCTTATGTAGTGAAGTATTTTTTTGATTTAAATTTGTTTTGTTTTGTTTTTTTTACACGTGCAATATCTTTGTCCTGATTTTGTACATTCAGAACAAGCAAAGGCGTCGATCCCTCCAGACAAGTCTGTTCGTTTTCACGTTGTGTTATTTATTTATTTAGCTTCGGACCCCTTGTCAGTCTTTTTCGGAGTAAATTAATTGTGACTGTCCTCATAAGTCTCTGAGAGGTACGGTCTTGGAGTTCAGTGGAATGTCTTATAAGTGATTTTTTGCATGTAATGTTATTGATGTGAGGCTACTCTCTGCACATTGTATAACAAATCAGTGTTACCATAGCGAGTTTAAGTGCAATCATGTTAAAAAAAAAACAGACTTTGGACTGAGAGTCTGTCATCATGTTGTCCAGGAAGAGATTCAGGTGAAAAAAATTATTAAAAAAATATCTTTTTTCATTTCAAGAATATATAAATACTAGAGATCCCAGTGGAAAGAGGAATGTGTGTATATATTTTAATAAAAGGAATATGCTTCCCTTTGGGCTGAAAAGAAATATTTTGCTGGATAAGCACACGTGAAAGAACACTTTCATTTTTTTCAGGAAATGCCGATATAATACATTGAAAAGCAAAACAGAGCAAAAGGAACTGTGTGTATGGTATGTAAAGAATAACTTTATACATTCTACAAATAAGAGTCTATTATAGTGAGAGTCAACTGTTTGTCCCAATATTCAGGTTGTAAATGTATTTTAACATTCTTGAAGAAAAATCATTACCATAAGTCAAGCGTATATACTCAACATAATTTCAAACGATGGTGAATACTCACTGTTATGACACACACTCAAGCAGAAATTCAGAGGTTAAAAACATATCTTTATATATGGGACATTAATGGTCAGTTGAATGTGTCTTTCTATTGATTTATATATTTCTTCTATGACTCTGATCTGATATCTCGGGATGATGTAAAACAAAAGCAAAAGAACAGACATCTCTTTATGTTGGTGTGTGTTGTAGTGCTTCTAATGTCCACGGTCATCCTTAATGTGAGGAGATAAACCCCAACAATGCACTGCATGATTCTGATGCATCGTGTATCCAAATTCACTGTGAGCTTAATGGAGAAGGAGAACAAAAAATAATAATGAATAATAAACGTTTTGACATCTGCACAGTCAAATCCTCGTTAATCCGTGTTAATTTAACTCCAAGAGTGTGCAAATGGAGGCAAATGGACCCATTTGTATACTATTGGAGTTACAAACCCTTCCATGTAAGGGTCCATTTGGTTCCATTTCATTTTTATTAACACAACACAATGAATTTTACTGTGTACATTTATTTCTTATTTGATTTTTTTGGTTTCTTATTCATTTTGAATGTCCCGGTGTTGACTTGCTCTTGCTGTTCTATGTTGAAGCTGATAGTTATTGGAGCTCGGCATGCATTTTCATCCACTTAGCCATTTGCAAAAAAAAAAGAGCAAACATTGAAAAACCCATTGCACTTCTGGTGAGATTGCCGAAGGGCTTTCATTGTGTAAATAGGAGGGGGAGTTTGATGTGCAAAAACTGAAGAACTTGTAAACGAGGGGGTTTATCTAAATATTATGAAGTTGTAAAGGGACCAAGTTGGCAAAGAGGAAAAAGCGCTGTTGTATATAATGTGTATATTATCTCTACTCTATTCTGATATCCAGGATGTACACATCATCACCCGAGAGGTTGTCATGAACATATCGCTTGTCTCTGAAACTGTCATTTGCTATAGATCTCAAAAACAGACTGTTAGAAACCTTTTTTTGCCATTCTGCATCCACTAGAAACCTCTCACTCTCTCTAGCTCTCTCTCTCTCTCTCTCTCACACACACACACACACACACACACACACACACACACACGCAGCACCTGCAGTACATCTAGATGCATACAGATACATACATGCACACATCATTGCTGCAAGATGTTCTGTCAGGCGCGAGACACATTTAAAAAAAAAAGGGAAAGAACAAGAGTGGCCTCATAATTTCTATGTGCATTCTGTTTGTACAGTGAGTAGTGACTCGGTAAGACCCCAGTTATTGTAAAACTTCAACTGTGACGATGTTGAGAACACAAAATAAACAAATATATGACTTATGGTATGCAGGTCTTGTTCTTGGGTCTATATTGTAAAATACTTTATATTTTGCACTACAGTCTATGTTGCTTCTTAATATGCATTTTTCGTATCTTCTTCCAGACACTCTTAATGCTACAGCTCTTGCACTAGAGGGCATATTACATTGATAAGGACCTCAGTAGGAATATTTGTGCTATTGCACCACCTATTGGTTGGTTGAGTAGTGTTCACCCACAGTGCAGCAGTGTACCACTCTGGCAATTTCTTAGGCTCAGAAAGTTTACCAAATTTTAGTGTGTCTTGTGCAACTACATAATATTGGCATTTCTTGCTGGATGGAATACTCTTAACATGGAGACTGAAATATAAGAGTTGTGTCCCCTTTCTCAATACAGACTCCTGTTCAACTTCAGGTTTACAGGTGTCAAGAGTCTTGAGGCTTGGGTCCCGGCTCCCGGGGAGACATCAAATTTCTCTTTTGGGTCTTGAGTCCCAAGACTCAAGATCCAAATGAGTCTTGAGTCAAGACAGAGGCTCCCGCGGAGACATCAAAATTTGATGTCTCCGCGGGAGTAATTGGTTCGACTCGAGACCCAAAACAGAAATTTGATGTCTCCCCGGAATCATACGAGGAAGTAAAATGTATAATAAGCAAGAAAGGAAACATGGCCGCAATAAATGGATCCAGGGAGAAAGCGTGGCAAAGTATTGCGGACAAATTAAATGCACGTCCAAAAGTCGTCCAAAAATATATAATATAATATATACAATTCATATACAAGTGCATACATATATAATTCAGTTGAATATTGGAATTATCGCCTACTAATCTACAATGCGATAGCCTATTATATGCGCCATGCATCCAACCATATGTCTGAGTCTGTGCTTAGGAATGTGTCAAAAACAAAAAAATCTCCATGAATTCAAGGCTTCATGGAGTGTGTAATTGATAGAAAATAAGTATTTTTTGGGTGAACTATTCTTTTAAGTGTTTTGTTCAGGGACACTTTGACACATTGTTGAGGCCTGGGATCGAACTTGGGATTTATGGCTTGCCAGGCAGGCTCTTGCCAGGCAGTTGTACTCTGTAACAGTAAAGGGGTTTCAGGGGAAACCAGCAAAATGAGGAATAATATAATAAAAGACTGTCTTGCTAATAAAGCGTCATGTCTCTCATTTTCTACAATGTATTTGATAGTCCTGTAGCAGAGGCCCTCAGATTTTGAGATACCCCTACCCGAGGTAGAACAAAACACAACCATGTTTTTTCTTATCTTTAGGGTCTCCCATTAGTGAAATGGATTGTTGTGAAATTTTATTTTTGGGCAAAATAAGTTTTTTGGGCTATTCTTTAAAACTACCCCAATCTCTGAAAAAGGCTAATCCGAATAGGGTAAAGGTGACCAAAAATGCTATAACTTGAGAATGCTCACTCTTATCTTCATCAAATTTGCTGAGGTATGAACCAGGTGTCTACCCTACATCACCAAAGAGTCAGAATGTAATTTACCTAAAGAAATACTGAAATATAGTCCTTTAAACACACTTTTAGTTTAGGCGGAAATGGTACCTTTGTAGTGTGGACTCCTCTACTTTCCCTCATTTAGAAAAACAACATACATTTATGTCAAACAAGCTGTTACTGCATAGCCTAAGATTCTATTAAACAATAACCAGTGGTTGTGTGGAGAGATCTAGTACAGTTTTATTGCAAATGAGATGTCTTTAGACATACATACCCCTAATCACAGTATTCCATTTGTGTAATGCTTCTCTGTATTGAGGCCTGCAATTCTTAAAATGAATTAATCTATGCAGCTTTGGTTTGGATGTGTATATAAAAAGTTCTTACTACTGAAATCATAAATTCATATATCCATTAATTAATGACATGGCTTCATGTTGCCCCTGCCACACACAGCAATCATGTGTGAGTGTGATTGAATATGGTGCTGTACTTTGCATATATGAAAAAAAGCACCGTACCCTAAAAAAGCGCCTGGGAATCCATTGGACTTGTCCAAATTGCAGAGATACAATTAGATAATTGTGAAATCCAATATTTTGTTTGTGATTAAAACACTGAAATGGTCACCCGTTTAACTAATTATATAGTAAATGTCCAACTACTTATATTTATTTTTTACTGGAACAAGGCTTCAAGATATCCTCAAAACACAACAAAACTAATAGTCACAATTTGCAGTAATTCAGAAGGTGGTGGCAGAGAATATTGTCAGTTGAGAATATTTTCAATATTGAAAGGTTTTGGATAGCTCTGTGGATCAAATTTAGCCCAAACTAAATTCATCTTTGACTATACACCCCACCCCAAAAAAATGTCTTGCATTATGAACCAATCTCTCTGCACCCCTCCCCTTACCCACCCAACTCCTCCCCTACATACACGAGAATATTTATTTTTTTCGTGGACAAGCGCAGTGTCATCTTGTAGACACAAGATTTTGAAAAACATTAAATAGATGTTTTAACACATTAGGAAGGCAATAAGTGTGAGTGTGCAAAGAGGTTAGTGTAGAGGAGGTTAGTGTAGAGCTGTCAGAACCGAGTATCTACTGGGTGCCTAGACAGGGGGGAGTATGGGGTGTGGGTCTGGTCTAGAGTTTACACTGGGTGCAAAGCGGGATATACCTGGATGTGTGGGCAGGGCATATCCCCGCCCAACATAAATGGGCCTGGGGTTCCCCTCAGGTGGGTAGAGGGGAGTATAGGGGGTCACTGGATTGCTCCCTGGGCACTTGGAGCACAGAAGAGCAAAGTTAGGAGCCAAGGAGACCCTGAGCTTCTCCTCCCCCCCATGTCCGACATGCAAAACCTCCAACAGAAATGATACGCCATTTCAACGAAGACAGTTCTGCAAACGATACATGAAAGATAAACTTGTATCTTTGCCAGATCTCACTCCAAGTGGCTTAGGGTGCCTGCGCTCTCCTCGTTCTCAGCTCCTCCAAAAGCAAATTAGCATTTGGGGTGCAAACGATTTCTAAGTCACGGCACGCTGGAGGACGGAGTGAGGAGGAGGCAGAAATTAAGGTATTGGAATTTAGCTAATGCGTGAGGCTGAGAGGAGTGTCCCTATGTCGCCTGGCTCACTGGATAGTCCCACTGGTCCCAAGTGGACCTCCACGCTTGCTCCCAAGATAGGCATTCCCGAGATAGGCTCTCTTTAGTTAGCATAGGTAGTGAGGACAGTCCCCAGTGGTGGTGGTTGTAAGACCTCCACATGTTGCAAGACTGTGTCATATACATATGTATGTATGCCAAATGGACCTCCTGGCGGGTCTGGCTGGCTCCTATGCCCGAGATAGGCGCTCGTGAGTGGGCATAGGCATTCGTAAGGAGGGTCGCCCCCCCATAGTGCTGGTTGTAAGACCTCCACGTGGTGGTGCATGACTGTGTGTCAGGCAGACAAGGGTGTATGTCGGACTGGCTCACAGGAGAGTCGTGGTGGCTGACCGTTAATATTCCCAGGGGCCCCCAGTGACTTATCATTATGGCTCAGAGCGTCCTCTCCCCTCTCCAGAACAGCTCCACAACAAAAACTTGGTGTTTGCCTAAAGCAATGCTTGTTTGTGAGATAGCAGCAGAGACACAGCCCCTTATGGGCGTGGAGGTCGGTTAGATTGGGATTCTATGGGGAGACTGGAGCCCAGGGCGTCATGGGCTGTCCCCTATACGTACCTTCTTGCTGTTAAAAATATCAAGGTTCAAGCTTATTGCCAGCAGTACCAATCATAAAATAAAGTCATGTGAAATTAATTTTGCACTAAAACCTCACACAACTACTAGTCTCAGGAATAAGGAGATGTTTGTGACAAGCACATCTGCACCTTATCCACGCCACACTCCTCCACCACCCCTGCCTAGACACCCAGACACTAGATACATGTTGTGATAGCTCTGTACTGACTTGCACATCCTCTCTAGGCCCATAAGGGGCCATTTCTCTCCACTGTATCCCCACTTAGGAGTCCATCTTCCCCATAGACCAGAGAAGTGGCCATTCTTTTTAGTGTAGCGTTGTGAGCTTGTACATCGGCTATTTTCACAATGTTTGCCTCTTTCTTACCTAATATTTGAGATAATATTGAGTCTTAAGAGTAATTCAATTGTAACTTTAGAAATGTGCAGATACCCTGTATACACATACTGTATGTTGGTTTGTTTACTGTTGAGTATTGAAAACAATGTTGCACATCAAGCTAACCATCTGGGTGGGGACCCCCCAAAATCATTTGGGGGACCCCCAGTTTGGGAACCAGACACCTTTACAAACAAATTGGTGAAGACATTTCTCAGTGAATTTCTTCCAAGATTTGTGTAATATTCCCAGTCTATCACATTGGCAGCCATGTTTTACAAATGTCACAGTACCTACCACCCAGTAATAATTAATTCATTCCTTATTGGTATCAAAAGAAATCTTGAAAGCTTCAACAGAATGTGAATTACATGTATAGGTGATGAATTCACCAATCCTGGGCATTATGGCATGTAGAAAAGGGAGAAATGTCAAATTACATTGTTAAATATGCTTATAACCAATTGCTTTAATATATAATTGTACTTATAATCACTTGACTATAATTTATATATGCTAATTGGATTCCTAGATCACCAAAAATTGGATTAGGCACCAAAATGACTTGTGTAGGGCAAATAATGAAGGAGTAATGGTCTTTTAAGGAACTGGTGACGGCCATCTTGGACATTTGACATTTCTAATGATCAGATTTTGGTAAACTTTTGATATGTTATTAAGTACACCTGATACTACAATAAACCATTGAGAAACCTTTGGTTCTAATTATTTTTGGGTCAAATCATATTTGCACCCGCCTATAATGTTTTATTTCCAGAGATGGGTTATGTCTAAAGAAGTCTAATTTGCAATAAAACTGTACTAGATCTCTCCACACAACCACTGGTTATTGTTTAATAGCATCTTAGGCTATGCAGTAACAGCTTATTTGACATAAATGTATGTTGTTTTTCTAAATGAGGGAAAGTAGAGGAGTCCTCACTAGAAAAGTACAATTTCCGCCTAAACTAAAGGTATGTTTAAAGGACTATATTTCAGTATTTCTTTAGGTAAATTACATTCTGACTCTTTGGTGATGTAGGGTAGACACCTGGTTCATACCTCAGCAAATTTGATGAAGATAAGAGTGAGCATTCTCAGGTTATAGCATATTTGGTCACCTTTGCCCTATTCGGATTTGCCTTTTTCAAAGATTGGGGTAGTTCTAAAGAATAGCCAAAAAAACTAATTTTGCCCCAAAATAAAATTTCACAACAATCCATTTCATTAATGGGAGACCCTAAAGATAAGAAAAAACATGGTTGTGTTTTGTTCTACCTCGGGTAGGGGTATCTCAAAAACTAAGGCCTTTTTTGAGGGCTTGCTACAGGACTATGATATTACCTTTATATTATTTAATAAATTATGCATTTCACCCTCTATATATTGTCCAGCAACCTTTATATTGTATACAATTGTGTTTCAGATTAACCTTTATATTTTACTTGGTCAGCTCTTTTTTCCCCTCTACACCTATACCTCTTTGCCAAAAATCGCAGCGTTGCGAGGCGTTGAGAGCTTGTAGATCTGCTATTTTCGGCTAATGTTCCCCTCAGAAAATGAATTCTAGGGTTCAAGTGGTTAATGTAAAAAAAACGAAATCCTATCACACAAAGATTTGGCGGACCCCTATAGTAGCTCTGAGGACCCCCTAGGGGTCCCGGACCCCCTGTTGAAGACCCCTGTTCTAGACCACTGCTGGTTCACAATTCAGAACAGCTATCCAGCTATAACGTTTAATACAAGTAAAAGCAGTTAATAAATAAGTGGAGTAGCTACAATAAACAAAGATATTATTAGCATATTTTAAACCAGAGGTTCCCAAACCTTTTAGCTCGGGACCCAAAACATAAATTTGATGTCTCCCGGCCGGGACCCAAAGTAGTGAAAGTAGCAGATCTACAAGCTCACAATGCGTCACATCGTAAGCTTGTATGTAGATCTGCTATTTTCACTACCGGGTGGTAAACGGAACCCTCGTCCCAAAAACACACTGCCCCATTTTTTTCGCGCTCCGAGGCCGCTGGTTTAGACCGTCACTACCGAAACGTTTTTGTGTCACTACCGAAACGAAAGTTAAATCCAAAAAAATCACTAAGTGTGGAGGCCAACATCGTCCCCGTCCCCCCAAAAACCTGTTAGGAGTACGTTTCAGGCAATTTAGAGTTGATTTGTAGTACTTTGTAGTGGAGTAATTTTTTTTTTCACCATTGTGTCACTACCGAAACGTTTTTGTGTCACTACCGAAACGAAAGTTAAATCCGAAAAAAATCACTAAGTGTATAGGCCAAAATCGTCCCCCCAAAACTTGGTAGTGGAGTAATTTTTTTTTTCACCATTGTGTCACTACCGAAACATTTTTGTGTCACTACCGAAACGAAAGTTAAATCCGAAAAAATCACTAAGTGTATAGGCCAAAATCGTCCCCCCAAAACTTTGTAGTGGAGTAATTTTTTTTTTCACCATTGTGTCACTACCGAAACGTTTGTGTCACTACCGAAACGAAAGTTAAATCCGAAAAAATCACTAAGTCTGGAGGCCAAAATCGTCCCCCCAAAAACCTGTTAGGAGTACGTTTCAGGCAATTTAGAGTTGATTGGTAGTACTTTGTAGTGGAGTAATTTTTTTTTCACCATTATGTCACTACCGAAACGTTTTTGTGTCACTACCGAAACGAAAGTTAAATCCGAAAAAAATCATTAAGTGTGGAGGCCAAAAACGTCCCCCCAAAAACCTGTTAGGAGTACGTTTCAGGCAATTTAGAGTTGATTGGTAGTACTTTGTAGTGGAGTAATTTTTTTTTCACCATTGTGTCACTACCGAAACGAAAGTTTGTCACTACCGAAACGAAAGTTAAATCCGAAAAAATCACTAAGTGTGGATGCCAAAATCGTCCTCCCAAAAACCTGTTAGGAGTACGTTTCAGGCAATTTAGAGTTGATTGGTAGTACTTTGTAGTGGAGTAATCTTTTTTTCACCATTGTGTCACTACCGAAACGAAAGTTAAATCCGAAAAAATCACTAAGTGTGGAGGCCAAAATCGTCCCCCCAAAAACCTGTTAGGAGTAAGTTTCAGGCAATTTAGAGTTGATTGGTAGTGGAGTATTTTTTTTTTCACCATCGTGTCACTACCGAAACGTTTTTGTGTCACTACCGAAACGAAAGTTAAATCCGAAAAAATCACGAAGTGTGGAGGCAAAAATCGTCCCCCCAAAAACCTATTAGGAGTACGTTTCAGGCAATTTAGAGTTGATTGGTAGTACTTTGTGGTGGAGTAATTTTTTTTCACCATTCACTACTGAAACGTTTTTGTGTCACTACCGAAACGAAAATTAAATCCGAAAAAATCACGAAGTGTGGAGGCCAAAATCGTCCCCCCAAAAACCTGTTAGGAGTACGTTTCAGGCAATTTAGAGTTGATTGGTAGTACTTTGTAGTGGAGTAATATTTTTTCACCATTGTGTCACTACCGAAACGTTTTTGTGTCACTAACGAAAAGAAAGTTAAATCCGAAAAAATCACTAAGTGTGGATGCCAAAATCGTCCTCCCAAAAACCTGTTAGGAGTACGTTTCAGGCAATTTAGAGTTGATTGGTAGTACTTTGTAGTGGAGTATTTTTTTTTTCACCATTGTGTCACTACCGAAACGAAAGTTTGTCACTACCGAAACGAAAGTTAAATCCGAAAAAATCACTAATTGTGAAGGCCAGAATCGTCCCCCCAAAAACCTGTTAGGAGTACGTTACAGGCAAATTAGAGTTGATTGGTAATTTTCGTTTCGGTAAAATTTATTTTACCGAAACGAAAGTTAAATCCGAAAAAATCACTAAGTGTGGAGGCCAAAATCGTCCCCCCAAAAACCTGTTAGGAGTACGTTTCAGGCAATTTAGAGTTGATTGGTAATTTTCGTTTCGGTCAAAAGTTAAATGCGAAAAAATCACTAAGTGTGGAGGCCAAAATCGTCCCCCCAAAAACCTGTTAGGAGTACGTTTCAGGCAATTTAGAGTTGATTGGTAATTTTTGTTTCGGTAAAATTTATTTTACCGAAACGAAAGTTAAATCCGAAAAAATCACTAAGTGTGGAGGCACTTTCGTTTCGGTAGTGACAAACTTTCGTTTCGGTAGTGACACAATGGTGAAAAAATAAATGTATTCGTCTTGTTTGTTGTTCAAGTCAAAGCACCAGGAAGGCTGTATTTCTTGGCCAACAGTTAGCTCAATGGGTTGAGACGCAGTATTCATGATCCAGAGGCCATAAGTTCAAATCCCACTGGTGTCTTTACTGTGATGCTTCCCTTTGCAGACTAACTTCTAGAAAAACAAGTTAAAACCACAAGGAAACCTGTAACTCTCAGCCGACAGCATAACTCAACAGGTAGAGTCCAATAACATGACTTGACTTGACTTGAGTGCGTTTGATTCCCACTCGAGTCAAGTGTCCCCGGTAACTTGGGGCAACGGATAAATTGACTGATATCCTTAGTGATGCTTCCCTTTGCAGACTAACTTATAGAAAAACAAGTTAAAACCACCAGGAAACCTGTAACTCTCAGCCAACAGCATAGCTCAACTGGTAGAGCGTCTGTCCAATAACATGACTTGACTTGACTTGAGTGGGTTTAATTCCCACTCGAGTCAAGTGTCCCCGGTAACTTGGGGCAACGGATAAATTGACTGGTATCCTTAGTGATGCTTCCCTTTGCAGACTAACTTCTAGAAAAACAAGTTAAAACCACCAGGAAGGCTGTAACTCTCAGCCAACAGCTTAGCTCAACTGGTAGAGCGTCTGTCCAATAACATGACTTGATTTGACTTGACTGGGTTCGATTCCCACTCGAGTCAAGTGTCCCCGGTAACTTGTGGCAACGGATAAATTGACTGATATCCTTTGTGATGCTTCCCTTTGCAGACTAACTTCTAGAAAAACAAGTTAATTCTAGAAAAACAAGTTAAAACCACCAGGAAACCTGTAACTCTCAGCCAACAGCATAGCTCAACTGGTAGAGCGTCTGTCCAATAACATGACTTGACTTGACTTGACTGGGTTCGATTCCCACGCGAGTCAAGTGTCCCCGGTAATTTGGGGCAACGGATAAATTGACTGATATCCTTAGTGATGCTTCCTTTTGCAGACTAACTTCTAGAAAAACAAGTTAATTCTAGAAAAAAAAGTTAAAACCACCAGGATTAAGTTACCGGGGACACTTGACTCGAGTGGGAATCGAACCCAGTCAAGTCAAGTCAAGTCATGTTATTGGACAGACGCTCTACCAGTTGAGCTAAGCTATTGGCTGAGAGTTACAGCCTTCCTGGTGGTTTTAACTTGTTTTTCTAGAAGTTAGTCTGCAAAGGGAAGCATCACTAAGGATACCAGTCAATTTATCCGTTGCCCCAAGTTACCGGGGACACTTGACTCAAGTGGGAATCGAACCCACTAAAGTCAAGTCAAGTCATGTTATTGGACAGACGCTCTACCAGTTGAGCTAAGCTGTTGGCTGAGAGTTACAGGTTTCCTGGTGGTTTTAACTTGTTTTTCTAGAAGTTAGTCTGCAAAGGGAAGCATCACAGTAAAGACACCAGTGGGATTTGAACTCATGGCCTCTGGATCATGAATACTGCGTCTCAACCCATTGAGCTAACTGTTGGCCGAGAAATACAGCCTTCCTGGTGCTTTGACTTGAACAACAAACAAGACAAATACATTTATTTTTTCACCATTGTGTCACTACCGAAACGAAAGTTTGTCACTACCGAAACGAAAGTTAAATCCGAAAAAATCACTAAGTGTGGAGGCCAAAATCGTCCCCCAAAAACCTGTTAGGAGTAAGTTTCAGACAATTTAGAGTTGATTGGTAGTGGTAGTGATTTTTTCGGATTTAACTTTCGATTCGGTAAAATACATTTTACCGAAACGAAAATTACCAATCAACTCTAAATTGCCTGAAACGTACTCCTAACAGGTTTTTGGGGGGACGATTTTGGCCTCCACACTTAGTGATTTTTTTCGCACTTAACTTTCGTTTCGGTAAAATAAATTTTACCGAAACGAAAATTACCAATCAACTCTAAATTGCCTGAAACGTACTCCTAACAGGTTTTTGGGGGGACGATTTTGGCCTCCACACTTAGTGATTTTTTCGGATTTAACTTTCGTTTCGGTAAAATAAATTTTACCGAAACGAAAATTACCGATCAACTCTAAATTGCCTGAAACGTACTCCCAACAGGTTTTTGGGGGGACGATTTTGGCCTCCACAATTAGTGATTTTTTCGGATTTAACTTTCGTTTCGGTAGTGACAAACTTTCGTTTCGGTAGTGACAATGGTGAAAAAATAAATATACTAAGTCCAGAGCTAGGGACCAAAAAAAGTCACTACAAAGTACTACCAATCAACTCTAAATTGCCTGAAACGTACTCCTAACAGGTTTTTGGGGGGACGATTTTGGCCTCCACACTTAGTGATTTTTTCGGATTTAACTTTCGTTTCGGTAGTGACCAACTTTCGTTTCGGTAGTGACACAATGGTGAAATGTACTAAGTCCAGAGCTCGATGAATGTTAGGGACCAAAAAAAGTCACTACAAAGTACTACCAATCAACTCTAAATTGCCTGAAACGTACTCCTAACAGGTTTTTGGGGGGACGATTTTGGCCTACACACTTAGTGATTTTTTCGGATTTAACGTTCGTTTCGGTAAAATAAATTTTACCGAAACGAAAATTACCAATCAACTCTAAATTGCCTGGGGGGACGATTTTGGCCTCCACACTTAGCGATTTTTTCGGATTTAACTTTCGTTTCGGTAAAATACATTTTTACTGTACTCCTAACAGGTTTTTGGGGGGACGATTTTGGCCTCCACAATTAGTGATTTTTTCGGATTTAACTTTCGTTTCGGTAGTGACAAACTTTCGTTTCGGTAGTGACACAATGGTGAAAAAATAAATTTACTAAGTCCAGAGCTAGGGACCAAAAAAAGTCACTACAAAGTACTACCAATCAACTCTAAATTGCCTGAAACGTACTCCTAACAGGTTTTTGGGGGGACGATTTTGGCCTCCACACTTAGTGATTTTTTCGGATTTAACTTTCGTTTCGGTAAAATACATTTTACCGAAACGAAAATTACCAATCAACTCTAAATTGCCTGAATGGTTACTTACACCACACAGCCAAACAACAACGTGCAAAATACGCACGCGGGCCACGGCGGAGCAATGTGCAGCAATGCTTGCGAATTGCGAGACACAACGTTTCATAAATAAATGACCCTGTCATGAGATGATTTCTGTAGCCTGAGCATTGATAAACGAGGGGGAAAGCTGTCTAATCTGATACAAAGTAGGCTATCTTGAAGATATTAAAAAGGTCCTCTAATCAAAAGGAGGATCTGTGCGTGTGCATTATGCCTTTGATTTTCATCAGCAGCCCACCAAACATCACTCCACGGACTTGATTAAGATACGACTTCAGGGAAAACTGGAAATGCACCCGCAGGCAAACAAGCATCAGACCACAATATTAATGGTTCTCAAAGTGGGGTCCGCGGAGCCCCAGGGGGTCCTTGAAAATCCTGCAAAATAGGTTAATAGAACGTCAAAATCAGTTGAACCACTTTGACCCTATTTTATGCATCAGCTGTTTGAAAGTATCCAATCTAAGTGGTGGGAAAGTAACTAACTACCACGTTGTGAGCTTGTAGATCTGCTATTTTCAAACATTTCAGTACTTCAGTACTTTTGGTACTTTAAATACATTTTGATACCAATACTTTTGTACACCAGACTTTTACTTGTAACAGAGTGCTTCTACATTGCAGTATTGATAATTTTACTTCAGTAAAACATTTTAGTACTTTAAGTCCATTTTGATGCCAAAACTTTTGTACTTTTACTCAAGTACATTTTGAATTCCGGACTTTTACTTGTAACAGAGTACTTCTACATCGTAGTATTGATACTTTTTTTTAAAATGCTGGTGACGAAAAATGACGAAAAATGCTGGTGACGAAAAAAATGCTGGTGAAAAATTACGAAAAATGCTGGTGACGAAAAATGACGAAAAATGCTGGTGACGAAAAAATGCTGGTGACGAAAAATGACAAAAAATGCTGGTGACGAAAAAATGCTGGTGACGAAAAATGACGAAAAATGCTGGTGACGAAAAAAATGCTGGTGACGAAAAATGACGAAAAATGCTGGTGACGAAAAAATGCTGGTGACGAAAAAATGCTGGTGACGAAAAAATGCTGGTGACGAAAAAATGCTGGTGACGAAAAATGACGAAAAATGCTGGTGACGAAAAATGACGAAAAATGCTGGTGACGAAAAAATGCTGGTGACGAAAAATTACGAAAAATGCTGGTGACAAAAAATGTTGGTGACGAAAAAATGCTGGTGACGAAAAATGCTGGTGACGAAAAATGACGAAAAATGCTGGTGACGAAAAAATGCTGGTGACGAAAAATGACGAAAAATGCTGGTGACGAAAAAATGCTGTTGACGAAAAATGACGAAAAATGCTGGTGACGAAAAAATGCTGGTGACGAAAAATGACGAAAAATGCTGGTGACGAAAAAATGCTGGTGACGAAAAATGACGAAAAATGCTGGTGACGAAAAAAGACGAAAGATGCTGGTGACGAAAAATGACAAAAAATGCTGGTGACGAAAAATGACGAAAAATGCTGGTGACGAAAAAATGCTGGTGACGAAAAATGACGAAAAATGCTGGTGACGAAAAAAGACGAAAGATGCTGGTGACGAAAAATGACAAAAAATGCTGGTGACGAAAAAATGCTGGTGACGAAAAATGACGAAAAATGCTGGTGACGAAAAAAATGCTGGTGACGAAAAATGCTGGTGACGAAAAAATGCTGGTGACGAAAAATGACGAAAAATGCTGGTGACGAAAAAAATGCTGGTGACGAAAAATGCTGGTGACGAAAAAATGCAGGTGACGAAAAATGACGAAAAATGCTGGTGACGAAAAATGCTGGTGACGAAAAAATGCTGGTGACGAAAAATGCTGGTGACGAAAAATGACGAAAAATGCTGGTGACGAAAAAAATGCTGGTGACGAAAAATGACGAAAAAATGCTGGTGACGAAAAATGCTGGTGACGAAAAAATACGAAAAATGCTGGTGACGAAAAATGACAAAAAATGCTGGTGACGAAAAAATGCTGGTGACGAAAAACGACGAAAAATGCTGGTGACGAAAAATGACGAAAAATGCTGGTGACGAAAAAATGCTGGTGACGAAAAATGACGAAAGATGCTGGTGACGAAAAAATGCTGGTGACGAAAAATGACAAAAAATGCTGGTGACGAAAAAATGCTGGTGACGAAAAATGACGAAAAATGCTGGTGACGAAAAAATGCTGGTGACGAAAAATGACGAAAGATGCTGGTGACGAAAAAATGCTGGTGACGAAAAATGACAAAAAATGCTGGTGACGAAAAAATGCTGGTGACGAAAAATGACGAAAAATGCTGGTGACGAAAAAATGCTGGTGACGAAAAATGACGTAAAATGCTGGTGACGAAAAAATGCTGGTGACGAAAAATGACGAAAAATGCTGGTGACGAAAAATGACGAAAAATGCTGGTGACGAAAAAAATGCGGGTGACGAAAAAATGCTGGTGACGAAAAATGACTAAAAATGCTGGTGACGAAAAAAATGCTGGTGACGAAAACATTTTGGTGACGAAAAATGACGAAAAAATGCTGGTGACGAAAAATGACGAAAAATGCTGGTGACGAAAAAATGCTGGTGACGAAAAATGACGAAAAATGCTGGTGACGAAAAAAATGCGGGTGACGAAAAAATGCTGGTGACGAAAAATTACGAAAAATGCTGGTGACGAAAAATGACCAAAAATGCTGGTGACGAAAAGATTCTGGTGAAAAAAAATGCTGATGACGAAAAAATTCTGGTGACGAAAAATGACGAAAAATGCTGGTGACGAAATAATGCTGGTGACGAAAAATGACGAAAAATGCTGGTGACGAAAAAAATGCTGGTGACGAAAAAATGCTGGTGACGAAAAATGACGAAAAATGCTGGTGACGAAAAATGACGAAAAATGCTGGTGACGAAAAAAATGCGGGTGACGAAAAAATGCTGGTGACGAAAAATGACGAAAAATGCTGGTGACGAAAAAAATGCTGGTGACGAAAAAATGCTGGTGACGAAAAATGAAAAAATGCTGGTGACGAAAAAATGCTGGTGACGAAAAAATGCTGGTGACGAAAAAATGCTGGTGACGAAAAATGACGAAAAATGCTGGTGACGAAAAATGACAAAAAATGCTGGTGACGAAAAAATGCTGGTGACGAAAAATGACGAAAAATGCTGGTGACGAAAAAAATGCTGGTGACGAAAAATGACGAAAAATGCTGGTGACGAAAAAATGCTGGTGACAAAAAAATGCTGGTGACGAAAAAATGCTGGTGACGAAAAATGACGGAAAATGCTGGTGACGAAAAATGACGAAAAATGCTGGTGACGAAAAAATGCTGGTGACGAAAAATTACGAAAAATGCTGGTGACGAAAAATGACAAAAAATGTTGGTGACGAAAAAATGCTGGTGACGAAAAATGCTGGTGACGAAAAATGACGAAAAATGCTGGTGACGAAAAAATGCTGGTGACGAAAAATGACAAAAAATGCTGGTGACGAAAAAATGCTGGTGACGAAAAATGACGAAAAATGCTGGTGACGAAAAATGACGAAAAATGCTGGTGACGAAAAAATGCTGGTGACGAAAAATGACGAAAAATGATGGTGACGAAAAATGACGAAAGATGCTGGTGACGAAAAATGACAAAAAATGCTGGTGACGAAAAATGCTGGTGACGAAAAAATGCTGGTGACGAAAAGTGAAAAAAATGCTGGTGACGAATAAATGCTGGTGACGAAAAATGACAAAAAATGCTGGTGACGAAAAATGACAAAAAATGCTGGTGACGAAAAAATGCTGGTGACGAAAAATGATGAAAAATGCTGGTGACCAAAAATGACAAAAAATGCTGGTGACGAAAAATGACGAAAAATGCTGGTGACGAAAAAATGCTGGTGACGAAAAATGACGAAAAATGCTGGTGACGAAAAAATGTTGGTGACGAAAAATGACGAAAAATGCTGGTGACGAAAAAATGCTGGTGACGAAAAATGACGAAAAATGCTGGTGACGAAAAAATGCTGGTGACGAAAAATGACGAAAAATATTGGTGACGAAAAAAATGCTGGTGACGAAAAATGACGAAAAATGCTGGTGACGAAAAATGACGAAAAATGCTGGTGACGAAAAAATGCTGGTGACGAAAAATGACGAAAAATGCTGGTGACGAAAAATGACGAAAAATGCTGGTGACGAAAAAAATGCGGGTGACGAAAAAATGCTGGTGACGAAAAATTACGAAAAATGCTGGTGACGAAAAAATGCTGGTGACGAAAAATGACAAAAAATGCTGGTGACGAAAAAATGCTGGTGACGAAAAATGACGAAAAATGCTGGTGACGAAAAAAATGCTGGTGACGAAAAATGCTGGTGACGAAAAAATGCAGGTGACAAAAAATGACGAAAAATGCTGGTGACGAAAAATGCTGGTGACGAAAAAATGCTGGTGACGAAAAATGCTGGTGACGAAAAATGACGAAAAATGCTGGTGACGAAAAAAATGCTGGTGACGAAAAATGACGAAAAATGCTGGTGACGAAAAAAATCTGGTGACGAAAAATGACGAAAAGTGACGAAAAATGACGAAAAATGCTGGTGACGAAAAAATGCTGGTGACGAAAAATGACGAAAAATGCTGGTGACGAAAAATGACGAAAAATGCTGGTGACGAAAAAAATGCGGGTGACGAAAAAATGCTGGTGACGAAAAATTACGAAAAATGCTGGTGACGAAAAAATGCTGGTGACGAAAAATGACAAAAAATGCTGGTGACGAAAAAATGCTGGTGACGAAAAATGACGAAAAATGCTGGTGACGAAAAAAATGCTGGTGACGAAAAATGCTGGTGACGAAAAAATGCAGGTGACAAAAAATGACGAAAAATGCTGGTGACGAAAAATGCTGGTGACGAAAAAATGCTGGTGACGAAAAATGCTGGTGACGAAAAATGACGAAAAATGCTGGTGACGAAAAAAATGCTGGTGACGAAAAATGACGAAAAATGCTGGTGACGAAAAAATTCTGGTGACGAAAAATGACGAAAAATGCTGGTGACGAAAAATTACGAAAAATGCTGGTGACGAAAAATGACAAAAAATGCTGGTGACGAAAAAATGCTGGTGACGAAAAACGACGAAAAATGCTGGTGATGAAAAATGACGAAAAATGCTGGTGACGAAAAAATGCTGGTGACGAAAAATGACGAAAGATGCTGGTGACGAAAAAATGCTGGTGACGAAAAATGACAAAAAATGCTGGTGACGAAAAAATGCTGGTGACGAAAAAATGCTGGTGATGAAAAATGACGAAAAATGCTGGTGACGAAAAAATGCTGGTGACGAAAAATGCTGGTGACGAAAAAATGCTGGTGACGAAAAATGACGAAAAATGCTGGTGACGAAAAATGACGAAAAATGCTGGTGACGAAAAAAATGCGGGTGACGAAAAAATGCTGGTGACGAAAAATGACGAAAAATGCTGGTGACGAAAAAAATGCTGGTGACGAAAACATTTTGGTGACGAAAAATGACCAAAAAATGCTGGTGACGAAAAATGACGAAAAATGCTGGTGACGAAAAAATGCTGGTGACGAAAAATGACGAAAAATGCTGGTGACGAAAAAAATACGGGTGACGAAAAAATGCTGGTGACGAAAAATTACGAAAAATGCTGGTGACGAAAAATGACAAAAAATGCTGGTGACGAAAAAATTCTGGTGAAAAAAAATGCTGATGACGAAAAAATTCTGGTGACGAAAAATGACGAAAAATGCTGGTGACGAAATAATGCTGGTGACGAAAAATGACGAAAAATGCTGGTGACGAAAAAAATGCTGGTGACGAAAAAATGCTGGTGACGAAAAATGACGAAAAATGCTGGTGACGAAAAATGACGAAAAATGCTGGTGACGAAAAAAATGCGGGTGACGAAAAAATGCTGGTGACGAAAAAAGACGAAAAATGCTGGTGACGAAAAAAATGCTGGTGACGAAAAAATGCTGGTGACGAAAAATGAAAAAATGCTGGTGACGAAAAAATGCTGGTGACGAAAAATGACGAAAAATGCTGGTGACGAAAAATGACAAAAAATGCTGGTGACGAAAAAATGCTGGTGACGAAAAATGCTGGTGACGAAAAATGACGAAAAATGCTGGTGACGAAAAAATGCTGGTGACGAAAAATGACGAAAAATGCTGGTGACGAAAAAATGCTGGTGACGAAAAATGACGAAAAATGCTGGTGACGAAAAAATGCTGGTGACAAAAAATGACGAAAAATGCTGGTGACGAAAAATGACGAAAAATGCTGGTGACGAAAAAATGCTGGTGACGAAAAATGACGAAAAATGCTGGTGACGAAAAATGACGAAAAATGCTGGTGACGAAAAAAATGCGGGTGACGAAAAAATGCTGGTGACGAAAAATGACGAAAAATGCTGGTGACGAAAAAAATGCTGGTGACGAAAACATTTTGGTGACGAAAAATGACGAAAAATGCTGGTGACGAAAAAAATGCTGGTGACGAAAACATTTTGGTGACGAAAAATGACGAAAAAATGCTGGTGACGAAAAATGACGAAAAATGCTGGTGACGAAAAAATGCTGGTGACGAAAAATGACGAAAAATGCTGGTGACGAAAAAAATGCGAGTGACGAAAAAATGCTGGTGACGAAAAATGACGAAAAATGCTGGTGACGAAAAAAATGCTGGTGACGAAAAAATGCTGGTGACGAAAAATGAAAAAATGCTGGTGACGAAGAATGACGAAAAATGCTGGTGACGAAAAAATGCTGGTGACGAAAAATGACGAAAAATGCTGGTGACGAAAAAAATGCTGGTGACAAAAAAATGCTGGTGACGAAAAATGACGGAAAATGCTGGTGACGAAAAATGACGAAAAATGCTGGTGACGAAAAATGACGAAAAATGCTGGTGACGAAAAAATGCTGGTGACGAAAAATGACGAAAAATGCTGGTGACGAAAAATGACGAAAAATATTGGTGACGAAAAAAATGCTGGTGACGAAAAAATGCTGGTGACGAAAAATGACGAAAAATGCTGGTGACGAAAAATGACGAAAAATGCTGGTGACGAAAAAATGCTGGTGACGAAAAATGACGAAAAATGCTGGTGACGAAAAAATGCTGGTGACGAAAAATGACGAAAAATGCTGGTGACGAAAAATGACGAAAAATGCTGGTGACGAAAAAATGCTGGTGACGAAAAATGACGAAAAATGCTGGTGACGAAAAATGACGAAAAATGCTGGTGACGAAAAAAATGCTGGTGACGAAAAAATGCTGGTGACGAAAAATGCTGGTGACGAAAAATGACGAAAAATGCTGGTGACGAAAAATGACGAAAAATGCTGGTGACGAAAAAATGCTGGTGACGAAAAATGACAAAAAATGCTGGTGACGAAAAAATGCTGGTGACGAAAAATTTGCACTTCTATGGTAATATATATGTATTTTTTAAATGCATCCAAGGCTAAAAGCAGCTCCGAAGTGGTTGAGTTACAGGGTGATTAACATTAGAAACAGTAGAAAATCAGTACAAAGCATATTGTAAGTGTAGGCTACTCAGTTTTACTGTGAAACTGGGCCTGAGTGGGCCTGGCCGAGTTTGTTGCATTGAAAATGCATCTAAGCTTGGAAGTGGTTGAGCTCAGGTGATCAGACATCAGTAAGAAAAAGTCAGTAGGCCTACAAAGCATATTGCGTGTGGAAAATGTTCACATCATTTTTTACATTTAATTAATTATAGACGCGCGCATGCCGTGCGTGTGGGAGGCAGGGAATAATCATAGTATACCTTCAAGAAAAAACTAGAACACAACACTGCCTGAAACGTACTCCTAACAGGTTTTTGGGGGGACGATTTTGGCCTCCACACTTAGTGATTTTTTCGGATTTAACTTTCGTTTCGGTAAAATACATTTTACCGAAACGAAACATTTTCCTGATTTTTTGGGGTAGGCTAGAAAATTGGAAAAATGGCAAAGACATTCTTTGATTTTTATTCTGGGATGAAAGATTTGTAAAAAAAAACTATTTTGAGCTTTTCTCAGTGTCAGTCCCAAATCAAAAGAAGCCAAAATACTAAGCAGAATATCAGAAAAATGGAGCATTTTCCTGATTTTTTGGTGGGATAGAAATTAAAAAAATGAAGCAATACGATACGATACGATGCAATACAACTTTATTGTCAGCTTTCACCGAAATTTGCTTTGTGTCCATGACGTCACCGTTCAAGATACAGGTAGGACATACACAATACATTACACAAAGTACATTACAGGACATACATCACAGAAGCAGACAGAAACAAGCAATGTTTTATTTTGGTTCTGAAACGAAAATCAGTAAGATAGACTTGAGAAGGGAATTTGAATTGAATCTTCAGATTATACTAAGATACCTTCACAGGCCCGGGGGATCTTAGTATAATCTGAGCTTCAAATTGGAAGTGAATATTTGAAAAATTGAGCAATATCTAATTTGGGGTCTGAAAGGAAAATCAGTAAAATAATTGTTTAAAAAGTGAATTGGAATAGAATGTGAGATTATACTAAGATCCCCTGACCGACATGCATGCTTGAGTTTTTTTCTTTGAAATCATTTGTAGTTTGGGAGATATTTAACTTTAAGCGCCCAATGCATTGTCAATGCGGCAATGGACATTTAAACTTTTACCTGGGGCTTTTACCGTTATCTAATATTGTAGTGAATACCACACAAGTTAACAGATTACGTCAAAATCTCTGTGGTGCAGTGGTTTAGATACAGGGCTTACAACCGGAAGGTTCCGAGTCCAAATCCAACTTAGACATTTTTCCAACTTTTACCTGACTCTTGCACCTTCAAATCCCACACATGCTGATTTGCCATTTCCAGGATTTGATTTCCAGGATTTGAGTCTCGAGTCCCAAGACTCAAGACCCAAAAGAGTCTTGAGTCGAACCAATTACTCCCGCGGAGAGATCAAATTTATCTTTTGGGCCTTGAGTCCCAAGACTCAAGGCCCAAAAGAGAAATTTGATCTCTCCGCGGGAGTAATTGGTTCGACTCAAGACCCAAAAGAAGGTGAACTGACTGTAATGATTAAAAATGTCATATATAGAATGGAAACCCCATTCAAACTTTAAAATGTTCATCCTAATATGGACATGTTTGCCTGAAAAGGAATCTTTGAAATGTTTAGAATTGTTTCAGAATTGTACTCCTTTAAAAGTTCAGAGATTTATAATGGAGGTCGATGGACGAATTTGGGACCTCAAAAAAACACTTTCACCTAGAAACTCCATTCACAGTTCAAAAATTCCACCTTACTGTGGACATGCATGCTTGAGATTTTTTCTTTGAAATCATTTGTAGTTTTGGATATTTAACTTTAAGCGCCCAATACATTGTCAATGCGGCCAATGGACATTTAAAGGCAGGCTTACAACATACTTACACCTAGAAACCCCATTCAAACTTTAAAATGTTCATCTTACTGTGGACATGTTTGCCTGAAAATGAATCTTTGAAATGTTTCATGGTTTTAGAAATATACTCCTTTAAAAGTTAAGAAGATTATAATGGAGGTCAATGGGAAGATTTTGGCACCTCAAAAAATACTTTCACCTAGAAACTCCATTCACACTTTTTTATAATTCAGCTTACTGTGGATACATATATTTGAACGTTTTACTTTGAAATATTATGTAGTTTTTTAGATAATTAACTTTTAAAACTTACATATGAAAACTTTGGCACCTCACTGTTCCTTCATACTTTAACCTATCCTATACACTTGATTCACAATTTGAAAATTCCACCTTACTGAGGACATGCATGCTTGAGATTTTTACTTTGAAATAATGTGTATTTTTTTTATATTTTACTTTAAGCGCCCAATGTATTGTCAATGGCCATGGACATTTAAAGGAGAAAAAGGTTAGTAGACCCATGGGAGCCAGTTTTCTCAGATGCTGAGTTCCTGTGCTAGGATTTGAGCCCATGACCTTGGTCTGAAGTCAAGACCTCTTCCGACTGAGCTACCAACACACACCAAGCTTTGTACATTGACATTTCATGAACATGAAATAATTAAAGCCATTTGGCTCATGCACTTTACAAGTAAGCTTATTGTCAGCAACAGCAAAGAACACAGGAGTAGAACCCCAGAGAGCCAGATTGCTCACATGCTGATTTGCCAGTCCCAGGATTCGATCGCATGACCGCGTTGTTCAGAGTCAAGAGCTCTTTCGACTGAGCTACCTAGATTGACATAAGAAACATTAGACATTGACATTGCATGAACATTCCCCCAAAATAATTAAAGGCACTTGGCTCATGCACTTTACAAAAATATATATATATTTTGAAAATATCAAGGTATTCCAGAATTGAACTAGGAGACCTGGGATTTGAACATGGAATCTCTGCTTTAAAAAACAACAACTGATGCAATGATTAGTCAATTCATGGATTGATTTCCAAATATTAAATTAATTGCCAATATCAGAATTTCTAAGAAAGAAATTGATCATTCATCACAGGCAGGAGTGTTTTTCATAGTGTTTGGAGCAGGCAGCCAAAATGACCATGATACTGACCAGTATACTGACACCAGAATACTGCCATTATGATACTGACACCAGAATACTGACACCAGCATACTGACACCAGAATACTGACAGCAGGATACTGACCCCAGGACACAGACACCAGGATACTGACCCAAAGCATCACAAATAATCAAATATTAGGCTTGTTATAACAATGGTAAACTATCTTTAATGCATAAGGACACTACCACAAGGCTTCATTCGCTAGTTGAGGCAAGGTGATATGAAGTCTGTCTCAAGACCCGCCCTAGTCTGCCTCTCATTTGTGGTTGGATTTGTTCTGAGGGTGGGTAAGCCAATCAGAGGCAGAGTAGAAGTGACATTCCACAGTATAAACCTGTGTAAATGTTTAAAATGTGTCAATTTGAGAATAACATTTATTTTTTGTATTTAAAAAACAGAAAAATCAGATCTGAAAGTACAGTATATATTACATGTGATTTTTTCCGTCTCAGCCAAATACAAATTACGCACGCACACGCACAATTTCTTATGTTTCTATCCTGATTAATTGTTGTCAGGTGAAATAAAATAAAACACCAAGTTATTTTGATCACTTTCTTCAGCAATGAGCGGAATTTGACTGTAGAAGCAACATTGTCAAGTGGTTTAACTGTGTCAATTGGTGTAAGAATATGATAATATACAGGAAAACAGTGGAATAATGGAACGTGGAATAAAACATTTTTAAACCATTTTTAGACAATTGGTCAAAGATTTAGTAAAAAACACATCTAGAGTTAATGCTAATATGTATTTTCATTAGATTTTTTTTAAAGTAACATTTTCTTATGAGAACACTTTCATTCACTTAACGTGGATAAAATATTAGATATTTTTCATTTTCATGTGGTTACACCTTGACATTTTCATGCACATTCTGTCATTTTCATTGTATGCTGTAATTGGTGCAAATGTATTTTCAAATGACATGAAACCAACATGACTACAAAAAGCACATTTTAACGAACCTGGAAAGATTTTCCAAATTTGTCATCTTTCACAACCAAATTTTGGCACTGACCCAATTATATAAAGTAAATTATTATAAAGCACAAGCATAGTATAATTACAAAAGTAGAAGAGCGTCCATGTAGATTCAGTTACAGACTACAGTAGCAAATATGTAAGACCCTCTGTTTTTAAAGCCTTTAGCCATGTTTTCATAGATAAGCTCTTATCTCATCTCAGCAGAGGTATTCCCCTCGCGCCAGATGAGCCAAAACACACTCACACTTTCATCAGTGAATCCCTCGTACTCTGATGCCGTTTGGTAATCTGAAAATTATTATTATAATTGTTACAAAATGGAGTGTGTGATGATGAACTCTCAGAACTTGGCACAACATTAGGCTGAACAGGACGGAGAAGAGACCTATGATGACTGGCAACACTAGGACTTACTTCCAAATTGGCTCGACACTGAAACGTATGTAATGCTTTTAATGTTTTTGCTGTCGGGTGGAAACCCTGTACTTTTCAGGAAATTAAAAAAAAATAATAACCTGTGTTCCAAAGGATCCAGTGTAGTTATTATTGAATTACAACCTCTTGTTAATACGTTATAAATATGTATAATTATGCATAACAACTTATAACAAAGACACTTTATAACTGACTACACTATGGTAGTTATGTATTCCATCTTATAATTATGGGTACGACCTTAATATACAGTCTTACCATTTTTTTATTGGTTACATAATGTATAAACTCCAGACAGACTTTGGTCAGAGTTCGGTAATTAACTAAAAAAATAAAATAAAAAAGGTTTCTGGAGTTTTTACTAATTTTTTTTATTTTGGAATATTTTTCACGACATGCCGAAAATAGGGACAACTGGTTGAAAGTGGTTAATATTAACGAATAGTAGTGTGCACGGTACAAAAGCAGCTTAGCCCATTAAAACGGGGAAAGCATCTGTCATTTTAGATTTTAGCTTTGGCTATTCAAAAACAGGAAATATACAAGCTCACAGCACGTCACTTCATGCCGTGATACTAAGTTGTACATCTGCTATTTTTGAACATTTTTGAAAAATCTTGAAAGTGTTGGAAATTATTTGAATAATAAAAAAATATATGTAACACAAATCTTCTCTTCTGGGGGTCCCTGGCACAAACCATTTTCAGATGGGGATCCACGGCCAAATATATATACATTTGGGGGTCCTTGTGGCACGAAAAAGCTTGAGAACTACTGATTTAGAAGGCATTTGCAGAATCGGCCTCAGGTCTTAATGGATTAGAATACGATGCTAACACAATGCCTCTCTTCAATACTCAGGGCTAGCAGTCCTACTGCTCTTGGCTACATCCAGTGCACAGGCGTCTGTCCAGTCCTGTCTCTGTACAGAGCTGCTGCCAGGCGGGCTACAAGTCAACTGCAGTTCCCTCGACCTCGTGGACGTTCCCAGGCTCCCTCCAGACACCACGGAGCTCCACCTGCAGGGCAACCGGCTCACCGCGGTACCACCGGGCCTTTTCGACAGGCTGCCGGGACTAATGAGGGTCTCTCTGACCGGGAACCCGTTTCACTGTGACTGTAGGATCCAATACCTGAGGAACTGGTTGCTGAGGAACAGGGACGTAGTGTCACAGGAGCCCGTGTGCGCCACTCCCAGCTCTGTGGCGTACGGCCTTATCGCTGAACTCGGCGATGACCATTTTGACTCCTGTGCCCGGCAAACGTGCAGCGGCGGAGCTTACGCCGTCCTGATGGGGGCGATGCTATGCGGCCTCATTGTTCTGTTAATGTGGGGTCTGAGGCTCGCCAAGAACTCTACCTTCACTCTGGACATCGACGAGAGACACACGGGGTTCCAAGCGGACTCGTTACGATCGCTGAAGCCCAAACACAGGAAGAGGCTCCAGAGCAACCTGTCTGAGATCATGGAGACCTGGTCCGACGCCGATGATGACCTGGAAAGGCCACTTATCAACATGGAATTACTGCCACAAATACTGGACGTCTTGCAGAAGAAGCACAACATAAAGATAAAGTCCACTTGAGAAATATTCTGACCATATGGATCGTGATGTCTGTAGACTCCAGCCAGACTCTCAGTACTTATGAATATAGCAAGTCCGCTACCGGGCAAGGCAGGAATTTCATGGGGGCCATGAAGTCCATGGCCGCTGTGCTCCCTCAGTTTGGTCTTTATGCCCTTCAAAACATTTATGCCCTGAGGCCATGGTGGACTTGATGTTCTAGTTCAAAACAGTGTGTTGTGCACATCCAGTTCGTGGCTGGTGCTGGACACAGGGTGACAGTTCAAGAGAATAAAAGTCTGCACAACAGCATTGCTCCTAAGTGTTTAGTTTACTTTAAAACACAGAAATAATTACATGGTACGTTTCAGCCACAGTTGCAGAAGAATGCCGAAACGTTGCACCATGTAATTCTGTGTTTTAAAGTAAACTAAACACTTAGGAGCTATGCAGTTGTGCAGACCTTTATTCTCTTTAACTGGCCTTGATGTTCTACCCACACTGCCCCAGCTAATTTCACCAATTTCTCCTCTGCCTCTTTCCAGTCAATACGGTTTTTAGACACCAGTCTTTTGTTGAGATTCTGAATTGTCAACTCTCCCTGACTCCCCATCTTCAAATGAGTCCAGAGGCTGAACATGTATGAACATTTGACTCAGGAATTTGTACAAATATTGGTCATTTTAAATACCAATAAATTATTTGGGGAAATAAAAAGCGTTATTTATTTCACTGATAGTTATACTATCTATTCAAAACAGATCCACTCTTAACGCTTAAATTAATGTAATTACTTCCATGTACAAATCCTTGTTTTATTTGATGGCCTTGCTGCCTTGGAATTTGGCCGTTTGCCATGACTGCCTTCAAAACATGTACAACACCAAAGGCCAAGCCTCTAAATAGATGAAATTCCAGGCGTGGCTGCAGATGAACAAATTTGCGGTTTTGAACGGAATTGACTTTTTAGACTGTTGCTCAGTTGTCTAAGATATCATCCAATATATTAAAGATCCACTATAACTTTAACAAAAACATTATGACCCATATACAAATACAAAGTTACATGTATAAGCAACAAGATGCCTGCCAGTGGTCACACACTACCAAATAATACAGTAAAGAGACTACAGTCAGGGAAGAGAGAGATTTGTTGCTTAAACTTTTGGTATGGGACATAGTGTGCTATATAGTTATTAAAAAGTTACATAGTGGAGCTTTAACCCATTAGAACCGGGAAATAATGTGTCACTTAGATTTTTGATCTAAACTTTAACCATTATTTTATACTTTGGCTATTCAAAAATAGCAGATATACAAGCGCATCACTTCGTGCTTGTAAAATTGTGCTATGAGTTTGTAAAGTGCTACTTTTTTTAAATCGGGAAAATTTGTGCCAAAAATCTTAATGTATTAAAAAGTGACATAGTGGAGCTTTAACAAATAGATGATAAAATAATCACACACCTTGAGTTGAGACGGCAACAAGGTACCATGAAGGTTTTATTTTTCCATGTTGTGCTCCCTACACATCATGTGGGGACTTTAACTTAACCTTAGCTTGGTTCCTAAAACTCAACGTATTTCAGTCGGGTTGTAACATTTACCTCAATAAAGTAGGCAATGCATCAAATTAAATGCATGGTAAATCTTCAAATGAAAAAATATCTCATGTTAGATTTATGTCTACAATATAAATATATATATATAGCTAGTTACAGTTTTCTGCTTATTTTTTCTCTTCTTCCAAATCCTACAACATTTACAAGGGGTAGATCCACCAGACAGGGATAAGGGGTAAGATTTAAACGAGGATGAATGGTTTGGATCTGTGCAAATGCCCGTCAATGCTTACACAACTAGACACAATGCAGACAGACAACACTATTACAGGACAATATTGCACTCTGAATAGTAAGCGGGTGTTCTTACAATGGATACATAAATCTATTCATGCATTACTGGGTTAAATGGGTGTTGGCCGTTTGACGGTTAAAAAAAGAAATCATCTTGAGAATAAAGGTAAAACATAAAAAGGAGTAAACATCGTAAAACCATTGAGAAATTCTCGTAATAAATATCGGATGGTTTCAAAAGTTTGAACACCCATCCAAAACATGGCCACAGTTTTAAGAAATGATTTGCCTTGAATAAACATACCAGGAAATAAGGCAGTCTTTAAAACGGCCTTTTCCTAAAGTTAATTGTGCACATTATTCAATTCAGAGACTATCACAAGATAAGAAATATTGCTAAAAACTGCTTAAAACAGAGAACGGTTAAAAGAGTTAATATGTTTGAGTATGAATGTAAGCTATGTTTCTTTAACGCACTGGCACGTCTGTAAACAATGTCCACAGTGTTAGGTTCATAAAGAATAATACTTACAAGTGGTTTAACGCCCCACCCCTCTACCCTATGACTTAAACCACTTAAAAAGGAGTAGTGCACCCAAATAAATTCTACCAATTACACAGCCCATGAAGCCTTAAATTCATGGACATTTTTTTGTTTTTGTCACATTCCTAAGGCAATAATTTGATGACCGGCGGAGTCTCCTACTGTAGCTGTAGGAGACTCAATTGCAGGTCAATTGAGTCTCCGCCGGTCATCACATTATTGGCTTAGGAATGCGACAAAAACTCTCCATGAATTCAAGGCTTCATGGCGTGTGTAAATGATAGAAAATAAGTAATTTTTTGGGTGAACTACTCCTTTTAAAACCCTATAGTTGACTGGAGTCCCCCAGGGCTCTATACTAGGCCCCCCTCCTGTTTGCACTATCTTTGGCGAAAATAGCCGATCCACAAGCTCACAACGCGTCGCAAACGCTACGCGTTGTGGAGCTTGTGGATCGGCTATTTACGCAGAGAGTTCCGGGAACGCTAGGGGCGGGGTCATGTGATCTACTGAGGCACAAACTTCTCTTGCTCAAAGATGAGGTCGACGGCTTCCGCCACGTCATACACCAGGTGATTGGGCTCCACCAAGGCGGGGTCAAAGCGGAAGTCCCGGTGCCCGTGGAACACGGTCCCTTTGATGCAGTGGCTGGCATCGGAGGGCACCCCCGCGTTGGGGTTGTACACCCCCGTGCAGACCAACACCGACTTACAGGAAGTGGCGGCGGGCGGCGCCAGCTCGCTCTCCCAGTCCCAGGCGCTGGCGTTTGCGTCGGCTTCCTCCTCCCGCCGCGGCAGGACGGCGGCGGAACCGGTGGCGGCCGCCACCTTGGCCACGGCTTTGGACTTCTTCCTGGCGACCTTCTCCTCCAGGTAACGGTTGTAGAGGTTGGCGCCGTAGATGTCGGTCATGAGGTTGTCCCTTCGGGAGGATGTGAGAAAAGCAGGGGTAAACTCACCGGCCAATAGGCTCTATGCACAGCAGCCACATTGGACAGAAATTGGGCCCCTTCCTTGCTTCCTTCACAGGTGTTACCAATGACACTAATGAAGGCTCTGTTCCATTTAGTGTAGCACAGTGTTTCTCTGAGAGTGTACAAATGGAACCAAATGGACCCGGGATGGTCCATTTGTACACTCTCAGAGTTACACTCTCTCAAGGAACCATGAGGGTCCGTGGACCACACTTTGAGACCCACAAGTATTTCTAGTGAGCCAACATGCCCAATATCAGCACCCTGACTCTGTTTGACCAGAATGGAACAGAGCCTTCATTAGTATCATTGGTAACACCTGTGAAGGAAGTCAGAAGAGGCCCATTTTTTCTCCAAAATGGCTGCTGTGCATAGAGCCCATTGGTCTGGTAGATTACACAGTCTACCTGGCAAACTTTGTTTTACCAGCCCATAAAAATGTTTGGGGTGTTGCGTGTCGTACATACATTTAATCTGCTTAACCCATTAAGCCCTACAAATTCTACAAAATGTCTTCTAAATCCTAACAGTTATGTTGCTATATCAGTGGTTCTCAGACTATTTCATGTCAAGGACCCCCGAAATGATATGTGTTTTGCCGCGGATCCCCATCTCAAAATAAGTTGTTCCAGGGACCCCCAGAAGCAAAGATTTTTGTTAAAAATAATTGCTTTTAAAATATATACAATATATTAAAAGATTTGCACACATTTTCACTATTTTTCAAAAATAGCAGATCTACAAGTTCGGTGCCGAGCTATGAGCTTGTATATCTGCTATTTTTTAATTAAAGTGGTTACACAGATGCGTTCCCGGTCTTAATGGGTTAATAAGGCATTATGGTGGTGAATACAAACAGTGGTCAGGGTAGATGGTACAGGGAGGGTCCAAATGTTTATGAATTAATCATTGAATAGAGTTAAAACTATGCTTGTTTTAAAACAAAAGCGTCACTTTTACTCTCCGGGTCAATAAGACATCCAGGAAATGAAGAGTTACAATGAAGATTTTCGTTGCTGTCGGGCAGAAGCCTTTTATCTCCATTTTTTTGTATGTTTTTTCGTAAATTAATACCCTACCTTATCATACAAGAGCGTCGCACCAAAAGTAGTCAAAATAGCAGATCTACAAGCGACTCGCGACGTGTTGTGAGCTTGTAGATCGGCTATTTTCACTATTAAAAAAAAACATGTTTTTAAATAAATAAATAATCAAAAAAGGACAATTTTCGACATGGCTTCCACCCGACAGCAACGATGTGTGTTATTAACTCCGTCTAAAGGTTTATGAGATCAAAGGAGGTACAGTACAGCACATTCCAGCTCAGTGAAAGTAGACAAAGTGACGGATTATGTTACACTCAAACACTAAGACATTACTGGTATGTTGACGACAACATGTGATCTAGCTCACCAACCAGTTCCTTCACTTGTGTGCTGTATGAGCCACCAAGGCTGATATTTTGTTACAAATCTTACTCGCACTGGGCCATCAATGCTGATTATTTTAAGGCAAAAAGTTGCCCGAATGCCCCGTACTATGAACCACCGAGGTTGATATTTTGTAAAGAGCTGAACCATCAATACTTATATATTGTTGTAGACTAAGTCACCCGCCAACGGGTGGCTTCCAAAACTAAATGAAAAATCCACCCACATTTGATGCTTGGCTAGTGATCATTTCAGACCCTGTGATAATGTAAGGGATTATGCCAACAGAAAGGACAACGTTTTTAACATATCAGTACAACGGCATCAGTGATGTACACTACACTAAACGCTGGAGCTGTAGTGGTCGTTGCAGTTGATCCAGAAACATGCTTGTGGGTAGACAGAGAAGGGAAGTGGAAAGGTCACTTCTGTTTATTTACCCAGATCTATGCCTTCAAGCCTCTTAGACTGCCCTACTCTTTTGACTGACACGATCTGATTCTAAGCTTGTATTCTGCTGGTGGTTAAAGAGGCTCAGAGGTCTAAAGATTTAAATATGAAGGTGGGGAGGCAAAGATATGATTAGTCCTTTTCTTTCTTTCTTTCTTTCGTGTCTTTGTCATCAGTAACCTTAATCACATAATAACCTACTTATCACAAATCAACATCGTTAGGAGTAATACATCACAAAAACACATTAACTGTAACTAGTTATTGGCTTATTTGTATCAAATACACTTGAGAGAAAGCTGTTATGCATTCTGCTCAGTGAAAAACATGATTTACTTTACATAAACAGTGATAAATAATGTTTTTTGTGCTTGTGTAGAACATCTTTAGCTCTGTAAACGTATGATAACCATCACAGGTTATTTTGGTTGTACAATAAAGGATAGTGAAACGTACTGGCTTTGACCTAGTTTAAATACTAGAACTTAACCAATTAAACCCTATTATATACTCAGTTTACCGGAGTCCCCCAGGGTTCTATACAAGCTCTGATAGTATTTCCCTCTACACTGCAGAAAACAGCCAATGTACAAGCTCACAACGTGTCGCAAATATTTCAGCCAAATGTTCACCCCAGAACAGGGACAATAGGGTCCAAGTGGTTAAGTGCAACTGCACTGGTTCTCAATGTTGGGTCCAAATGGACACTTACGGGTCTGTAACTCTGAGAGTGTACATAAATTGATTAAGATTAGGGTCCTTCTTAGATTAGGGTCCCAGAGATTAAATTGTCTGTGGCCTAATGCATATCAAACCGGGAGTCCTTGAAATTAAAATGGTCAGTGGCATAGAGGGAGGTGATGGCGGGGGCGGGGGGGTCTTACCCGATAGCATAGAGCGAGGTGATTGGACGTTTCCATTCTCTCTCCATGGCCTGGCCTCTGATGAGGTACTCACAGAAGTGGTAGGTCAGTTCACTGGGTTTCCCCATCAGAGCCTCGTACTTCACTTCTCCACCCGTTATCTTCTTATAGATGTTCTCAAGGCACACGAGGAACGCCCCATGGCCAAAGCTAAAATGAAATCAGAAAGAGAAACATCTAGATTATAAAACAGAGAGAGAGAGAAAACAAGAAAGGCAACGAGATAGATATTACATTTAACCACTATTACATTTAACGACTATAATTTATTGATATGCCGACATGTTTGTGACTAGTTCCAGTGTTGGGTCACGGCTATGAAGGATGAATAAAAACTATTTATCTTTTTCCCAAAACATTTAAATATAGCAGGACTGCTGCTGATGCGGTTACCGTGGCGACTGGGCCTCGGCCATCCACATGAGGTCCACGTTGCAGGCCAGCAGGGGGAGGTGAGGAAACGTCTGGGGCTGGTGGACGCCGCTCAGGTTCCCATTGGTCAGCAGGATGTCAACGATCAGCTGGAGGTTGGTCTCCCATCGAATGGGCTCCCCGAAGAGGATGACAGCTGTGTGTGCGAAAGGAGGGACACACGTGACTTGGAAGGAGCACGTCACACATTTTCAACATTTCATTCTTCATATAATTGATCCTCAGCAGTGGTGTAAAGTAACTAAGTACATTTACGTACTAAGTGCTATACTTAAGTACAATGTTGAGGTACTTTTACTTTACTGGAGTATTTCCAATTGTCAGTACTTTTACTTCTACTCCACTACATCTCGGAGGAAAATATTGTGCTTTTACTCTACTACAATTAATTGAAAACTTCAGTTACTAGTTACTTTGTAGATTTTGGTTATTATTACAAAAACATACAGTAACCACTTCAGCCCTAGTCTGGGAGGCTTCGGCTCAGAGCCTGGACAGCAGGGGCGCGGCCACTGCGTTCTGATTCAAATCAATAGCCAATGAAGAAAAGGAGGCGGGATCCACATGCAGTGGGTGTTGCATGTAAATAGGAGCGACGGGAAGCAATTTCTCCTTGAGAAATTGCCATTGTTGTGTACTGCTGTTTGCCTCTCGTCGGACTGTTTAGAAGAGTTGCACAGCTCTCAGCTCTCAGATTCTGAGCGTAAGTTACATCCCGCCCACAAATACAGGTGTTTTGGCCCAGAAGTTCCTTGCCCCTCCCGTTTGTATGCGAGAGCTGGCGAAAACTTCTGGGAACTCAGATTACTTCAGCCCTATATATTTTGTCTATTTGAAAATAGCCGAGTCCTACAAGGTCACAATGCATCGCGATGCAACGCATTGTGAGCTTGTAGATCTGCTATTTACAATTTATTTTATTTTTTTAACTTGTGAAAACTTGTGAAATGGGATATTCTGCATAATAAGTACTTTTACTTTTGGTACTTTAAGAACATTTTGATGCCAATACTTTTGTACTTTTACTCACGAGAATTAAATTTAAACGCCAGACTTTTACTTGTAAGGGTGCGCTCCCACCGCAGTTTTATTTGACCTCTGGGGCGGAATCTGCCAATGCTTTGTCAATGTAAATGCGTGGATTCACACAAGAGCGGATCTTTCCGCCTGTCGCGCAGACCGTGCGTTTATCCACTCTACACGACTTGTCCATTTGAAGCATATAACTGCTGGAGGCAGGAGCTGCTTTTCCTCCTCTGTCCAATCGGGTGAGTCGAAGGCGGACCGTCCCAAGACTCAGGAAGCACCATGGTGCTCAAGGCAGAAGGCGATGCGGACTACGGGGAGGGTCCTGAAAGTGAGTGACAGGTGCGTCACTCCCGTTTTTTAGAATCCGCTGGCTGCAAAAAACTGTGGCCGCGCACAACCTGCGTTTAACAGCAGCCGACCATGTTTTGGTGGGAGCGCGCCCTAACAGAGTATTTCTACATTGCAGTATTGATACTTTTACTTAAGTAAAAAAAAATAGTACTTTTTCTACCACTGATCCTCAGTATGTGTTTATAATAATATGGCACCATAACGGTCTACTCGCTCTCTACGAGTCTCAGAGAAGGGCATTTGGGCAGTTCAGAAACCCGCCTACCAGTGACATCATCAATATGCAGGTTTTGGTCACTTTCCGCATGATATAGGAAGAGAAAGGCTGTAGTCTATTAGCTTGGAATCCCCATCGATGAAGTCATTGGTAGGCAGGTTTCTGAAATGCCCACAGCCAACCCATGAGACACAGAGTGAGTTGATGTAAATTAAGCCCTCCTATTATGAGTGTTAGTGAGGACCAATTATATGAAGATCGGTTTAGAATTGGTGAAGTGCTTCTTTAACAGTCTTCATCGTCGATTCTGAACCTTTTTAATTTCAAGGACACTGAGGAAGAATTGTAGTAGAATTACAGCTTACTGTATGTTGTTATTATGTTGTTAACCTTTTGCCTAAGCCTGTCGGAGTTATTACATAATCGACGAATCGCAATTATTTTCTATAATCGCAATTATTTTGCAGAATCATCATAATCGTTTCTATGTTGAAAAATGTTCATACATTTTCCAGAAATAGCTGAAATAATAAAGTAAATATGTCAGTAATTACTTTGTCTATTTCAGCGCTGTGCATTTTTTGATTATGAAAAATAAAAAGGCAAATAGAAATTACATTTGTATTCATGTTTCAATGTTCAATGCAAAAAATGTAATCGTTAATCTCAATTATTTGTATGATAATTAAACGTCAACCTAAATGTTGTAATCCTGACAGCCCTACGTTTGCCTCATAATATGTTCTGAATATCAGAGTCAAGGTGCCATGGCACAGGAAGGGAAACTACTGTTTTGGGTACAGCTGTACAGCTTGGCCCTGTGCCGCAAGCTAGTTCCTCTCTTATCTTTGCCCTCTCCCTGCTTTCCCCTGAGAACTAACTGTACCTAATGTCTAATGTTTCCCAAACAGTGGGTTGTGGTCCACTTTTTATGGGTCGAGAGTAAATATCCCTTTATTTATTCCTACATTATGTTTTTAATAATTATTATTTCAAAAGATTTTCAAAAAAATCCCAAAGATTCTTCATAAGTTAAAAATGAATTAAAACGTTTTTCAAAAGAATTCCATAAAAAAAAGAAAAATCTATTATTTAAGAGGGGGGAAAATAATACTGAGAATAGCAGATCTACAAGCTCTAGCACACACATGGGCAACATACGGCCCGGGGGCCGGACCCGCAGGCAAGCCCTTTGACCATCTCAATCCGGCCCCCGATGTCCTTAAAGAAAAACAAAATGGGAAACTAATTTAACTCTACTGACCATTTGAGTACATAGCTGCATTCCATATTCCATCCGTATGTACTCAAATGTTAAATGTCTATTTTAAAATAGTGAAAATAGCCAATCTACAGCGACACGTTGTGACCTTGTAGATCGGCTATTTTCGCCATTTTTAAAATGTTTTTCAAATGCAGACACCGAGCAAAATAGGGAAGAGGTTGGAAAAAATAAAATAAAATAATAGTTGACCCTATAAAGTAGACTGTTGTGTCTATCAAATCAATGCAGTTCAACATAATTCAGCACGTGTGTTTCAAGTTTAAATGCAATAGTCCAATGTGTGGCTCTTCACTCACTTTATCGAAGTCAGTATGGCCCCTTGGGGGAAAAAGATGTTGCCCACCCCTGCTCTAGCAGATCTACAAGCTCTAGCAGATCTACAAGCACACAACATGTCGCATGTTGTGATGCACGTGTTGTGAGCTTGTAGATTGACTATTTTCACTAGTCTTGGTCCCGCGGGGAGATATACATTTTCTCTTTTGGGTCTTGAGTTAAAAGCTTTGGGAACCACTGGTCTGATGTACTTCTCCCATGAGCTCATTTATTTCTATCTTAGCATGAAGTGTCTCCAACTCGGTTTACCTCAACGATTACTAATTGATACAGAATTCTTTGATATTCATTAGGCCCCCATTTGGTACTTTTTTAAATGTATCTCTTGGACTCCAATCAACACTGTCAATTCCTCAGTGTTATTTTACAGACCCTAAGTGTCCATTCGTACCCCTGGTGGTCCCCCGACCCAACGTTACACAGCCATTATTTGCCTAGGGTGAGGGAGTGATAAAAGGACCGGAAGGGTTTTAAGCTTCCACTGATTGGTTAGCGGCCGTATCAGTTCAAGGGTGGATACGTCCAATCAGCAGGGTGGAAAACAGCGAGCTTTGTCAGCTCACAGACCGATTGGCTGCGTAATGGCGAGCTCAGCAGCCAGGAACGCCTGCCATTATGTTCAATCAACTCCCTCCTCACTCTGTTGGGAATTCCAGCGGGACTCTGGGCAGTTGACCATAATGTTAATATACGTGTTCAATCTATGTTCAATTAACGTGTTAATCAAATGCCGTTCTGCCATTGTCTTCTCAACCAGTGGTCCAGGGACCACCAGTGGTCCTTGAGGGGATTCCAGGTGGTCCCCAGCTAAATGATGGAGTGTAAAATGAAACCAAATGGTTTCATTTTACTCTCTCATGAGTTAAATTATTGTTAAACATCTGCATTACTTCATTAAAGAATTGTTATTTTGATCAAAGTTTGCCTGTTATCTCTCTTATGGTACCAACATCAACACAGCTTGGAATTGTGGACAAAATCGTATCAAACGATAACAAAATATTCAAAGTTTTGGGTCTGAGAGTCTAAATCTCATCAAATGGTGGTCCACGGCTCAAATGCCGAATAAATAATGGACCTTGATGTGAAAAGGGTTGAAAACCACTGACCTAGCAAATAATCTATATTTAGCAAAGAAATTGTAAAAAGATAAATGTTCCTGGGCAACTTTGACAATGCCAGCTGATTATTAGTTGAGGTTATATAGATATATAACACAGTATAATATATAGATCAAGCACATACCTTCAACCTTAGGAAGGTTGCCAACAGGAGTAGACTGAAAGAAAGAATACAATCTAATTGGACATGGACAGTGGCATGTGTTGTTACTACAAATAGTTATTGTTGTTCTGGTTAATACAGTTCAGGAAATTCCAGAGGTGTCTAAAAAAAGAACTACGTTGTGCAACACTCATATAACTTCTTTGCAAATAGCACATTCCCCCCTCTCCAGCTTTTTATGGAGGCTCAGTTTTGTGCGTTTTCTAATGTGTACTTCATGTTGGATGAGCTGGTGATCTTTCACTTTGTTTGTGTGCGTGTGTGTGTGTGTGTGTGGGCACCATGTCTTGTGCATGTGACTGTCAGTCACAAGTGTATATTCTACTGTAACATGTATGTTTTTCAGTTCCACATGGAATGTTCTGCATCTAGTGTAGCCTCAGGTTATCTGGGTGATATTGCCTCCTACCAGGTTTAGAGTTTCATGTAACCCCCCCCCCCCCCCCCCCCCCGACAATAAACAATGGTATTGTCTGTGTTTGGTCATTGGCACAATCACATCTAAAACACCCATTACTAGGTTTATTAGTTGCAGCTGTGTTTCATACATACATCACAGTTTAACACGCTCAGCCCATCCCTTTTAGATAATGTTTAAGCTTTAGATAGCAGCAAACTCACAAAACTGGCACAAAAGTGACCAAGGGTTAGGCTAGCCAAGGGTTTAGTTCCCCTCTAATTCCATCCAATTAACTCACTGGCAGTTTGGGTCTCCTGTTGTGATCCACACAGTCCAGCAATGGGAATGATTCCCTCAGCATTTCAATACTGACCACATTCTCAAAGCCCAAACTAAAGAGAAAGACAAATTATTATTCTAGCCAGAGACTAGAATACAGATCAAGACATAAGATCACAAGATTCAACCATACTGTCGTACTTTTTGGCAATGTCCAGGACAGGTCCTTGTCCCGACACGAGAACACATTTGTCATGGTACTTCTTGAACATCCTCAGTGGACTGTGGGACATGATGACCTGGTCTTGAGTAATCTGTAAACAGAAAAAAACAAAAAAACAAACAAGGGGAGATGAATAGGGCTGTACATAAACCAGGAGACAGAATAACACGGATCCCAACCCTATATTTGCCAATGCATCTACTTACAGATACACCCAGAATATGAGAGAGCTGGTCTGCTTTTGTCTGTCGGAGGCAATTTCCTGCGTTTGTGACAAAGACGACTGGTACCCTAAATTGACCCTGATTGTTGACAAGCTTTTGAAAAGCCTTCTTTGCGGCGGGGATGGGCATCTTTCCCCGGACGAGGACGCCGTCGATGTCGAACAGCAGACCAAAGCTGGGCTGTGGCTGTGTTAAAAGACACAAGAATCCGAATCAACTTAATTGTCACACCACAGGTAGATAGATAGATAGATCCCAAGCGGGAGGAAATCAGTCCTAATCAGCCCAGAGGCAGCACAGGAGTTAAGAGTTACAGGTAAAGAGAGTAAGAAAAAAAAAGTACTGTCGTATACAGCAATACAAGGCAAGAAAAAGAAAACAAGGAGCACTATCAAAACAGAACAACAATATACAATACACCTATACATCTGTCCTGCACTATGCAGGAAAAACAAACACTGCACTATGTAGAAAAACCTGGGATCAATACCATTTTCAGGTTTCTGATCCGGTCGGGAGCGGAAATGACCAAGAGATATACCAAGGGTACCGGTATCACCCAAAATAATTCCCTGCAATCGAGGGCATCATAATTGTATGGGGCAATAAATTGTATTTATTGGGCCTACCCAATAAAACCCTTGATGCGCGGCGTAGTTTAGCTTATAGGAATAATTTGTTTGGTATATCCATCTTTTATTCCAACTCATAGCGACTGGTGAGACTAAACTAGCAGTTACTCGATTCAGCATTTAAATTGGGATTGGGGAAACTAACAAGGGGAACCAAAACACAGCGGCGCCAAAAAAATGGAACCAGCCACCGGAATCACTGTATACGTTTTTTTCTCCCTTTTTTCTTCAGTAAGCGTGGTATAGACCGGATCACACGAACGAATGGAACGAATACCAGGCTTTCCTCCGAGGTGGAAAGTCTGGTGAGGCGAGGTTACAGAAAAACAAACACAAGGTTACACTGTCACACAGTATCCCGTCCTGCACTATGCAGGAAGCAACAACACAAGGTTACAGTGTCTCACCGTATCCCGTCATAAAACAAATAAAGTGACCATTACAGGTAAACAAGTGGGTGAATTGTATGCGTGTGTTTTTGGTACAAGCACCATCATTTGCAGTTTCAAGAATTGAGAAAGAAAGCAAGAAAACAAGGATAAAAAAACAGGTCAGATATTCAAATTCCTGGATGAGTACAATGAAAATATATACAGCCTACTGTAGGGCAAGAGGTGTCTCGTGATCAGACGACAGGTGTGAAATGAAACAACCACACATACAGTATGGAAGTAAACAATGAAGGTTTTGTGGGATTCAAGAGCTGTAATTATGCATTCGCTATTAAGCAGTGGTTCTGGGGAGGGGACACCCAGGGGTCATTGAGGGCGGCCCCCAGCAAAACGAGGAACAGTTTAAACACTTAAGCCCCATTTTATTTTTACGCTATTTGAAAATAGCTGCTCTACAAGCTCACAGTGGGCTTGTAGATCCGCTATTTTCTCTGGCACACATTATTTTCAAATGGGAGTCCGCATTTGGGGGGGGGGGGGGGGGTCGGGCATGGCAAAATGTAAATTATATTTAGTCTGTTTTTTAAATTAATGCTGATCATAATTGTTGAAATATAGTAGTTGATGAGAACATATGAGGCAACTGGTTATTTAGCTATGGGATTTTTATATATATATATATATGTTTTTTTTTTTTTTATTGCAGATTTACAACATAATAAAGTAAAATATGTAGGAGGACCCTGTAATGATTCATCAGATTGTCATCCCAACACAGAGAGGCTTTGCATTATGACATCGCTGTCTAATTACACTCACAAGACAATATAAAATGTATTTTCTTCAATGTATTCGTGTGGAAAATGTAAGATTTTTGTTAAGACATACTAGGGACTGGTTCTTTTTCACAGCAGTTAGGCTACAGTATGCAAATGTCGTGAGTGTGGTTAGGTTAGGTCAGCTCCGAGACCTGAAACATGATGGATGAACTTCAACCTGGTGTTGGCACTTTCTCCCTTTTTGGTCCGTACATCTACAAAAACGTTCTGATTTCAAATATAAAGTGCATAACCCATGGCCATGGATGTTACAATTGTGTACGGGCCCGCTGAAATACCCGTATCTTCCGTATTGTTCAATACAAAGCATTTTAATCCGATCGGTGGCCATTTTCTTCCTATTTCCTCCATATGCTTTCAACTAAGCGACCTATCGGTTGGGAAGTGTACTGCACTCTGATACATTATAACTCTATAAGAAAATGGCCACCAATCGGATTAAAATGCTTTTTATTGAACAATACGGAAGATAAGGGTACTTCTGAGGGCCCGTATATAATAATAACATCCATGACCATGGGGTAAGCACTTTGTATTTGAAATCTGAACGTTTATGTAGATGTACGGGCTAAAAAGGGAGAAAGTGCAGACACCAGGTTGAAGTTCATTCATCAGTGTCACGGTATGACAGTCACGTTTCAGGGCTAGCCCAGAGAACCGCATCCCGCATCAAATAACGTTTACAAGGCATTGCGACGCACACTCATTTGACACGCTGACCTATTTAACGACAATCAATCGACACGACGGCAACAATGCAGTTCGAGGGAGCCCAACATGAAGCAACGAACAGCTCCAGAGACTGACTCGAAACACCCGTACCTTGTTATTAGACACAGTTCCGTAAAAGCCGCAGCACCGAGAACCGGCGGTTACTTGACGGTTACTCAGGGTGCATACCGCCCGGTGGCTAAACGTCAGGAGTCCCTTCATCTCCTTTGTTTCTGTCTTTTATCCCCCACCGGGTTAAAACAATAAAAAAAATAAAAACTCTATTCAAGAGAGCTGGCTTGGGCTGAGCTGCTCAGCTTGGCTCTTCGCCTGCTTCTAGACTTGTTTTGCTGTTTTCCTCCGCTTCTTCTCTCGCCCATACATCATTTGACTGGACACGAGCAGATGACGACATATGGGCAGGAGGAGGTCCTTCGCGCATCGATGAAGACGCAGAGCATCGAACCAACAGAACGGAGTGAGGAACTCCTCCATGGAGCAGCCGAGCCGCACCGCACCGCTGCCATTTTACACATCAGGTGTGGGAGTTTAAAAGCAAAAGCAAGCACCTCCTCTACAGAGCAACGGCCAGTACTGCAAGAACAAAACCAGTCAATCCAGTGGGGAGGCCTGCCATTCTCTAATTTAACAACAAATACCTTTATTTTCATACATTTTATGTATGTCAACACGTGGTTCTCAAAACCCTGGAATTTCGAGGGCCCCCCGCCCCGGTTTGGTATACATGACAGAACACAGACCCCCCCCACACACACACACACACACACACACACACACCTCTTGGGTGTACAAAATCTACAAATAAGCAAATGGAACCTTACATTTTTGGATCTATTTGTATTCTCTGAGTTACAGACCTGTAACGGTTTGTTTGCTTCCCAACTATCACCAATTTATCTGGGGAACCCCACCACCAAGGACCCCACGTTGACATCAGTTTTATGCAGGTTACTTACCCAAACATGCTGTTTTCCATCTCAGCTCCACATAAGAACCCTTAATCTATATAATAACACTTAATTGGTATTAACCCAAGCTAAGCTGGGGCCCCAAGATATGCTTTATATAGGGTTCCTAAATTTACCCTGGTAGTGCAGGCGTTAAGGAATTGGATGTAGAAATCTGAGCTATTGGTTCGAGGCTACAGAATGTCCCACATTCTTTGAAGAAAATGTCACCCAGTAACCGGTGGCCCATTTGTCGCGACAAACTAGGTCTTGGTTTGTCATGGGAAATGGTACACAATCAGCTGTATAAATATAAGATAACAGGTTCCCAAACTGTAAATATCTAATAAATTATATATTTAAAAAATGTCAGTTCACCACTCATTCGGCAACTGTTAATCAACAGTACATATTTTCCCCCTTCAAATCTGGATCCTTGACAAGTTAAAAGTAGTGTTTAACAATTTAAATGTACCATTATATGGTCTACAGGTTAAACATGACTGATAAATGAGACTGTTGCTAGATCCAGAATGTAAGGAATTCAAACTGCCATCATAGAAACCCTGGTAGAATTACATTAGAACAGAAAATAAGACCCATGAATACATTCCTCCCCGTGCGCCTCCAGCTTTATTGATAGTTTAAAATTAGTTTACATTTCTATTTTCTAGGACTTCAGTTGCATTTTCCTTCCGACTTAAAAACTGAGTACAAGCAAAATGGTATTTTTACAGTAGTCTAAGTGATATTGTACAAAAATAACATTTCTGTGAAAACATTCTCCGTTCCCAAATAACTCCTAATTCTTCTGATCTGACAACTCATAGCTCATGATGCTAATTTCCTCCAAGGTAAAATGTTCCCAAATCCATGAGAAACACCAACCCTGGACTAAGTGATATTTAAATTGTAAACAGATTATTTATTTTTTTATAAAAGAACTTAAGATTCTTTTGATTCCTCCAAAATTGAATACCTTTGCTATATAACATGTGGTTTGTTACCGCCCACTTTGCTGCTTGTAGGGCTCAGATGCATCGTGTTCAACGGTTTCTCATGTCATACTCTCTTGGCCAACTCATATCTTACCCCGCTAAAACAAAACCAAAATAACCCTACATGGAAGTTCAGGTTTCCATTTACTCCCTTCTTACTGAGGCTCACTTCCACAAGCTCAGAGGTCCTATATATCCCATGTGTTTAGTCCCATTCATTCATCTCTGACAACCAGTGGCTGCTTGGAAAGGGGGGTTCTTTAACAAAGCATTATACATAACACCGCTACCAAACTAAAACATTTTTGTATTGAATGCAGAAAGATATTTTTTCAACCCCTTTCTTCGTATTACATGTCGAGAGGCTCACTGGCCTGGGACTAGCCTCTGTTAGCCAACCTTTGGCCAGTGAAGAGGATTCAGAGAAAAATAATACAACCAACCATCAATCAGAAAAAAGGAGGGGCAACTAAGGGCACTGATTATGCTGTGGCTTCAATGCACTCTTTTGCCAGGTGTCCCGACTTGCCGCAGTTGTAGCAGTTCATCTCATTGGATTTACTGCAATGCACGGCGACGTGACCGATCTCACCACACCTAAAGGAAAGAGAGAACACCGGATAAATGTCTGCTGCTTATTTAACATGCAAAGAACACCACCATAAGATTATATTATTGACTCAGAAACCCGATAAACCTAACCTTACTGTGTACGGTATGCCAAACATATACCCACAGTATGTTGTAACTGTTAATAAATTGTTGAGCACTTTGACAACCTGTTGAAAGCACTTTCACCACACTAATTCCCAGGTAGTACAAAGGGCCAAGCAAAATGTTTTTTTTTTTTTTTTAAAGCATATTTAGTTTTCTAGTATATTTGGTTTTCGGTACTCTTGTCCTAATGCCCATGAGTCACGATCTGCTAACCTCAGGCATGCAAACAGCCCGAGGTGAAAAAGGTGACATCATGTTTTTTTCCAAATGGCTATTGTAGCTGAAAAGCTACAAGTTTGCATGGCTGTAACTTTTTTTATGTTTTATATTGCTATTCTTTGTTACTCCTAGCTTTATCTTTACCTGTCCAATGTTTTAAAACTGCTGTAATGCTACGATAACTGAATTTCCCCTGCTGGATCAATAAAAGTCCATCTATTATGGTGTTGCACTACATTTGATATCAATATAGAATCCTGTCCTAGTGTTAAGGTCTCGATACCTACTAATAAGAGGCCAATTATTTTACATGACTACTTAAACCCTATGAACTTAGTTGACAGGGGTCCCTCGTGGCTCTATACTAGAACCTCTAGTAATTCCCTCGACACCATAAATGGCCGATCTACAAGTGCATTGCGATTGCGTTGTGCGCATCAATATCTGTTTTTTTTTGCTGAATGTCTGGCCCAAGTACCCAACAACAGACGTGCAAACGTTAATGCTCACCTGTAACACTTGACTTTATCACAAAGCTTCTGGATGTGACCAAAGCCTCCGCAGGAGTAGCATTTCTGCTCGTTGGCATGGTCACACTCACGGGCCACGTGTCCGGCTTTGCCACAGCTGTAGCACACCTGCTCCCTCTCCTTCTTCGGCTCCTTGCAGTCGCGAGAGATGTGACCACTCCTGTGGCAGTTGTAGCACGCTAAACGGCAAAATCAAAAAGCAATGTGGCCTCAGTTTTATGTGAAGTGTCGCTTATCTGGATACTGAATTAAATTGTTGCTCAACTGGTTAAAGAAGTGCACACGCAGTTAACCCACTTAAACCCTATATACATAGTATAAAGCCCCCCAGGGCTTTAGACTAGGCCCCCCTATAATTTCCCTCTACCAAAAATCTCTTTGCCGATAGCTGATTCACAAGCTCACAATGCTGAGCTTGCAGATCTGCTCTTTTATAACCATTTGTCAACTAACCACTTAAATCCTATATACTTAGTTCACTGGGGTCCCCCGGGGCTTTATATACCAGGGACGCTGGTATTTCCTGCTACACCAAATCTTGTCGTAAAAAATAGCCGCTCTACAAGCTTAACCCATTTAGACCTGAGGCCGATTCTAAAAACGCCTTCTGAATCCTGACCCAAGTTCTCTGGAAAACTTCAAATATTTATTCAAAAATGTGAAAAAAATATGTTGCTATATACTGTACATAGCAAAAACAACCCCAAAAGGGGTTCTTGGATTGAAAGGTATAGCTATGAATAGGGGTTCCCGTAAATGGGTTGCATACGTGCGTGTCGCGAACAGATCTGCTATTTTCAACACATGTTCACCCCAGAAAAGGGACACCAGGGTTCATGTGGTTAATTATCAGAACAGCAATTATTCTACAAGGGACATGTAAGAAAACGGTCCTAAAAAAAAAAACACAATTGTATTAATAGATAATGTAATGCCCACCATCCTCAGTCTGCTCACAATCCCTGGCGATGTGACCTTGTTCTCCACACCGATAGCAGAAAAGGTCTAATGGGAGAAGGATATGGGCACATTAATTAGTACATGCATGAAAGGAAGATGTGGAACAACAAGTTTAACTTATGGTGAGTTGGTGACCTGTCTGTGAGGTGTTTGAGCAGTTTTCTTCCATATTTTACACTGGGGAAAAATACTCCATCGTTAAATGTTATGCTATGGATGAGAGTGCACTTTTATACTCAAACTTTTGATCTAGTTGCTATAGGTTATGGACTTCAATATGAAACTATGCATGTATAGTAACTATAACAGCAATGATAATGAATCTGCTAAGCACAGTGATCTTTGTGATAATCAATCCCTATCTTGGGTGCGGTGCACAAATCATTTAGTACCCTTGCCTCTTCCCCGGCCCCTGCCGCGTCCCCCGCCCCCCCGTCCACCAGCATTGGGACAGTTCTTGATCCAGTGACCTGAACGGCCACATCCAAAGCACTCGCTGCTGCTGCTCATGTCCATTATCTAGAAACAAAGAAGCAAATTGTATGAGTATACAGAAAAACATATGTTGAACCGATATCAAAATCATGATGCCAAAGATTTAACAGGACAAATCAAGTTAGAATATTGACTGCTATACAATTAGGGAAAATCCAACCTGCCAATACGTCACAGAGGGAAAATAATCCTACATGTTTAATGTAAATGGTGATTAAGGGGATTTGGAGTCAGGTTTGTGACTCATATCACAGCACAACTAGTACTGCATGGGTTTAACTAGCGGGATTGACTACTTATGGATGTAATCTATTATTAAACTACTGGGTACATTTACAAGCTTCTAAGAACTAGCTACACAGCTAACTTACATGATTTCCCCAATGGAATCATGTTGTGATCACCATTGGCCATACTTCTCCAAAGAGATTGCTGACGGTGCTAGAGACAGCAAGTCAGGAAGAATGTGAGTTAATAAGTAGCCAAATCATTTACAAGTAGCAGCAGCCAACCCTCCTTTCCTTGCAAAGTTAGTTAAGAGCCATAGTCGACATATACCATTATGGTAAAAGTGACCAACTATATGCTGCAATGCAAATTGCAAAAGTATTAGCTTTAGTTAACAGGGTGAAATATTTATGTCGATGGCATCAAATCACAGTAAACAGACACTTGTCACAATACAGTGAAGTTATGACGTCCAGTAAACGAGTGACAGGCCCTGTCGAATTTTATATAAATCTTATGTAACATTACCACACAATACGAGTTGCAAGTAGGAGCTTGCTTGTTGCTGCCAGAACCATCCAATATTACCTGACATGAGAACGTCAAGCACAATTTGTACTTCATCACACTACAGTGCTGCTTGTCTGTGTGTTATTAGCTTGCAGATACGTCATTTCTGGCAAGCTCCTACTTTGTACTAAAGGCTAAAGGAGAGTTTTCAAAGTGTGGTCTGGGTGAGGCACTGTTTAATGTTACTATTATTTTACCACCTTTACAGTAAGTCACCCAATGAGAGCAAATTACTATTCCAATCAAAGGGTTCACTCTCCATTAATATTTTCCCAACTACAGTATACAGTACTGTATACTACCTTTTAGTCTTAGCTTAATGTTTTCTCTTTGCTAGATTTTTAGCCTTTCAACTATGTTTCTCTCCTAATAAAGTTGTTAATTTGTATTTGTTTTGTAAAGCTACTTTTGGTACCAAGAAAAGCCTATATAAGTGATGTATTATTATTCCAGCAACAGCATAGAGTCGTATAATTCTATACTAATATAACATAAGAAAACTCTTTTCTTGTGGGGGTCCCTGGCACAAAACATCTATTGCATAGGGGTCCACTGTCCAAATGTGGGGGTCCTTGACATGCCCATGTTTGACCAGCACTGAACAGATATCAGAAAAGTTCTGAAAAAGGCCATCTGTTCCCAGTCCCTGAACAAACACATGTCGTGGCTCGTCAGCTAACTTTAGCACGCTAGTCTCCAACACAACAGTCGTTTCTTGTCGCGAGGTCACACATTATTATACACAAGTTGTGTGTGCATAATACATATTTATTCATTTTAAGCGTCTGGGGGGGGGGGGGGGGGGGGGGGGGGTTTAATTCCTTGCTAGTCTAACGTTGGGAGACATGTTGAATGAATGTGGCACTGATGAAGCAGGAGTTTAAAAGGCAACGCCAACACGGGGCCTGTTGACGTTTGATGCCATTTTAATATAGGATCAATGCTTCGTGGCAAGAGCCTTTCACTCGACAAAAAAGAAACATACAAATACACAAATTTCCAAATAAAATAAGCTTAATTCGGTTAAAATTACTCGAAATACTATAATTATTTCGATCTAAACGTAACATCCATGCTTGCTGCTGCAACGCACGCGAGCTAGCGCGTGCTAACGCACAAGCCTGATTTATAATCTCGTCGTGCCGTACGGCGGTGTCGCGGGGGCCGCAAAATGGCAGATCTGCAAGCTCACGGCGCGTTGCGGATGCGACGCACTGTGAGCTTGCAGATCTGCCATTTTCAGTGGCTCCGCACCGTCGTACGACGATTTACAAATCGAACACCACACAGCAGCAGCATCGCCCCTCCGCTCCGTCGCGAGACCCCCCTCCCCTCCCCCCAAAGGGGGGGAGAAAAAAAACACACGATGCTGTCGCACGACAGTTGCATCTTCTAGTCGAATGATCGCCCCGCAGGTTTCAAAATCAATCGATCGTTCTTAGCAGAGTGCGGGTTTTCGCAAGTATCGATTCACGGTGAATACATAATTTAATAACGCAAATTATTCCCGCGCGCCGCGCTGGATCAAAGTCGTCACCGTGTGCTAGCAGGCCAGCCCAGCAGGCCCGTTATCATCATCTCCGCCCCGAGGTTTAGATTTATGTTAAAAAAGCCAACTAAAGCACCGATCACCACGGACATACGCTGTATCATGCACTGAGATGATAAAATAATGTCCGATGTGTGCGCAAATGTGTATTTTTGTGGTGTTTTAGTGGGTGCTCACCTCGCTACAGCTACGTGATTCTGTTTACCTCCTCCCTCTCTCTCTCTCGCTCTCTTTGCGCTACATGCGGTGGGAACACGAGTTCCTGTTCTGAGTGTCATTCACCGGAACCAGCTCCGTGTCCCGCCAATCGGCGGCGAGGGATCCCGGACACCGCCTCCTCGAGTTAGCCAATCGCCGATGGGAATGGGTCCCGCGTTGCCAGATTTTGCGACCGAAACAAGCAACCACATCTCTGAAAACAAGCCCAAAAGAAGCGACGACTAGGCTAAGGTAATTTCAAAATAGCCGATCTACAAGCTTGAAGACCTGCTATTTAAAAATATATATATATCTTTTTTTTCTTTTTTTTTAAGAGAGAGGTCATTTAGAGGTAAACAAGCCCAAAAAACTGGAACTACCAATATTTATAAGCAACTTCACATAAAAACAAGCCCAACGTCGCTTATAATAAGCAGACATGGCAACACTGGGAATGGGTCCCGTCATGGTTTACATTTACTGTTCGGTGCTCAGATCCGATCTAGAGCCCGCCTACTGTATTCGGTGATCTACTACGTATACATGCACGCATACGGTCCGTTTCCGTATCCGCTCAGACCGGATATGTAACCTGCAAAGTGAATATAGTAACTTACTTTTCCCATCGTTGCTGTCGGGTGGAAACCTTGTATGTCCAAAACCATTTCTTTTTTAGCTTGTAGATCTGCTATTTTGACTACTTGCGTGCGACATTCTTGTATGATGAAGTAGGGTGTCAATTTACAAAAAAACATTCAAAGTTGAAATGTGGAGATACGAGGTTTCTGCCCGACAGCAACGCCTACACCTGCTTCTTATTGTAGCCTACACTGTAGCATATCCAGTGGTGTATTATACATAATTAAATTAACAACATATTTTGAACGCATGATTAATCCTTCAAACAGAAACTAGGTTATTTATTATTATCATCATCATCAGCAATCTTTTGATCAGGCAAGCACAGCTGAGGTGTGCTGTTTTAGTTCGTCCTCAAGAGGGCGCTGTGACAGCACAACATGACCCACAAATCTACCCATTCCTTTTGTTGTGATGTAGAACACAAGTGTTTTGTTTTCACTTTATTGCTCCACCAGTCCCCTAAAAAAAAAAGGGGGGGGGGGGGGGGGGGGTAGATGACAGTGACGTGACAATGTAAGGACTTTAAATACTTTTTAATACCTAAAAAAATAAATAAGAAGACCAATACTGCATCAAAAGTAATCAACAACTATAAAACAGCAGTAAAAACATGTGGACTGGTCAAACATATGTGTGGAGTTTGCATGTTCCCTCCCTCACAAAAACATGCAAGTAATCCTCCCCCTGGTCAGCCGGGGCGCCTGATGGAGGGGAAAGGAACAGGTAGGAATAACGTGTTCCTTCCACTCGCTAAGTCCTACCGGGGAAACTCCCCCCTGTCAGGTGATAAGAACCGGCCTGTTAACTCCTCATGCATTGAAGGAGGCATGAGCTCAGTTCGGGGCTCTCCCCAGGCTGGCAGAGGAAGAGTAGCGCCCAGGATTACTTAGGCAATATGCACTGGGTGAAAAAATGGGTTACAAAATCGTGGGATAAATAAATAATGCCGATTTACAAGCTCACAACGCCTCGCAAAGCGAAAGCTTCCAAGTGCTTATCAGGGTGGGCGGTCCCCAGTTCAAATATGATTACGGTATTTGAAAAGGTTAAGGAACCACTGCCCTAAAATGCTGAATCACAAATAGGCAGAGTGAGCCATTTTCATTAATCAAACCTAAAATAGCTCTGAAAAAAACTGCACTGGGAGAAAAATGACTGGAGTAACAAAAAAAACAAGAAAAGAAATATAACTCGGCCCACATTTATCAATAAAATTATACATTTTGAATTTATTTATAGATGTATTTGTATTTCTCCCAGCCAGTTACAGCCAAAAGTAAAAATACAAATGAGTGCAAAACATTTCTGTAAGAAAAAGAGGGGGAAAAAACTGTAGCAAGCCACATAATAAATAAGTGAAACTAAACTGAAATTGGTATAAAAAGGAATATGGCTCCATGGTCCATCAGATTCACAGTGTTTCGTCCACATGGACTGAATCATGCTGAATACATGATCAGTGAGACAACAGTTCAGTGGATCATGGAGGCTATAAGCATCTCAGCTCACTGTTCTGAGTGTTTGGTCAGATCAATAAAGAGGGAACGATGCAATCATCCTTGTCTTAAGGTGGCATTGGTTGTTCACAAAGAGAAGGGCGTGTGTGCTGTTTCACATGGCCACTAGTCAGCAGTTGATTGCCTTTGCGGAAGTACAGTACACTAGTAGTGTCTGGTGCATTATCACAGTTCAATTTAGAGATGCAAAGTTATGGCCTAATATACCTGCTTGTGCAACACAAAGCTGCACAAGGACCGGTATACCTTAAAACGACTCACCAATGACATGGCCCTGCCCTCTCTGAGACACACACACACACACACACACACACACACACACACACACACACACACACACACACACACACACACACACACACACACACACACACACACACACACACACACACACACACACACACACACACACACACACACACAGTATTTGGTGTTTCTGGAATTGTAATAATAATGTTAAGAAAAGCCCAAATTCCATAGGTGAAGAGAGGGCCAGAGAGAGATATGGTGCAGACAGAAGATGGATATTGCTTGAAAAGATGGGAACGTGATGTGGGGCTATACTGTACTCATCAGCATCATAATAATGTTTGCTGCTTTATGGAATCAATGTTGGACTCAGCTCATCAAGGCAGACTGTCTGGGACTGGGAAGGTCTGTGAAGCCGGGCGGTCAGCTCTCCAACAACAACTCAAGGTTCTTCTCTCTGGTAGAACAGAACCTATGAACCATCTGTGATTCTTGCTGCTCCTCAGGGGACCTGCTGGGATGCTATGGGATGCTGAGAGAACACATGGTAAGTGGCAGCAGCTTTAATAGAGGCTTAGATTTCACAGCGGTAGGCTACTGTTCCTGGGCCAGTTGAAACACAATATGCTTAACTAACAAAAAGCTTATTTTTTTCTCCTTCCCTCTTTCTCTCTCTCTCTCTCTTTTTTTAAACCCTATTTCAAAATGTTTTGAACAATGCAAAAGAGGAAGAAGAATTACTATCACTACTGTACAAAAAGCAACCTTGGCCATATAGGCCTACCTACAAAAACATTCAGGTCTATACACCAATCTATCCAACTAATGTCGGGTATAATTTACTTTTTCAAAACGTGCAGTAAATGATAGGTTTCACATGGCTATTTAACAGGACAACGATTTTGCGCTGGCTTCACATCGCCAGATGATGGTGCACTTTGAGCTGTCTTGAAGCTACAAGAATTATTTTAGGTGTAGAGGGAATAGCGTGTTTTCTCAACATTGTACAATTTGTCTATGTATTGTGATTATTTATTTATGTATTTATTTGGGGTGGTATAAAAAGCAGTGTGTCTTGGCGGAGTGGGTGGGCTCACAGTGTGGCTGCTTGTTATGAACTAGTGATGTGTCGCTCATGATCGATTCGTTCAAAAGAACTAGTTCATTTGCCGTGAACGTGAACGAGCTCGTTCACTTTCTGAAACTGTTAAGTTCGTGCGATAAAAAAAAAACGCTCATGCGATGGTGTTTTACACATATATTATAAAAGATACATTAACCACTTTAGCCCTATTTTATACCTAGGCTATTTGAAAATAGCAGATCTACAAGCTCACAACGCTTCGCATGTGAGCTTAGATCTGCTATTTTCAAATCTGTTAGTACTTCTACTTTTGGTTCTTTAAGTATATTTTGATGCCAATACTTTTGTACTTTTTCCTCGAGTCAATTTTGAACACTCAAAAATAGCGCTACAGAACGAGAACGTGAACGAATCATTTGAACGAATCGTCGCCGTGAACGTGAACAAAATCGTCCGTTCACTGAAATGCACTTTTTTCCCCACCGCTAGTTATGACTGAAGGTCCTGTTTCAATCAGTGGCGTCAGGGCAGCCAGAGACTCAAACCCTTTCACCTTCTACAATCCTAACACCAATATCGATCGGAACAGGAGCGGAACTTTAATAACTTTTGTCGTTAGTTTAGAACCGCAACCGATCTATCTAAAAAAAAAGAAAAGACTCGAGGATGATGGGATTCGTGTGACTTTTTGATTAGAGAGAAAGACGTGGGGGGGAAAAAAGAGTAGACGGAGGAGCCCCCGACCGAAGCCGACAGGGATTTTTCGCTGTTTTGAAACTTCGGATTGAATTAAAGTTTAGTATCGGGAGATCTATCAATCGGATCCAAACTGACCTTGATCCCAGCGTGATCTGATACAGTCGTTGTCTGTCTTAACGTTGTGATACATTTTGTTGCCGTCCGTCTTGTTTACAGCGTCGATCGCTGCTTTTTTTTGGTTCCTCCTTTTCTCGAATGCGTTCGTTGCAAATATGATGATGTCATCGACGCCACTTTTTCCTGAAGTTATGGCGGAGCAGAAGTTTTCCAACTCGTCTTGGTGAGTTTTATGAGCATTATTACACGCTAGGCCTACGACATGACCGCTTTGAAACGCCGATTTTACAACAGGCGAATCCCGTTGCTCCGCCAGGCGAGCACACAAAGCATCATTTATAGATCTGTGTGTGTGTGTGTGTGTGTGTGTGTGTGTGTGTGTGTGTGTGTGTGTGTCTGTCTGTGAGGGCAATGAAGTTTAGTTGTTAGTTGGCTGATCTGACGGCCTACTACTACAGGCAGTGGGGTACTTAAGTAAAAGTATCAATGCTGCAATGTAGAAATACTCTGGTACAAGTCATGCATTCAAAATGTACTTGAGTAAAAGTACTAGCATTAAAATATGCTTAAATGCTGAAAGTAAAAGTACTCATTTAGCAGACTGGCCCATTTCACAAGTATTCGAATGTATAAAAAATATTTTGAAAATATCGACGCGTTGTGAGCTAACTAGGCTATTATAAGTATACATAGGGCTGAAGTGGTTAATGCATGTTTTGTAATAATAATCTAAATCTATAAAGTAACTAAACTCTTCAAATACTTGTAGTGGAGTAAAAAGTACAACATTTCCCTCTGAGATGTAGTGGAGTAGAAGTAAAAGTATTGACAATTGGAAATGCTAAAAGTAAAAAATCCTCAAAAGTTTACTTAAGTACAGTACTTGTGTAAATGTACTTTAGTTACTTTACACTGACTACAGGCACACTTCAACATGAAACCTTTCTGCAGCTTTTCCTAGGTTTGCTCGGCCATAGAAGAACACAACGATGCAGTCTGACCACGTATTCAGCATTCATGCACTAGCCCAGGGGTCTTCAACGTTTTCAGCCCAAGGACCCCCTAGCTGAGAGAGAGATGAAGCAGGGACCCCCTAGCCTGACACTCAGCCTTAATTTTCATTTCGTTTCACTCCAAGCAAAGGATTCAGGGGGTGGAGCCAGGCTAGGGACCCCCTAGCTGAGAGAGAGATGAAGCAGGGACCCCCTAGCTGAGAGAGAGATGAGGCCTACAAGATGTATTTGATATATGGTAACTTCGATTATATGAACTAAACGCATACAAGTAGCAGTTCAGTATTGACATTACTCCTTCAACAAATATTAAATGTGCCCGAGCTCCTGATGACTTTGACGTCACCTACCTCTCTTCTTGATCAGTGCCTTTTAACATTAATTGACTTTTTATGTCAATTAATATATCATTACTACTCTCTGGTAGTGGTTCTCATAGTGGGCTCCTTAAGGATAAGGATAATTCCTTTTAACAGGTCGTTCATGGAAGTCCTTGCGGTCTTGTTTCCAATGAGAACCTGTGAGCAATTAGGGGTTAAGAGTCTTGCTCAGGGACAAATTTCATTTCATCGACACATATGCTGGCCTGGCCTGGAATCGAACCCGGGGCAACCAGGGCCTCTGGCTCCGTAGGCGGGCTCACTAACCACTCAGCTATGGCCGCTCCCATTTGCGTTTCAAATGAACCCTTAACGGGTCTGCAACTCTTAAGAGTTATCTGGCTCCTTTGAATTAAAAAGTTTGAGAACCACTGCGCTATGATATACTGTAGCCTATGCCATGGCTTATGTGGAAATGTGGTTGTTTCGCATTGATATAACATTATGCAAGTGTGAGAGTGCACGTATTATCATGTGAACTTGGCCTTGGCGTTCTTTCTGTATGTGTTGATACCCTTTGCTGGATGGGTCACAAGCACTTTGTTTTGAACACAACTCTTGTGGCATGGTGGGCACAACAGACCCAGAATGGTGTCTGTCTGTCCGCCCCCGCTCTTCTGTTGTGACATGTGAGCCTGCCAGCCTTGTAGTTAACCACTAACTGCACTAAATTATCTCCACAGTCTCTTAGCACACTGGTTCTCAAAGTGAGGTCCGAGGACCTCCCCAGGGGTCCTTGAGGGGTTTCCAGGTGGTCTCCAGCAAAATGAGGAAGAGTCGCATTTAATTATTTTTGGCTATTCAAAAATAGCAGATCTACAAGCTCACAACACATTGCGATACTCTCTTTTGGGGGCCCTGGGACAAAAGACAAAATCATTTGAAACTGGGGTCCGCAGCCAGATGCATATCAATTTGGGGGTCCTCCTTCCTTGACATGTAAATGTTTGAGAATCACTGTCTTAACAGGCTCATTTGCTGGACCAATCAGGCGTCAGGGAGTGAAAGAGAGGGGAGGGCACAGACAGACAGACAAGCATACACTTTTAGAGTTGTGTTTATATAGGGTCTATGTATAGAGCCCTGCATTTGTACTGAAAACAGAGCAGTTTGTGATGGGTAGGTACGACCTGAACTAAAGTTTCATTTTTGGTGACTCCCCCCTAGTCGAAGCATGAGGGACCTTTGTTGAGTCCATGCTTTCTTCTGCTTGAACACAAACAAATGTATTTTGGTTATTTTAATAACACTGGCTGGTCCAACTGAGAGTAGCCATCCTAGTGTCATTTAACGTTCACCCCCACGTCCCTATTTTGGGTCTGTCATTATAGGCATTTTCAAAAATCTACAAAAATAGCTGATCTCCAGAGCTTGTCAGATGGGCTTAAGTGGTTAGCAACACTAAGTTCCAACAGTTGAAGCGTGAACACGATGATCGTTGGTGTGATGAGCTTAGTCTGGGTCTTATTCTGTTAGTACAGAACTAAGAGACTCTGTTTCAGCAGCCGATATATCTGTCATTATTTGACTTTTTTTCTCTTTCCAACATCGGTATCTGCATTTCATGAAGCTGATGTGTCCTTACACCACTTTCAACCTGGCATCCCTATTTTGAGCATCTCATTATAGATATACTTATAAAGATTTTCAAAACCTTTTAAAAATAGAAAGCTCCCAATGCAGCGCTACTTTCAATAGGGCTATACTGGTTACATAAAAAGTAGTTTATTGTCTCCGCCAGGCTGGACAGCCGAAGGCTGTAGAATGTTTTTGCCCATGTTTGTCCACTCCGTGTGTGCGAGTCTGAACAGCTAATCTCCGGCACCGTTGGACCAATCTGCGTGAAACCTGGCATGCACACTCCCTGGAGCAGAACCTCTGCTCCAAATTTGGGCTGTTATAGCGCCATGAGGCAGATTTTTGCAAAGCAATCGTTAAAAAAATATTACTCCTACAGATTTTGTCCAAACCTCAAACAAATCGATACACACTACCTCTATGGTCATGTGATCAAGACCTATCTGTCCGATGTTTCAAATCATAAACGCAGCGTCCGATTGCCGTAAAACTTGGCATGCTCATTCGTACTAGGCCAAGGGAGAAATGCAAGCATAGATTCACGTTTTGGCCTATAACTCCTGAACCGTCCATGGTTTGTACAATAAAACTTGTTTTTAAGCCGGATTCCTTGGATCCTCTCTCCATAAAGGCCCTGGCACATACCAGATTACATTTTCCACCATTTTACGTTTTCTTCAAAACACTTTTAGCTACTACTTCTACAGATTTTGTCCAAAACTCACACACATCGGTACACATCATCTCTGCGATCATGTGATCAAGATGTATAGTTTGATTTTACAGATCCCATTCCAAGTTGCTATGACCGCCTTCCAAAGTTTGTGGGTCCTGATCGAATCGAGACCTGTACTCCGAGGAGCAGACTTTTCTAGTTTGTCTTTATTTGCGTGTAAGTTGCATGTTCTCAAATACGTAGAAACTTTAAATCAAATCAAGGTTTTTCAAATTGATCAAAAAATCTGCCATAAATACCAGTCAAAACCTCAGTAATCGGTGGTCTACCAAGTGGGGATAACCAACAGACCCTACAATCTGGCATCGGTCATGCTCTACTGTAAATAACAAGGCCTGGGCCGTAGCGTGACTGTCCAGGCACCCTAGGCTGCAATTCCAGCCTGACAGCGTGTCGCGGGTTCGACTCCCGTTCCCGACGACCTTTCCTGTGTGTCACCGGCCCATCTCTCTCCACATTTCCTGTCAGCCTACTGTCCCTATCCCTCTCCAAAAAATAAATAAATGAATAAAATAAAGGCATAAAAAGCCCCCCCCCCCCCAAAAGAAAATATCTTACTGTAAATAACATGGCTGACCTGCAGTGGCCTGAAACTCTCCTGGTCTGAGAGTGCATTAGTTTGCGTCCATACCGTTCCGCTCCTCCCCCCTTCCCTCTGTTAGTGGGGAAAAGAACATATCAAGATTCCGGTTTTGCACCAGAATGCTGTGTGGTATGTTGTATAATCATGCCAGCTACTTGTCAGAAAATACAGGGTTCAGTCCAAAGTTTATGGCCCACAGCAAGGCCACTGCACTGGTTCAGGTGAAAGGCTTCTCTCTATTATTATAAAATGTGGGACTTTTGTGTGAAGGAGTAGCCCTGCCTGCTCCTCACAAGCTCATAAGCGTAATATTTCTTCTGGCCTAGTGGGCGGGGGGGGAGGGGGGGATTCCCTCTTGGACTAGCGGTAGATGTTTTTTTTTTTCCCCACGCGGGAGACCCGGGTTTAAATGTTGGGTGTTGCATCGGTGCCATGTCCTGGATCGGGTTTCCCAGTTGGGGGGAGGTCAAAGGGGGAGTGGGGGGGGGGGCGGGTGTGTGAATGTGAAGCAGTACCGCCTGAAGCGCATAAGCCTATCTCCTCCTGGTCAAGGGGGGGGGGGGGGGGGGGGGGGGAGGAATTCCCTCTTGTCCAAGCGTGGGTGTTTGGTTTCTCACACGTGATACCCGGATTTGAATCTCAGGTGTTATATTTACAGGGCTTGCTGCACTGATGTCCACCAAAAGTGTTCCTGACACTAGTCCTCGGCACAAGTAACAGAAAACATTTTCTCTTAAGATTTTTTTGGGGTCTTTTTATACCTTTTTATTATAGATAGGACAGTAGGCTGACAGGAAATAGGGAGAGAGAGAAGAGGGGGGGGGGTTGACACGCAGCAAAGTCCGTCGGGATCGGGACTCGAACCCGCAACACACTGTCAGGCTGCATTGTAGCCTCGGTGCCTCTGGACCGCTACGCCAGCGGTCCAGGCCAAGAAACCATTCTACCTAACCACTTGAACCCTAGCGTCCCTATTCTGGGCATGTCGTATGCCATAATTATGCAAAAACTAGGCAAACATTTAGCCGGTAAAGCCAGGTCGACAAGCTTGCAACGCGTTGAGGGCGTGGCACGTTGTAAGCTTGCTGTTTTCACAGAAGAGATTTGGTGTAGAGAGGCAGAAAAGGAGGGGACAAAGAGTGGAGCCCTGGCCTGCGGGACCCTGGTTAGGCCTGTCACAATTATTACATAATCGTCGAATCGCAATTGTCTTTGAGATGATCACAATTATTTTTGCATAATCGTCATCATCGTTTCCATATTGAAAGATTTTCACACATTTTAAAATATTAAAAAAGCAGAAATAGCTGATCTACAAGCTTACACTTCGTGACGGGTTGTAATCTTGTAGTTCAGCTATTTCTGCTTTTTACATTTATAAAAAATATTAATTATGTCAATTTATTTGTATATTTCAGTCATTTGTCATATCTGCCCTGTGCATTTTTTTTATTACGAAGCCTTAAAGGCTTCATATGCTCCAGTGATCAATGCCAAACACACAATTAAATCATTAATCACAATTATTTGAGTGACAATGAATCATCAGCTTAAATTTGGAATCGTGACAGCCTTGACCCCGGGTCAACCAAAACTGGACTCAGACTTTGAAGTCGAGTCTGTATGCGAGGAGAAAGAAAGATAACCTAAAGTAATATTGAATATTGATAAAGAGGTCATATGGTGATGTGAGCTGTCCAAACTTTGTAAGTGCGAAAGCTGTGTGTGTATTTGTACTACTATACTTGTAGGGACCTTGTATAGTAGTATTTGAGAAAATGGACATTGTGAGGACAATGTCTCTGGTCTTCACAAGATAAATGATTGTTTTTTGGAGTTACTTTACAACAAGTCAATTAGTAAAACATGTTAGGATTAGGCATTTAGAGGTTAGGTTTAGGGGCTGGGGCTGGAGTTATGCCTGATTTATACTTGGTTGCTCACCGATATTGCACACCACTGTGACATGTTTTGAGCTATTTTCGGTTTATGATAACATTATGGTTCGTTATGATAGAAATGCCATTTATAAACCATCCTAACATTTTTATGTCCTCACAAGTATGGTAATACAAACGTGTGTGTGTGTGTTTTCCAGACCATTGAGAGCACTTGGCTTTGCTAATGGAGCACCTCCAGGGAGCGTGGAAGACGCTGAGCAACGGCTTCGGAATGAAGGACTCAGTGTTCGAGGGCCCGTGCCTTTCGCCCACCATGGTCCAGGGCTTCCCGTACCAACGGCGCGCCTCAGACGACAGCAAGATGCCCGATTCTAAGGCTAGCAGCACAATCCGCGTCTACCTCCCCAACCAGCAACGTACTGTGGTGAGTCGACGCTATCCGCCTGCCTCAGAGAGCCAACTAGCCACTTAGAAGCTGGTGGCCCTATTTTGGGGGGGTGACAAAACATGGCCTTCCCTAAAACACCCTGGACAATGTAGTTTTATTTATTTGGGTCATTAACTCATTAAGAGCTGGGACGCATCTGTGTCACTTTTTGATTTGAGTTTAAAAAAAAACATTATTTTACACTTTTCGGCTATTTTTTCGACTAGCAGATATACAAGCTCATAGCTACGAGCTTGTAGATCTGCTATTTTTGAATAATCGAGAAAATGTGTGCAAATTAATATATTTATATTCTTTTAAAGCGAACATTTTTAACTCAAATCCTTGCTTCTTGGGCGGTCCCTGGAACCAAATATTTTGAGATGCGGGTCCGCGGCAAAATACATATAATTTTTGGGGGTCCTTGACATGAAAAGGTTCGAGCACCACTGATATAGAAACATACGTTTTTCAGAAAACTGTTGGGATTTATAGGAGACATTTGTAGAATCGGCTTCAGACCTACAAAGCCTTCATTTGTTATCATTGATAACCTAGACCAAAAAGGTGTAGGTTGAAGCCTTAGCTTTAACAATGCTCCAAACATGCTAGACTTTTCTCCCTCCTGGCTTCCAAATTGTGGAATAAGCTCCCTATTGCGGAGAGAGCTGCAGACTCACTCCTGATTGTCTGCCGTAGTCTGAAAACCCACCCTTTCAGACTCCACTTCATCCCCCTAGCACCCACCTCTTCAGACTCCACCTCATCCCCCTAGCACCCGCCTCTTCAGACTCCACCTCACCCCCCTCGCACCCACCTCTTAAGGCGCCACCTCACCCCCTTGAACTCCTCTCTCCGTGTATCCTTTCTAGTAACCTTATGTTTGATAGACGCTAGTTTACTATGCGGAAGTATTGTATATCTTGTTCTCATGTTTTTGTTACTTAGATTTGTTCTTGACCACAATGTTAAAGGAGAAATCCGGTCATTTTAAGTGTTATGTTTGATGTGTGTCAAATCACTTACCAACGTATAAATGAAAATCGCGTAACTCCACAGAGCCCCCTATCGACCCCCACCGTTGTCATTATAGGAGGATATAGGATAGCCCAAATTCGCCTATTTTAACCAATGCAAAGTCTATTTTTTTGCTTCTAGTACTCATTGTTGAGTCCCATGATAATGTAACAGGCGCTAAAACTCCCGACAAGCTAACGGCTAATAACAAACGAGCTAACGCTGGGGCTGCTTATCTCTCTGCATGGCAGCCCCAGGTTGCCAGGTCGGGAGAGAAACCAGCAACCAGCATTAGCTCGTTCTGTTATTAGCCGTTAGCTTGTCGGGAGTTTTAGCGCCTGTTACATTATCATGGGACTCAACAATGAGTACTAGAAGCAAAAAAACAGACTTTGCATTGGTTAAAATAGGCGAATTTGGGCTATCCTATATCCTCCTATAATGACAACGGTGGGGGTCGATAGGGGGCTCTGTGGAGTTACGCGATTTTCATTTATACGTTGGTAAGTGATTTGACACACATCAAACATAACACTTAAAATGACCGGATTTCTCCTTTAAGAATGTTATTTTGATGGCATGTTGTGTAGACAGATACTAGGTTTGATGTTTACCTGGTGTCATAGTTTTTTGAGGCATTACATTGTTCTCTCTGCGCTATACTTATGTGACTATTTACCTTGCTGTTTGATCATGACTAGGGTTTATGCTCTGCTTATTCCGATATCACACTCGTAAGTCGCTCTGGATCAGAGCGTCAGCTAAATTTCTAAATTGTTGTAATTGACAATAGATTAACATTTCCACAAACTTAAAAAAGGAGCTTAAATAGGCAATATACAAGCTCAATATACGCGTCACAAGCTTGTGGATTGGCTATTTTTGCCACCACAGCACCATCGGGTACAGCGGCTAAGCTTGGTTTATCACACTAGCCATAAGCCTTATAAAATGCTACTTGCATCATTGTTAACGGTTGGTCAGAAGCAAATTGAATTCAGATGCTCCTGGGATTGTAGGCAGAACATAAGACTGAACTACTCTTGTGTGTGACTGTGTTGTGGTCCTTCAGGTGACTGTGCGACCAGGTATGACTCTGCACAGTTGCCTGAGCAAAGCCTTGAAGGTGCGGGGTTTGCAGCCAGAGTGCTGCGCCGTCTTCAAACTACACCCTGGACAACGGAGGTGAGACGCTTAAAAGCTCGGGATTTGATCCCTGGTGCCGAAATATCTACCACTAGGCTAATGGAGCATGCCTGCTTTCGTCTTTTTAGGGAGAAATACAATTTTGACCTTCAGGCAGTAGGAATACCACTGGTCAGCCAACCAGTAGAGGATGTATATCTCAATAGAAAAGCAGAGCGACCAAATACAACCACTGTCGCATTGTATTAACACACTCTTCCATGCTGATTGGTCAGAATAACATTTTGTGAAATAAAACAAAAAAAAACAAGAAATGAATGACAGTCATATATATCCGAAACACAAACAGCCGTTTCCGTGTCCAAAAAAACGTCCCGTAACCATTTCTCCATTGAACATGGCCAGCATAGCATTCTGAGTTCTGACTAAACACACTATGTCATACATGTGTTTAGTAATGTACTTTTGCGTTCTTCTATGTTAAATAAAACCATATTTGCCAGTCTGTGCTAGTCCTGCCTAGCACTAAACGCAAAACAAGATGGCTGCCCTTTGATTGGCTGGCCGAGTGAGGAACAGCGCCAAAGATTTACCATAGAGAATTGAGATGTATGTGTGTGTGTGTGTGTGTGTGTGTGCGCGCGCGCGCGCACACACGCACACACGCACACGCGCACACGCACACACACACACACACACACACACACACACACACACACACACACACACACACACACACACAGTGGCCAAACACTGTATCGAATCCATACTTAGATCCCATATGCTGCGTAGTTGTTTAGATGCCATATTCTGAGAGGACATGGGATGCTATTGGCTACTAGTTGCATGATAGATTGCATTCAACACAGCATGCAAGTATAATTTGCGCCATAAGAGTCTGGGAAAGGGGAGCAAATTAAAAAATCATAAAATATTTGTATGATTATTATTGTTTATTGTAGTCTTTCCTAATTAATACAGGTCTATGTGATGGATTATTATTTATTATTATTACTGTTCCTCATGGAGTGTCTTTGATCAATTCAGTAAAAAGCAGCGGATGGACTGGAACACGGACTCCACATCGCTAATAGGTGAAGAGCTGCTAGTGGAGGTGTTAGATCATGTGCCCTTAACTACACACAACTTTGTAAGTACCCATGTTATTTACTGTGACGCCCAGACACGCTGCTTGTTTTTTTCCCACTGTGAGAGGAATAAATTGTTATCTCTTTAATTTTCAGGTTCGCAAAACATTTCTGAAGCTAGCCTTCTGCGATATTTGCCAGAAGTTTCTTTTGAATGGTTTCCGATGCCAAACGTGCGGCTACAAGTTCCACGAGCATTGTAGCACCAAAGTGCCCACGATGTGTGTGGACTGGAGTAATATCAGACAACTCCTGTAAGTCTCCTCGCTGGGGGAAGGGTTATCTAAAAAAAGAGAAATACTTTAGCTCTCCTTTTTGTTTGAGATGACGAATAACTTTCTCATAATAATGTAGGCATAGTTTGTGGTTGAAATATGATGGGGCAAACGAAACTTGATATCAAACGCAACTAAGAAGATTAACTCTTTGCCATGTCATCTTAAACTAGTTTCATATTTCATCAGGGATGACATTGTCAGGATAAAAAGAGGGAGAACAAGCTCTGCCGAGCCTGCAGGTCCTTTTACTTGGGTAGTTGTAAGCTCCATGTACAAAGCTTTGCATACTTGCACTGAGAATAGAGCATTGTTTTGCATGCAGGCTTTAGGCCTGACAATAAGCATTCACAGATGAATATCAGTGACAGTTAAGAGATAAGGCTTTCTGTGACAACCATTTTGCTGACAACCTTTGTTAATCTGGCATCTCTCTCCCTCACAAAGACATGCATGCCCTCCGTTCACACAATAGACCCATAACGTCTGTCTGTCTGTGTGTCTGTGTGTGTCCGTCCGCAGGCTGTTTCCTACGCCAGGTGAAAGTGGCGGGCCGTCCTTGCCCCCGCTGACGTCTCGGCGAATGAGAGAGTCCTTGACTCGATTTCCTAATAGGTAAGACGAACTTGATGCCCTTGCTCTGACCCTCGAATCATGATCCTACTGTGCTTATGTAACCGAGTAGCCCTGCCCGCGCTCATAAACCTTGTGTAACGAAGTGGCCCTGCCACTGATCATGAGCCTAATAAAACAAAGTCAGCCCTGCCACAGATCATAAGTCTAATGTAACGAAGTAGCCTACCACAGACCATAAATCTACTCTCAGAAAATGGTCGATTTATAAGCTCACAGTGTGATATGCTATTTTTGCTATTTTCTAAAGGTTTTGAAAATGTTTTGCCCCTCTCATTTCCCTTTGGCCCCCCTGGCGCTCCCTGGCACCACCCACTTTCAAAACTGCTGTGCCATTGCTACTTGGACCACAAATCCCTGGCAACCTTGTACCAACAGCAGGAAGCACAAGGGGAAAAAAGCTCTTCTCTTTTGTGGTTTAATGGGTGTTTTGGTGGGATAAAGATTGGTACAACATTTATTTAGGGTGGACATACAGTAGGCTACTTAAGCAGACTGAGGTCACCACGAACAAATTCTCTCTGAATCGCCTGCTTGCATCTCGGTCGCTGCACTGTAGTTATACTGTAAAGTTGATTGAATCAGTTCCTGTTTTTAATGACGTCTTCAGCTTAATGGGGGCTTACCAGCCCATGTAACAAGAACTGATGTAACACGAGGTGTGAAAAGAGCCTGTTGTTTGAGGAGCACTTAACATAGTTTAAAAATACCTGTAGCCAAATTAGTACTCGCAAAGTATCAAGTTGTTCCAAGCGGAGCGGAGCAATCTCAAAGACGTTTTCGAAACACCGTTTTGTGTTGCCAAAAGGGGGATTTGTGCTGGTGAAGTGCACGCCATCGGCTGTAATTTGATCTCTGTTTATAGACGTCACTCAAATGGACTCCCACTTTCTCTGTTTCTCACCAGCAGGCCACAGTGTAGTACAGAGACAGCCCAGTTAACAGACCAGAGACGTGCATCTCTGAATTGGTAGACAAAATTGGCACAAACGGACATCATCCGTTGCTGTCATAGTTGATTTATGTTATTATATTCCTTTGAAGCCGAACACTTAAGTTTTACCCTTATGTACCTGTGTATAAGATGCAGTGATGTAAAGTAACTAAGTACATTTACTCAAGTACTGTACTTGAGTTCAATTTTGAGGTACTTTTACTTTACTGGAGTATTTCCAATTTTCAGTACTTTTACTTCTACTCCACTTCAACTCAGAGGCAAATATGAAATATTGTACTTTTACGCCACGATAATTATTTGAAAACTTAAGTTACTAGTTACTTTGTAGATTTTGATTATCATTACAAAACATACATTACCCACTACCCATACATACATACATTTCGGCCATTTGAAAATAGCCGATCTACAAGCTCACAATGCGTCACATTGAGCTTGTAGATCTTCTATTTTCAAAAGATTTGTATACATTTTATACATTTAGAAAGTTGTGAAATGGGACATTCTGCATAATGAGTACTTTCTACTTTTGGTACTTTAAGTACATTTTGATACCAATACTTTTGTACTTTTACTCAAGTAATATTTGAATTTGAAAATATTAAAGTATTTCTACATTGCAGTATTGATACTTTTACTTAAGTAAAACTTTTTAGTACTTTTTCCACCACTGATAAGATGTAAAAATAAAGGCCACCTTGAACCATTATCTATACATTTGACTTCTTACATTGGTGTAAGTTGGTGTTCATATTTGAACTTGTTTTTGTTGGACCAGCGTTTGGATTGTTTGCCGTTTTCTTACTTGGCTGACAAGCTTTGCTCTGCACACTTGAGGCAAACACAGGGCTTGGCAAACATAAAGGGCAAAATAGCTCCACACACGCCAAAAATGGGATCGGGGGTTGACCAATAGTAAAGTTATTTCTAGAATTAGTTTCCCACAATTCAAATGTGAAAGTTTATGTTGCGTGTTTGTTGCTGACATGGTTCTTTGTTTGGTTTCTACTAGAGAAGGTGGTTTCAGTAGATAAACTTTGTGTCTATTTGTATGTACTCACCAGGCCTTGTCATTTCTGGTCACACAGACTTCCTCTTGCCTTCTCGGAGGAAGAAGGAGCTAATGGTGCTAAAAACAGAAAAGTGTCTTAACCACAAACTCTGGCATCCCTATTTTGGGCAAGAATAAATAAAAAATGAATCAAAACATTGATCGTAACGCGTTGTGAGCTTGTAGATTGTCTACTTTCGCTATTTTTTGTACAGTGAATTACTGTATATAGGACTGAAGTGGTTAACTGTGATGACGGCGGTGATGCCTGCAATGGGAGAAAGTGAGAGAAAATGGCAGAAATGAAACCGACAAACAACTGTAGCATCCACCACACCCAACACAGACCAAATTAAAGAAGTTACACTGGCGTTCAGTGGGTTTTCATAGTGTTTAATTTTGTTGTCATTTAAGAAGTTACACTGGTGTTCAGTGGGTTTTCATAGTGTTTAATTTTTCTCTCTAGTTTGTCCTACAGACCGGTGGCAGTCAGTCACTCGGTAACATTAGTAATGCATCTTCTGCAGGGTTCATCGCCATGCTAGCTTGTGGTGGACATTTTTGTCGAAAGGCTATTTTTGCCATGGACGTGCAAATATGACCAGAAACGGAGCTATAGTCCTAAATGTGTACTACTAGTGTTGTGGTCCTCAAAGTGGGTTGAGGGACCTTCGGCGTTCCTTGAAGGTGGTCAAAATGGACCATTACAGGTCTGTGACTTTGAGAGTGTACATGGAACCATTTGTACGCTCTCAGAGTTATGGGGGTCCTGCGCAATGGGAGAAGGACGGCCGATGTTTCCTTTTTGCTTGATATTGTTTGATGGTGAAACATTCATGACTGATACACATGAAAGAAGAGTAGACCCTTCACAGCTAATGGAGAATTTTTGATTTTAAGAATCGGTTCAGAATTGAATGAGTAGTACAGCTATAGTTAAATGTGAAGCTCTTTCTGCTATAAATATGCATCCATGCATTCTGCGCGCCTGTCGGCGGCCAAACCGGTTTTCAAATGGTCCTCATTTTCAAAATGAGCCTCATTTGAAAACAAAGGCAACTTGCTGTGGTTGTTATGTTGATTTTTTGTTTTTTTCCCCTGGTGGATCTAGTCCTGCAGTTTGAGCAGACAGGGCAGGCAGGGTATTACTGACCGGGCCACGGCCACGTTGGCCTCCATGACGCTACGCCACTGGTTGAGAACCACTGTACTGGTGGACGATTATGTAATGATTGTGACAGGCCTAGACTGACATTCAGCAATTGGGTCTTATGATCAAAATAAGAACATTGTAACGTTATGTAAAAACTAAATCTAATATTTGCCACGGACAATGACAAGTCTCGTGGGCACATCGATGACCCCTGACCTTTCTGTCCTCTCTCTCTCTCTCTCTCTCTCGTGTCCTCCTGGCAGCACCATGCACCGCTACTCGACCCCGCACGCCTTCAACTACCCCGCGCCCTTCCCGCCGACAGGGTGCACACTGTCCCAGAGGCAGCGCTCCACCTCCACGCCCAACGTCCACATGGTTAGCACCACCCTGCCCGTCGACAGCAGCATGATCGAGGTAACTACACACCACGCGGGCCCCCCCCCCCCCCGGGTCCTCCTGGAGGTCTGGTCTTATAAATATCCCCCCCCCCCCAGCCTAGGGAGTGATCTTACCCCTCCTCTTAACGCAGCAGGCATTCCAGCCCGCCTGCTGTATAACGTACCACTGTGTTTAGTCATCACAACTGGATGCAGTTCAGCTTCATTTAGCATGAGTCTCTTTATTCTGCCCTCTCTCTGCCTCTCTTTGTACCCCCTTTTTTTAAAAGGGCTCGTAAGTGATATGGTTTTGTTAAAATACGTGTTAAATGGCTCCGTATTCTGATAGAAATCATTGCGATAGAGCAGTCGTTCTCAAACTGTAACCCTGAGGGGTGTACAAATGGTAGATTGGCTATTTTCAAATAAAATCTTGCGGGGAAATTATGATAAGCAGGTCTGGCAACCCTGCCTGAGGGGTCCCTGGAAGAACCCACTGAGAACCACTGCTATAGAATGTTCAGTGACGGGGGTCTCCCCGTCTCTCTAGCTCTCTTTAGTAAACGGATACCGATTTCATCCAATCAGGAGAGGGAACTCGTACAGGATAAACGAGTTGAAAGTGATTAAACGACTAAACGAGCAGACAAAATTGGAGCTGGAACAGCAAGCTGATATATTATCTGTGTGGGGTTCCCTCTCCTGATGGGATACAATTTGTAACCCACCTGAAAATGTATTTTATGTTTACTAAAGAGCTGGAGAGACGGGGAGATCCCTGTTACGGAACACTAATGCCATGATTGTTATCGGAATCTAGAGCTTTAGCTTTTTAGCAATAAGCTTTTCTAAGTACCTAAAGACGCTTTACATGGGGGTGGGGACAAAATAACTATTAGGGAAAAGCCTAAGAATAAAATCAACAAAACAAATAAATCACTTACAGCACCTTTCAACCATCTTATCCTATTTTATTCCACCTTATTTACCGCCCCTGTTTAGTTAGTTCTGTTTGTTTTCACCCGGGTGCTGCTGGAACGCCTCTCACATCATGATCATCATAACCGTTCTGCATGCTTTGTAGTGGGGCTGAGCAATATACCCATATTGCATCGATATATAATATTGATTGAACATGTTTCGCGAATGAAAAAGAAAATTAATATTATCGCAATATCACGACGATATCGATATTGTGGTGTTTGGTTTATATTGCCCGGCCCTACCTTGTAGAACACTGGATTTCTCAACGTCTGGTTCCGGGGACCACCAGGGGTCCGTAACTCTTTCAGAATGGATAAATGGAACCAAATGCGCTGCGTCCATTTGGTTCCATTTGTACACTCTTGAGTTCAATCAACGCTGAGCATTTTACAGTGTATATTGGAGTCCCCAGAGATTTAAAAGAAATCGACTGGGGGTCCGTGGCCTAAAGCGTGTCAAAATTGGGGTCCTTGAAATCCAAACGGTTGAGAATCACAGTTGTAGAATATTCCTCCTGATTTGAAACTCTTACCAATAACCCCATTCAATCCGGGAACACGTCTTGTGTCATTTTAAGATTTCTTTGGCTATTCAAAAAATAGCAGATCTACAAGCTCATAGCTCGGCAGGAAGTGACGCGCTACGAGCTTGTAGATCTGCTATTTCTTTTGAAAAATTGTGAAAATGTGTGCAAATCTTTGAATATGTATTGAACATTTTTAACTCAAATCTTTGCTTCTGGGGACTCTACAAATGTCTTCTAAATAAAACAGTTGTTGACTCATGTTGCTATAATCAGTGGTTCTCAATCTGTTTCATGTCAAGGACCCCCAAAATTATATGCATTTGGCCGCCGACCCTCAAAATATTTTGTTCCAGGGGACCCCCCCCAGAAGCAAATATGAGTTAAAATGTTCACTTTAAAAAAAGATTTGCACATTTTCAAGATTTTTCAAAAATAGCCAAAGTATAAAAAATAATGTCTAAAGTGGTTACACGGATGCGTTCCCGGGTTCGAATGGGATAAAACACCCTGGCGGCAGCACTTTTGTTCTTCTATCCTTACTTTCCTTTCCTCCACTGTCTTTTCCTTTCGTCTCCTTCCCTTTCCCCCGCTTCTCTTCTCTGGGGTCTTGTATGTTCCCCTGCTGGGGAATAGCTAGACTGCCTGAATGCCTCCCCAAGCAACTGGTGCCATAGATTCTGGCTGAAGAGGAGAGTAGGTAATGTTCACTTTGTTGAGGCGGCGTCCGAGAGTCCGAGAATAAAGGTTAGGAAGCTGTGTGTCTGTGCAGTCTGTAAACGGGCTAACCATGTTTTTGCACAACTCAGTTGTAGGGCTGCAACTATCAATTATTTCCATAGAGAATGTAAGAAAATGTCAACTTCCTTGTTGATTTAGGCATTTTTATTAGGAAACCCAGACTGGATTTGGAGCCGGATCTTCAAATAGTAAAATCAACAGGAAGTTGATTTTTGTTTAAAAAACAAACAGTAATGGGTTTGGCGAGGTTCTATATTGACTGAAATATATATATATATTTTTAAATAGATTTTTGTGAACTGTTGCAGCCCTATTCAATTGTTTCTGAAATCAAGAGTGACCTGTATTTGATTTCTTTATTTTTTTTGTCAAAGCAGTCATCATATTTTCTTTGTTTTTGTCTCTGTAGGATGCGATGCGCGACCATGACTCTGGTGAGTGACGAAGTGAACACTTGATTTACTGAGCTGAGGAACACACAACTCGGCTAGCTTACATTAGTACACATCCACAGAATCTGGAGGTCCTGTCCTGAATGTTTTCTCTCCATCCCTTGACCTTTTTTTTCCTTTTTAGAGGGCAGTTCCCCCAGCCAGAGCCCTACAGGGTGGGGGTCCCAGTCCCACTCCCACAAACTCCCCACGCCTGCGCAGAGAGAGAGGGCCACGTCCTTCAACACTCAGGAGAAAAACAAAATTGTAGGTTCTGCATTCCTTCTTTCTCATCAGGCATTCTGATGGCACCGTAGATAACACGCCAGATATATTCAAATTCGGTCTACCTCTGTGTATAATTTGCACCATATGAAAATAGAATACCTACTAGTTTCTGGTGCCATTGCTCAGCTTTAAGGGCCATTCACATCAAGAATGAGAACTATAATAACTACTGTATGAGAACTATAATGATAACTATTGTATATGTCTTTAGAAATAGTTCTAAGTCAAGTAGATGGCAGAGTTCACGGCACAACTCTTAAACGACAACGAATGTGGTGAACGATATCATTTGGATCCCTTTCAGAGCGACTTCATGAATGCTTGCATGCTGTACATTTCTTGCTTTGTGTCCAATCCAGAGACCCAGAGACAAGCGGGACTCTAGTTACTACTGGGAGATTGATTCCAGCGAGGTGTGTCTACAATCCCGTATTGGTTCGGGCTCATTCGGGACCGTATACAAAGGGAAATGGCACGGTGAGAACGTTTGCAACTTTTTAACATCTGTATCAATGACAGTTTGGTGTTTTGTCACTTGTCTCTTTTGAGGTAGTGAGTGTTGGTCAATCAATTCACAAGTGACATGTTATGTAACCTTGTGGCAGTGACGTGACGCGTATTCCCGTCTTGAGTTTACTACGGCTTCCTGCACTGAGCACTACTGCACTGTGTTGCCAATTTCTTTTTGAGAGTGTGAGAATGAGCCCTTTTGCGGCTGGAAGCAGTACAGAGGCGTTTGTAAAGTGCAACCAAGAGGTGTGTTTATTCACCGACATCACATTTACACAAGACAACACAGGAGCTCCAACACAGGTGACAGACATGGTGTTGCTTGGCTCACATTCTACCTCAACTGAACAGGCTTGTTACTGGCAGCCTTTTATACTCAGCTGGAGCAGCTGAGGCAATTAGAACTCCACCATGTCAAGGGGTAAATCAACAGATATACAAATACAGAAATATATGAATACAGAAATACATATAACATTAACTCATAAAATATCTTAAAACTCCATGAACTACACCACTATGATTCTCATACTACAACCTTACACAAGATCCCTCACAATTCCAAATACACATTACAACCCCCCTCTGCCCTTCTGACTTGGTCCAGCCCAATGGACCCTTCGCTAAGCCCCACCCACTCCACTCTTTGACTGGTGGTGCGGAGTTAGTCACACCCAGGCCTGGCAGCGCCTGGCAAACTTTGCTTCTCACCCATTGACTTGCATGTTAAATGACGGCTTTTCCCCTTAAAAATAATCGATCATTTCAGTAGCAAGAGCTTCAAAATCTCTTCTAAATCTAGTCAACAAGGCCTGCAGTAGGCTATGCACTGGACAAATGTGCATGACATTATTTCAATAAACTAAAAACACGGGAAATGTTAGAGGGAGTAATAGCCATGGATACACGACGGTCGACTGTCTTGACCGTCATGGATGAACTTCAACCTGGTGTTTGCACTGTCTCCATTTACGGCCCGTACATCTACAGAAACGTTCATATTTCAAATATAAAGTGCTTATCCCATGATGTTAAGATTTATGTTACATTTATGTTACATTTTACATTTATGTTACATTTATGTACGTTTATGTACGTTTATGGATGTTACATTTATGTACGGGTTCTCAAAAGTACCCGTATCATCCGTATTGTTCAATAAAAAGCATTTTAATATGATCGGTGGCCATTTTCTCCATATGCGTTCAAATGAGCGACCCTATCGGTTGGTAGGTGTATTGCACTCTGATACATTATAACTATGAGAAAATGGCCACCGATCGGATTAAAATGCTTTTTATTGAACAACACAGAATATACGGGTACTTTTGAGAGTCCCGTGCATAATTTTAACATCCGTGGCCATAGCATAAGCAATTTATATTTTGAAATCTGAACGTTTATATAGATGTACGGACCGTAAATGGAGAAAGTGCAAACACCAGGTTGAAGTTGATCCATGACTGTAACAGGAGTTTTCATGTAACGCAGGGTAAGACTACAGTAGCAGTTAATAAATAGACGAACAAATGAATGAATATACTTTAACGTGCGGAATTCGAAACAGGCAGCGCTGGGATTCTGAATTGTGTTACGATTACGGTGATTATTATCATTGACATCACCTGGGCGAGTGAGTCGTGTAACTTTCCCAACGTTAAGCTGTGTTCAACAACTCAGGCACAGCCATAGCCTTCCAGTTTAAGCGCAGATTTCAGCTTGGGAAGAGAACCCTCCAGTTGTGGATAAGTGGAATCTGTTGCTGGTTCATAGTCACCATTGCGTTATCGTGGTATTCCTGTTCTTGCTATTATGTTGCAAATGATTGTGTGTGTGTGTGTGTGTGCGGGCGAAATAACATGGCAGGTGACGAAAGTTTGCCAGACCTGTGCCAGGCTAACAACGGTTGCTAAGCTGGCATTGGACAATCGCTTTTGGGGTGGGGTTTAGCGAAGGGTCCATTACACTGGCAAACAGAACAGCCCACTTTGGTACATGTTAAGCTTTCAATCATTACTCAGCATTACCCATATTGCACCTCTCACACATTCCACTTAGTCTCTATTGCACTCATATTACGGTACACCAATTGCACTTGCCAGATATCACCAAACATGTTGTCTCCATAGGTGGACTAGTTAGCTGAGTGGCCAGCTCAGCTGGACAGGACACAACTCAAATGTTCAGTTAATGTAATCAACAATAAAATGACTGCATTCCTTTCTGTGCAAACTACAATGTGCAAATTATGCCGTGCAAATACTAAAGTGATGCTATGCAATTAATCCATCCATAAATAAAGGTTACAATGTACATGTGCAAATGGAAAGTAACAGAGGACCTCTCTGCAGGTCCTCTGTTACGAGTGCAATAGAGACTCCACTTAGTCTCTATTGCACTCATATTACGGTACACCAATTGCACTTGCCAGATATCACCAAACATGTTGTCTCCATAGGTGGACTAGTTAGCTGAGTGGCCAGCTCAGCTGGACAGGACACAACTCAAATGTTCAGTTAATGTAATCAACAATAAAATGACTGCATTCCTTTCTGTGCAAACTACAATGTGCAAATTATGCCGTGCAAATACTAAAGTGATGCTATGCAATTAATCCATCCATAAATAAAGGTTACAATGTACATGTGCAAATGGAAAGTAACAGAGGACCTCTCTGTTACAGAGAGAAGTAAGCAACCAGGTCTAAGAAAACAAGGCCAGAGGAAGCGACGAGGCCACATGAGCACTTTACTCCTATATGCATTGAAAATAGCCGATCTACAAGCCCACAACGGGATACGACATGTTGTGGGCTTGTAGATCTGCTATTTTCAAAAAATCTTGGAAGAAAATGTGAAATATTGGAAACATTTGAACAATGCAAATCTTGTATAGGGGGTCCCTGGCACAAAATATTTTCAGATGGGGGGGGGTTAGGGACAAATGCATATTCATTTGGGGAAGCAAGCCCAAATAAGCAACTACGCATTAGAAACAAGCCAAAACAAAACGCACCTGAACTACCAATATTTACAAGCAACTTTACAGAAAAACAAGCCCAAAGTTGCTTATAATAAGCGGACATGGCAACACTGGCTACTGCACCCCTCGTCTTCACCACATCAACCCTAGCATCCCGACTCTGGGCATTTCATAATAGGCGAACATTTGGCAAAAAAAATAATAACAGTTGTGAGTTTGTAGATCAGCTATTATAGAGAGCAGGAGGGGACCAAGTATAGACCCCTCGGGGACCCCAGTCAACAAAGCATAATGGGGTTAAGTGGTTAAACATGCTTTGTTTTCCCACCTGCTCTAGGTGACGTAGCAGTGAAGATTTTAAAGGTGGTTGATCCCACGCCAGAGCAGTTCCAGGCCTTCAGAAATGAAGTAGCTGTCCTGAGGTAAGACATATATCATGTTAAACAGAACACGGATGCAATGTTTCCCCAGAGTCTTAATTGGTCGAAATAGTTAAAGGTAGGGTAAGTGATTTTCTTTGGCTAAAATAAGTGTTAAATAACTCTATATTCTGATAGTACTCGTTGCTATAGATAGAGTGTTTGTTCAGTAACAGGAGTCTCACAAGTGAAATTGGAAGTGATGACACAAAGAAATGAGCAGACAAAATTGAAACTGGATCATTATCAAAATGAAGCTGATAAATGGGTACTCTCTCCTGATTGGCTGAAATGTTATCACCTACCTGAAATTTATTTTTCTGTTTATTAAGCTTGAGCTGGAGAGACGGCGCGACCCCTGTGACTGAACAAACACACTATACACTATAGCAAGGATTTCTATCAGAATATAGTGCTTTAACCTTTTAACATAAAGCTTTTTGTTATAACCAAAAAATATCACTTACCCTACCAGGCCTACCTTAAGTTTTTATTGGTTGAAATAGTCAAACTTAATCTGTCTATCTTAACAGTTACGAAACCCCCGGATGAATTCTCTCTGTAGAGATCTTCTCGAAACTGTTATCTCATCTTTTTTTTATTCTGGTAATTTCCTCTTCCGCGCCGCGCTGCGCTCTGACCACAGGAAAACACGACACGTCAACATCCTGTTGTTCATGGGTTACATGACGAAGGACAACCTGGCCATTGTGACGCAGTGGTGCGAGGGCAGCAGCCTGTACAAGCACCTCCACGTCCAGGAGACCAACTACCAGATGTTTCAGCTCATAGACATCGCCAGGCAGTGTGCTCAGGGCATGGAGTAAGGTTTACCAATGAATAGCATTCTCATGGATTTAAAGTTCCCCGTACCCCCCACGACTGGTTTCAGTCATTTGGATTCCATAGAGAGGGGGGTCCTTGGCGGGGCACCAGGTGGTCCCCAGCTGAATAAGTTAATGTGTAGCGTCACAATCATTTTAACCAGTGGTGTATACTTTGGCTATTCGAAAATGTGTTCAAATCTTTGAATATATGTATAAAAAAAAATTAAGCCAACATTTGTAACTCTTTGCTTCTGGGGGTCCCTGGAACAAAGTATTTTGAGATGGGGGGTCCACGGCCAAATGCATATGATTTTGGGTGTCCTTGACATGAGAAAGTTTTAGAACCACTGCCAGAACCAGAAGCAAGAATGTCTTCTATGAAAGCATGTTTCGCAGCGAAAATATTTTTGGTTATCTTTTTAAAGATTAGAGCATTCATTTTGAAGTGGTCAAACTAGCGATGGGGTTAGAAGAATTTTCCATAAAACCCTAATGGTCTGGGATATTTCATGAAAGGCAAGGGTTAAAGCCTCAATCTGTGATTTCTTCACCTAGTAGGCCGTTGTAGAACAGCAGGAACATTACTAAAACGTCAATTTTACATATCGTGTTCATTGGAAATAAGTCTCACAAAAAAAAAAAAATAAGTCTAGCTTTTATTTTGCTTTAATCCATGTATTCTGAATGCTATGTATTGATTTGCAGAATGCCATTATAACAGTTGTCTCTCTTTCAGCTACTTGCACGCCAAGAACATCATTCATCGCGACATGAAATCCAACAGTATCCTTTTTTCTCTTGATTTTTCCTGAGTGTGTGTGTGATTGTGTTGCATTCATAGGTGAAAGAATTTGTCACAATGTTGATCATGTAACCTTTTCCGTCGTGGACTTAGTGGCGCTTCCTTGACAGAAACGCAGACATCTTCTTGCACGAAGGGTTGACGGTGAAAATCGGGGACTTTGGTCTAGCTACGGTGAAGGCCAGATGGAGCGGCTCCCATCTGGTGGAGCAGCCGTCTGGCTCCATTCTGTGGATGGTCAGTAAGACGAGTCATTTCTGTATGATCTATTGACAACTATTTGAGACTGTGAACAGATCTTAATGCACCGGAACCTCTGCCAGAGTCTATAAGTACTAGGGATGCGCGGATCGTGGTTTTAGCCGGGGTTGCCGCGGATAACCGCAGTTTGGGTGGAGTACTCAGATATTTTACTTAAGTAAAAGTAGCAATACCACACTATGAAAATACTGTTACAAGTAAAAGGCCTGTGTTCAAAATGCTACTTGAGTAAAAGTACAAAAGTATTGGCATCAAAATATACTTAAAGTACTAAAATGTTTGAAAATAGCAGATGTACAAGCTCACGACGCGTTGTGAGCTTGTAGATTGGCTATTTTCAGATGGCCTATGTATATAATATAATTTATATCTGCAAAGTAAAAAGTAACTAAAGTTTCCAAATAATTGTAGTGGATTAAAAGTACAATATTTGTCTCTGAGATGTAGTGGAGTAAAAGTACAGAAAACTGTAAATACTCCAGTAAATTTACCTCAAAATTGTACTTAAGTACAGTACTTGAGTACATGTACTCAGTTACTTTACACCGCTGGGTGCGGGTCTATAAATAGGATGATATAATTAATGCGGTGGGATGACGGATTGGATAATGAACGTGTACGCGCGGATTAGGGTGACGAAAAAAAAACTCCGCGCGCCTCTAATAAGTACTCGCACTCTATAATCTAGCTGGGAAAATGCATAGGATTTAAGACGGTTGAGGTTTAAAATATGTCTCCCCCCCCCCCCCCCCCTCTCATGTCCAAAGGCTCCTGAGGTTATCCGGATGGACAACAACCCGTACAGCTTCCAGTCTGACGTGTATTCCTACGGCATCGTTCTGTACGAGCTGATGACGGGGGAGCTGCCATACTCTCACATAGCAAACAGAGATCAGGTGAGGTTTAACCCAAATACAGGTCCGTGGCTAAGATGGCGCTGCTGTCCGGCTAGAAAACTCTCCATAGTCCATATTGTGTACGTAAATGAATGCCCTACTTCGTCGTACAAGACAGGGCTTGACATTGAGTTTTTGAGGCACTTGTCTTTCGGACAAGTACATTTCCCATTCACTTGTCCGGGCACTAAAGTGTCAAAATGTGTGTGTGTATAATGTGCTATAAGCTTGTATATCTGCTATTTTTGAATAGCCAAAGTATGAAATAATGTGTGGTTTAAACCTAGAATGACAGATACCTTCCCAGGTCTTAATGGGTTAATATGGTTGGGGAGTGCATTCCAGAGGGAGGGGGCAGCAATAGAGAAAGCCCTGTCCTTTCCCCTCGCCCCGTCCCCCCCCGGTACGGTACTTGGCCTTGGGGACCTCCAGGAGCTTGGCTACACCGGACCTGAGGGAACGGGAGGGGACGTTTTAGACCTAACAAGGTGTCCGCCCGACGACAACAATATGTGTCGTACCGATGCTGTTGTGTAGCTAAATTCTAACCGGCAACCTTTGTCCTCCGTCCCGTGGGCCGTTCCTGTGGCTCACCATAATGTACCCTAATGTAAACACAAAGTGATTGGTCATAAAGTATAGGCCTGTGACCTTTTCAGCGCATTGTTTGATTTAAACAAGTCAAACAGAATTGGAACGGGTGACCCACTTCTTTCCAGCACGTGGACGTTGTGTACTGTTAGTGTTCAGCGTTGCCAGATTTCTCTGCGAGAGAAACAAGCAGCCAGGTCTATGAAAACGATCCCAAAAGGAGCAACTAGGCCACATGAGCACTTTAAAGCTATATGCATCAGCTATTTGACAATAACCGGTCTACAAGCTGTAGATAGCTGCTATTTAAAAAAATATCTTGAGTGAAAAAAGTTTTTAAAAAGTTTCATTTTAACAACTCAAATCTGGTACGGGGTCCATGGCACAAAATTATTTCAGATGGGGGTCCATCCGTGGACAAATTCGTATTAATTTGCGGGTCCTTCGCATGAAAATGTTAAAGAACCACTGGTTTTAACAATAATCAATACATTTGGAAGCGAGCCCAAATAAGCAACTACACTTTCAAAACAAGCCCCAAAAACCACAACCCGCAACTACCATTATTATTACAAGCAACTTTACTTAAAAGCTAGCCCAAGTCGTTTATAATAAGCAGACATGGCAACACTAGTAGTGTTCCCTGCCTGGCTGGCTGGCTGGCTGTGAAGCTTTCTGCCACCCTGGAGCCACGGGACTAATTTTAGAGCCAGTAACACAACCCTATGTGTGTTTGTGGTTCTATGTATGTCTACTCAGACCATTCTACAGTCCAGGCCAGGATCATAATCTGTCCTCTTATACAATTTATGGCCAGGGTTGCCATGTCCGCTTATTATAAGTGACTTTGGGTTTGTTTGGGCTTGTTTTTCTGTTGAGTCGCTTCAAAATATTGATGATTGCGTTTTTTGGGGCTTGCTTCTAAAGTGCAGTTGCTTATTTGGGCTTGCTCCATGTTGTTTAAATCAGTGGTTCTCAAACATTTCTTTCATGTCAAGGACCCAAATTAATATGTATTTGTCCACGGACCCCCATCTGAAAATATTGTGTGCCAGGGATGCATGTAGGTTTAATGTGGCCTAGTCGCTTGTTTTCATAGACCTGGTTGCTCATTTCTCTCGCAAAGTCTGGCAACACTGTTTATGGCCGTATGCCAGACTTGCATTGAAGACATACAGTAGTGTCTTGTCTACCCTGTAGATTGTGAATATGAGTGATTCATTGCTCTGCTGGTGCTCACCTGCTTGAAATGCCTCGGCTGATTTGGAAGCACATAGCTTTGCTCTTATGCGTTTAGTACCGATCACAAATACGCTCAATGCCACCGCGATAGCTTGGGCGTTTCAGATGCCAGTCAGACTGCTTGATGTTCATCTCCTCAGGTCATCTGGTGCTGATGGCCACGCCTGACCCCCCATGGGCCATAGTTGAGCTTAGATAATGTGGATTTACTAACGGTCTCTTTTCCACCACATGAAAATGTTTGGGAACCACTGCAGATAAATACACCTCCTCTAACTACTTGTTCATTGTCTCTACACTCGTTTTGTCAGATCATCTTCATGGTGGGACGATGCTTCCTCTCTCCAGACCTCAGTAAGCTCTACAAGAGTTGCCCCAAAGCCATGAAGAGACTGGTGGCCGACTGCATCAATAAGTCCAAGGAAGGGAGGCCGCTTTTCCCCCAGGTAAAACCCCACCATGTTAATGCTGTCAAGCTGAGTGGGTAGAGGGGCTGTCTGGTAATCACAAAGTCACTGGTCCCCCCCCCAGGACCACCCAGGCTGTGAGTGTCCTCCGAGCGAGACACTTAACTCCTCACTGTATTAATAGCAGCCATAAATACAGCCATACATAAATGCAGAGGGCAAATTTCACATACAGTATGACCAAATGTACAACGACAAATACCCCCAAAACAAGTAAAGGGGACTAAATTATTTTATTACACGGCTTGGTTGAATGCTTGATTCTGATTGGTCAATCGCTGAATTCAGCGGTGTGTCATTTCTTGATAATGACGAATGAGCTCTATAACAGACCGCTGTCTAATCAAAGACTCAGAGCACCTGCTCCTATCAACCCGCGCTGCTTCATTTTATGCCGTGTCCAACATGACAGCCATGTAAACAAACACACCATGTCATTTACAACTGAACGTTCTCTTAAGAATGTTTTTGAAAACATTTGAAGTGAGAAATGGCATAATATATTTTTTGTTTATATTCTCCTTTCCTGTCTTGTGTGGTTGCACGTTGCGTCTCTCCAGATCTTGTCGTCCATCGAGCTCCTCCAGCACGCCCTCCCCAAGATTAACCGCAGTGCCTCGGAACCCTCGCTGCACCGGGCCTCGCACGCCGAGGACATCAACGTCTTCACCCTCACCTCCAGACTGCCCGTGTTCTAAGAGCTTCGGACGGCACTACGCACACACCCCACCGCCTTCTGCTGCCCCCTCCCCCTCTGCTCCTTCGTCGCCAAATATCTCACTCACACACACACACGTACGCACGGGACGAAATGAAGCATCAAGCACAGATGTTTAAGGTGAACATTTATGAGTCCGTTATAAGGCGTCCTTGTCATTTTAAGATTTCTTTGGCTATTCAAAAATAGCAGATATACAAGCTCATAGCATGGCACCGAGTGCCGTGCTATGAGCTTGTAGATCTGCTATTTTTAGAAAAATCGTGAAAATCTTTGCACATTTTGGAATATATATATTTTTTAAAGCGAGCATTTGTAAAATATTTAGTTCCAGGGACCCCCCAGAAGCAAAGATTTGAGTCACAAATGTTCGCTTTAAAAAAATATATATATTCAAAGATTTGCACAGATTTTCACGATTATTCAAAAATAGCAGATCTACAATATGAGCTTGCATATCTGCTATTTTTGAATAGCCAAAGAAATCTAAAAATGACACAGACCCAGGATTCCCGGATTGAATGGGTTAAACACGTACCGCAGGAAGAGAGGAGAAGTGGGTGGATGTGGAATCTGGGAACGACTATGGAGGGCGTTTTGCTGGATTGGTAGGAACCAATCAAAAACTGATGGATCTCTGCTTGGGGAAGCCAGTCATTTGCCAACCACTTGCAGGAATGATTGGTGTTCTTCTGCAAGAACTCCCCCCCACACACACACACACACACCGTCCATCCGTCTTCTGCAGGCAATGCAGTTAATGAAATGTGTAAATATACGACGTGCACGCACACCTCCCTAGAGACAAGACATGCTACGTGCACGCACGCCTACCTAAAAGACGGAACACACGGCGTGCACGCACGCCTACCTAGAGACAGACACACACACACACACACACACACACACACAGACGTTTGAAGGAAACTCGAGAGAGAGAAAGACTTGAATTGTCTCTTGGAGTTTGAGCTCTGCACAAAGCGTTTCTGATGAAGAGGACCCTTCAAAAGCTTACTTGCCTTAAAGAGAAAACAGCAAAGCCTGAACTGAGGCTTCATTCATACTTGGTCGCGCGACCTTGGCACTCGACAGGAATGACGCGTTAAAGGGGAATTCCGCCCAACGTTTTTCTCACCTTTTTTATATGATATCCTAGTGGTGGTACAGGTTTGTTTTTTTTGTGTGAGATCTAACGTTCTTATGGACAGAAAACACTCCACAGTGTTTATGTTGGATGCACCCTCTCCGGAAGTCCCGCAAGACGAGATTTCACCCGTGACGTCATCCACGTCACTTTGTCAACACTACGGCGGCCCGACATTGTGGAGGGTTTTCTGTCCATAACAACGTTAGATCTCACCAAGAAAAAAAAAGCTGTTAAAATACGCGACCTAGCGCAAGTCCCATAGGCTCGGCTTTTTAGCTGCGGTCGACTCGGGATGGAGTTATGAATTGTTTCTACTGTACCACTCGTCCTAGGATATCATAATATCATATCAAAAGGTAAGAAAAACGCCGGGCGGAATTCTCCTTTTTAAGAAAACGCGCGATTTGGGTCGAGCAACGCGGCCGTACGGCGGAAGTATAAATGAGTCTTATTTTACTCTGCACAACTTCACCTCTGACCATCAAAAGCAAGCAGTTGGATGTAGTCCATGTAATGCTTAATTTATGCCCTGTCGTACGACGGTGTCGCGCGGCACGACGGCGGCGCGTCGTAAGGCTTGTAGATCAGCTATTTTTCGGCGCGCGACACCTGCGCACAGCGAAGTATAAATCGGGCTTTAGTTGCACAGTAGTATTTGATTCTGCATTGTCTTAATCAGAATGGAATAGATATGGGAATTTTATTATTGTCATCTTTATCTTTTAATTGCTTTTTATTGTTTTTTTTTTCTCCTTATTTTTTTTTCTGTCATTCAGGAGGATTATATTCTGTCAGACAGGAAGCATGAGTGATTGAGGAAAAACGTTGAATTTGCACATTTTAACAAAAAGCAATGGCTATATGTGTCGACCGTCCAGAGCCTTGAGCTGATCTTTTATGGTCACTTCCTTATCATGGGTCATGGGTTATCATGAGCTGGATATTTTGGCAAGTTGTCTTAAATATTTAAAAAATGATTTGGAAACTAATTTGCATTTTTGTCTATCATGTCTCTTTCAAGAGGTTAAAAACGTTTTATTGGTGAGAAAGTTCTTTATTCACTGTTGTTTTAATAAAATTAAGTTAAATTCCTTTGCCAATGCTGGTCTGTGTCTGCTAGTGCAGGGGTACCCAAACCTTTAACGTACCAAGGACTCTGGCTGCCGCCCCACTGTTGTGGAACTAGCCTGGGATCAATTTCCATTTTCGGGTTTCTGATCCGGTCGGAACATTACGTCATCAGGTGGCCGTAACCAACGACCGGAACCACCGGCGCCGTTTAACTCCAAAATGATTCCCCTAGTTTAAAACTTGTTTAGTTTTGGTATAATTGTTTCGTTTCTTTTGGTACAATAATGGTTTGGTATGTCCATTTTCTATTCTAACTCGTGGCACGACTAGCGAGACTAAACTAATTTTTATAATGTGGGGAACAAAAACAATGCGACGACAACCGGAAACACAATTCTTTTTTTCCTTTTTTCTAAACCGTATCACACGGCTAGTTTTAGAACGAATACCAGGCATTCCTCCGAGGTGGAGAGTCTGGTGACGCGAGGTTATTGTGAAACTGTTTGAATTTTTTCGGGGGGGTGCCAGGTTGAAAGAGGTAGAATAATCTTATGAATTGATTTAGATATATGTTTCTTCTCCTTTCCAATTGCCCCCCCCTGCCCCCCAAACATTGAAAACATGTGGTTTGATTCCAAACCAACTAGCGATCTGCTTGAAATTTGAACAGACAAATCGAGTGTCGTATTGAAAACCACCAGATTATATATACAGCTTTTGCCGTCCTAGCATGTGAACAGGCCCCCTCAGTGAAATCCCCACACACATGTGCAATACTTGGTAGCGGGGTGTTAATGTTTGCTGTTGCAACGTGGTGGAACCTCGCAGGAGAGACGCAGTCCAGACACTCCACACCGGGAGGGGGGGGACTCTTACCATGGGCCGATGCCACTGCACAGCCACTGGCAAGCTCGCTGGAACAACACGCCTGCCAACAAGGCCCCGCTGGTCACATGCTTTGCACAAGGAGAAGACAGTCCTGTTTTGTTTTGAAGGTAAACATCCATTATCTCTACATCCTGCTGGGCAAAAGACCACCTGACCCCCAGCAACAACCTTCAAGTCAGAACTTAACCCATTTAGACCGGGAACGCATCTGTGTGTCATTTTGTAGATTTATTTGGGCCAAATGCGTATCATTTTTGGGGGGGACCGTGACGTGAAAATGTTTTGAGAACCACTGATATATAGCAACTTATGTTTAAAAAAAAAAAACTGTTAGGATTTAGAAGACATTTGTAGAATCCCCAGAAGCAAAGAGTTGAGTTACAAAAAATAGCTTTAAAATATATTCAAAGATTTGCACAAATTTTCATTATTTTTTCAAAAATAGCAGAGTGCCGCGGTACGAGCTTGTAGATCTGCTATTTTCGAATAGCCAAAGAAATCTAAAAATGACAGATTCTTTCCCCGGTCTGAATGGATTAAGTCATTGTACATGTTAGTCAGCTGATCGTTTAGGGTTTTTTTTGTATTCAGGTTTTTGACCTTAGCCCATCGCAAATTTCATGATGTAAGCATTGAGTTTTTTTATTATTTCAAGCCCCTTTTTCTTAGGGAAGAAATAACCCTGGTGTCATCGAAAATGGTGACTCGCGTTCAAGATCAAAGACATCTGGTGACCCCTGGCCTTCTATTTCTGCAGCAGTTTGGCTAAATGTGTTTATCTGTTCTATTTCTGTTTCCTGACAGGCCACAGAGACGGGCTTTAAATAAGACCATCACAAGAACCCTGAGGTCCTGTTGTTGTCCCTGCATAAGGACCGGCTCCACCTAGTGGCTACTGTAGGCTATATTTATGTTTGCTGGATATGATGACACTGCATATATTTGTCCACAGTTTGTAATTAGTACTTACAATAGTGAAGGGCAGGGGTGACTGTACGTGTACTCAAACGCACATTATAGCATTTTTTTATTCTGAACCCGATTTGGGGCATAGAATAGCATAGAAATACAGAAAAATATACTAATGCTACATTCATAATGGCATTCATCATAAATGCTCCACTCATATTTCTGCCATTATTTTACTTGCTACTTTGTTTGATGACTGACATTAATTGTATCTAATATACTTTGAAATGCTTTTAGGTGAAGATGCAAAGAAATTTGAAGAAAAAGGAGGAGAAAGAGGGGGCCAGGCAGGAATTGGAAAACACGGATGCCGAAAGCACGAAAGCATGGATGCCATGCGTTTCCTTGAGACTTCACTAGCTTTCAGAAGGTACATTTTCATATAAGCTATATGCATTTATTTACTTAACTTTTCCATGTTTATAAAACTACACTAAAGGGGAAATGATAATATTAATATTAATAATAATAATTATTAATAATATTAATACTATTAATTAATCGTATTAGTAGGGCAAGCAATATTAAAATCACTGTATTAAAAAGGAAGAGAAATCAACATTTAAAATCAATTAACAGCCATATTTACTTTGCTTCAATGCGATAATCGGATTAAAGACCGATAAAATGAGCAGGTCTTAACTGTCTGAAGGACGGCAACATTTTTCTTTGAGAATGTCCTCAATAGAATCTTTAAAAAGCCAATTTGGGGATGAAGGTGTCCAGTTTCAAACTTTTTGTGTAGGTCATTCCAGTCTCTGGCAGCAGCAGACTGAAATGACAACAAACCGAAAGCAGAGTTTGTTTTTGGAACCTTTTTAGCAAAATAAGGTGAGCAGAAAGGATGCTGTACACAGCAGATGAGCAGAGAGTGAAGGAGAGATGACTGCTACTTAGGGGTGTGCCGATATATCGCGATACGTTTTCGTGACGATATGTATCGTTTTGGGGGGAAAAAATATTGTTTTTAATTATTTTATTTTTTTAACAATCATTATAATCAGGCATGCAAACAGCCCCGAGGTGAAAAGGGTAACAACATGTTTTTTTCGGGTCAGGTGTCACACTATTGCCCTATTTGGATTGAAAACGGCTATTGTAGCTGAAAAGCTACAAGTTTGCATGTCTGAATAATGCAAAAACAGAATTATTTGTTTGCATTTACTTTTTTCCTCCCCCATAAATTTTCATAATAAAAAAAGTGCGTATCGTATCGTATCTATACAGTATCGAAGTTGTGAGCCAAATTTCGTATCGTATCGTTTGGTGAAATTAGTGTATCGGCACACACCTACTGCTACTGCAAAACAGTATTTTGATTGATTGAATACTTTTTAACAGTTTGTAAAAAGTACAGTTATACAATGATGAGGGCTAGTTTCCATTGTGGGCCTGACTCCTGTGTATTCAATTCATCAAGACATACTGTATAAAGACTTACAATACCATACAAGAACTCATCAATACTAGGAGCAATAAAAGTATATTACAGAAAAACAGTGGGGGTTCATTTCTTTTGGCAAGCTAGAAGACTAGGGAGTTGCACTTTTTGATGGCTGGTGGTAGGGCATTCCACATTTTGTTGGCATAATAGAATTAATTCATCCCCATGTTTCTGCCGAATCTGGGGGGAATGAGATCTGTGGAGCTCCCTCTGGTGTTGTACCTGTTGGCGTTACTCACTCTTTTGAAGTAGTTAGACAGGTACACTGGGCACTGTTTGCTTGAGTATCTTGAAAACCAGGCCTGTTGCTGCCAAGTTGCTGTACTCCGTCCTCTACCCTGAGCTATCCCACCCTAGCATAATGAGCAGGTGTTAGGTGAGTCCTAGGTGTGAGGTCTAGTAGTAGTCTGACTAGTTTTGTTTTGAGAGGTCTGTAGATTTGGAGAAGAAAGGGGCCAGAGGGCACCAGCGTTCCAGGGAGTGTGAGGAGAGAGAGAGAGCGGGAGATGACGTTCATTTGTTTCTCAGGGGAGCCTGGCCCCAGCCATGAGGAAACTGCCTGCAGTCGAGGCTCAAATGAGAAGGCAGGAGCTCGTCCATGAGGCACAGTATGGACCTTCATATTGGCAACCACGTGGCAGTTCATGTCGCATAGCGCCGTGCTATATTTACATACTTTTATATGACAGTGTCTCATGCGCTCTCCACCAGGAGGTTGGTGCTTTCAGATGGACAGTAATTATGAAACGGATGATCTATGGGCCACTTCTAAACCACTTGAACCCAACAAAAAATACCGGAACATAAAGGCTAAGTTAAGATCTGGAACTTTGACAGACCGTCTTATACAATAATCAATATATTAATTGCTATAAAAGCTACTGAAGAAAGATTTGTGTTTTAATACAGATAGAATTGTGTGTGTAATCAAATGTCACAGCTGCATATATATATATATATATACACACACACACACACACACACACACACACACACACACACACACACACACACACACACACACTTGGGGTAATCGTTTTTTGAAGGCCACATCCTTGAATCAGGATGTTTAGTTAATTAAAAAGTAAAAAACAAAAAAACACCTGGAGAAACTCCCTTTTGAACAGAGATGAATAAGCTCTTTCATTGAATAGGAGCTCAAGGTCTTCTTAGATATGAAGAGGAACTTTATGAAACGCATGCCTGTGAAGCACTCCCAACATGGATAAAAACATTCTTAAGGTGGGGGTAGATTCTCAAATTTTTAAATTAAAAGGATCTCCAGTTTGGTACACGGACCCCCATAACTCAGAGAGAGTACAAGTGGAACCGTAGGGTCCATTTGGTTCCATTTGTACACTCGGAGTTAAAGACTTTTTAAGGGTCAATTTAGTGCCAAACTACAATTTAGCTGGGGACCCCCTGGAAGCCCCTCAAGGAGCCTTGGGGATCCCTGGGCCCCACTTTGAGAATCACTAGCCTTATACGTGGGACTGTCAGATCTTGTAAATTATTTACAAAATCATTTACCGCGCCAGATGTCATCACTGGCGGGCCAGTGTTGGGCAACAGGTGTTTCCTAACACTATCCTACGGCATGGGATGGCACCTGTCTGAGTATTGGGTGGGAGGAGTAGGACGAAGGCTCTACGACGAGAAGAGTCTACGTCCTCCTGGTGGGGGTTCCACACTGCCGGTGAGCCAGTAGCATACAACAATGGCAGTGACAACAAACAGGGGGAGGAATCAACTGGCACAACAACTAAATTGGGGAGAAAAAATGGGGTAAAAACTAAAGCAAAAATAAATAAGAGTTTTTTTTTTGTGCCAGTAGGTTATGATTTCTTTGTTACTGATACAATTTGACTTAAGTATCTGTAAAGGACTGGCCCAATAAGCGGCTGGAAACAGCACAGAGTCAGGTGTAAATTGCAACCAAAGTGCTTTTATTCATCCAAAGTGTACAGGTTAAGGGCATCAGCAGCAGAAGGTGGCATGTGGTCAGCAGCTCCACCATGTCCTTGTCCTAAAACTGAGTGTGTTTGTTTCTGGCAGCCTTTTATACTCAGCTGAGCCAATCAGTGTGAGTCAATCAGTGTGGGTTCAACCATGTTGCAGGTTACTTCAAACATGCAACAAATCTAAACCACACATTCCATTAAAACATCTGAATCAATAACCCTGGCAAAACCATATAACTTAAACACCCTATGGCAAAACAAACATCACATTATTAGCAGCTTCCAATATACAACACAAAACTTCCAATATACAACACAAAACCCCCCTCTCTCTTCTACTGTGGTCCAGTCCACCCATATATGGTGCTCGGGCACCCTGGGGACTCTTTTGCCCGAACACCCTGGAACAGACAGACATAAGCAGTATTAAAATCACAATCCAACATCCCATATATATTGCCAAATTATATTGCACTAAAACATATTGCACATTCCTCTTATGATCCAATATCCTAGTGCAAATATACTGTGCAAAAGAGTAAAGTGCAAATTAGTGTCAATTATAAGTAACGGAGTACCTCTTCGTTACAGTATCAGTAATGCATATAAAATGAATCCAGTTTTGATTTCAGTATATTTAACAATTGCAGTAGGCTATATTTTGCAAGTGTCTGTGTGCAGTCAGACAAAATGATGCACTCTTTAATACATTCTTTAGTGTTGGAGTGTTTAAGTTCTTGTGGTATATAATTTTACATAAATTGGATCCGTTTGTTGCAAGACTGTCAAAAATAGTCCAGTTGGTGGAAGTATAGTAGACAGACTTTTGCCTTTAATTAATCATGGCTCATACTGGTAAACCGCTAAATGGCCTAAAAGTGACTACACTGCCACCTGCTGGACTATAATTTGTACCAGCAGACACAGTCACACACTCTCCCATAAATGGTTTGTCTCGACCATACCAACATAAAGAATAAATGAACACAGCCATTGATTTGATTAACATGGAAAATAATTTCCCCAGCCTTGTAAACACAATTATACTAAAACATGGGGTCCAGACCGTACAATAGCCGTGCGTGCTACATTGATATTACTTTATAGAGAAAAAAAGTTTTCATGGCTAATCAATATTTCATTCAATCAAAGTGTTTCACACTGTGTTATCAAGGATGTGATAAGGTTTAAGGTATAAAACATGTAGAGCTCTATTTTCGCCGGTACCCATATCCCTAAACTTCTTTGATTTTTTTTTACCATTTTTAAAAATATTTTCAAATAGTTCAGCTAGCCTCGACTATCTACCTGGACACGTGAGCTCGTAGATTGGCTATTTGAACTATTTGAAAATGTTTTTAAAAATAGTAAAAAATGACCCAAGAAGTTTAGGGATAATGGGTAAGGCACTGGCGAAAATAGGGCCCTTAAACTCAAATACAGACTGTGTGTAAAATGGTCAAGCAGAGAAACAGATGATGCACACAAGACACCACCATGACTATAGCCTAATGTGCAGGCCTGGTCACTTTAACGTACAAGGTCACATTGATTGGCAGCTAAGCATGCATGATTTTTTTTAAAAGCTCTCCAGGTCTGGATAAATGTTCAAATATTATTTGTGTTATTCCCTTTTATTACACATCAATGGTAGAACGATGTCTGTTAATCATCCTTACAGGTACACAAGACCAACGGCACACAACCAGCAGTTCTGATGGTACTTTACAGCGACATTACCCAGCCCTGACCAACACCGAGCAACCAGGAGTTCTGAAGGTAAAAGCAGCATCAGCACATAGGCTACTGTCATTCAGACCCCATTAGTGGTTGAGTCTGTAGAGACCATTGTGTCCCTTCCAGTAATCCTGATTTTCGGCCATCTCATATTCGCTTAGAACTATGCACGCAGAGGTCCGTTTAAAGTCGCATCCAATTTCAATTTTCCAAGGGAAAACGAGCATAGCAGCCTCTTAGGTAGAACCCTTTCAAATGGTGAGAAGATCATAAGAACTTGGCTTGTGTACGCAGAGAAGACTATAAAGCTAACTGCAGAGGGCCCAAGTGACTGGTCAAACACAAATAACATTTCATCATTCATGAATCCTCATTCATGAATGTAGCCCAGAACATACAAAATGCATGTTCAGTTGGAGGGAACTGGGCACACGGCTTAAAAATAAAACATGAAATAGCCCAACAGGAACTGACATTACTAGAGGCAGAGAAAAAAAGAGGCGAGATGTCCTCACATGCTTGATGGCAATCACTCACTCTCTCTTGCCTCAAGAAATGGCTTAAACCTGTCCAGTGTCATTCTTGACAAGCTTAAGTCACTCAACATTCCCTTTGGAAATAGGAGAGGACAGGCCTATGACAATGGCGCCAACATGAAAGGGAAGAAGCAAGGTGTCCAGTCCTGACTACCACGGCTAAATTTCAAGAGCATTGTTTGTTCCTTGCACAGCACGCAATGTATCTTGTAATAGTTGATGCTGCCAAGTCATCTAGTCCATGCTATTGGATATACTGTACTTTCTTTTCAGGAGCCACACAGCAATGTACCAACTTGACCAAGTTCACCTGACGCTGAAATCTTGGGGGTGATGTTCGATGGGAAGGCAGACTAAAATAGTAAAATAAATCGGAGAAGCTCGCATGGAGGCTAGGCAATCTGTTATATAGACTCCAATGTTATTTCACCGAACTTCCGGTGTGAGTCTGTCATTGCTGGATAGAGAAAATGATTTTGGTGTCCTTTCCTTAAAAAAGAGATTCCTTGCCCACTTCCAGGAAGTAGACCTCAAGAGAAGAGGATAATTAGGATGCCCACAATGACAATACAACATAACCAAAATAAATGTGATGTATTAGCAGGTTTTGTCAATATAGGCTACATCTGTTTTTCACCTTTAGTGAGGGGGTGTTCTTAAGCTCCCTCACAGTTTAGCAAGTGGTTTGTTATGTTGTATGTTGTGACATTCTTACCGTCACTAACCAGGTGAACTTGCTGCTTTAATCAAGGTAAATGCAGACTGACATTCCAGTCAGGCTCATTGAGAGTGCTGAAACCAGTCTCTCCAAATACAGACACTCTGGTTTTGCTGAGGCTGTGTCAAATGCCAAGGAGCTCTGTGAAGTACTGAACATAGAGACAGAGCTTAAGGAGAAAAGGCTCAGGAGCGCTATGCCCTCAAAGGGCTTAAGGTATCATTTTTCAACCGTGTTGTAGACTCTGCTTTGATGTCTCTGCAAGAGAGATTTGAGACACAGCAAAGGATTCAAGCATTGTTAAAGGTGGACTTGCAGAAACATTTCACCGCAGTGGAGACTAAATCATAATTTGGAGTGTCACACTCAGAAATAAAAGTAAAAATTGTTATTGTTGTTCCATATGCCTCAACATGACAAAGATGACAGACGTTTCAGCTGGGCTGGCTGGATAGCCGAAACGTATGTCATCTTTGTTATCTTTTGTATAAGTATAAGCATGTGTACCTTATATTGCCAGGGGCACCAAAAAAGCCATCGCAAGTAGGGCACCCAAAAGGCCCGCAGTAACCCTGAATACACTGATTACATAGATAGCGAATATGATTGATGGACATTGCTAGACGTTCAATAAAGTCTGTGGCAGAGACTTTATTCAAAGAGTACACCTTAAGTACCATTTAATGACTCTCAGTCAAACAAGATGAACATATACAGTATTATTAAAGGGATAGTTCACCCCCCAAAATCTTTTTTTTGTTTTTGTCGCATTCTTAAGCCAATAATTTGATGACCAGTGGAGATACGTGTCTCCTACCGGAACTGAAGTCCTAATCTGATTTAGAATTATAATTGAATGCCAGCTGACTCAGCACAGACTCAGAGTATAATTGGCCAGTATGTTTTGGAAAGGTGTGAGAATGCCCGACTTGCGGCTGGAAGCAGTACAGAGGCCTGGAGCAGGGTCTAACCCGAAGGTGTATTTATTCATCACCAATGACGTATATGGATAATCTCTACAGAACCCTTGGCATAGTGGTGTTTGTCTCTCCACTCACAGTTCTCCACTGATGTCAACTGGCAGCATTTTATAGCCAGCTGAGCAAATGAGCTTGGACTGCACCATGTCAAGGGGTGTTTTCGATCTAGCATATATACATAAATAGCCATACAATAAATACATAACCCACATGAATTATCTTAAAACTTCAATGACCAACAAATAAATATAAATTCTTTACACTACTACAACATTACACAACCACAATATCCTTAGCAACTACAAATGTATATCACAACCCCCCTCTGCCATTCTGACTTGATTCAGCCCAATTACACTGGCCACAGAACCACTTGGTACATGTTAAGCCTTTCAATCATGACTTAGCATTACCCCCTCTATTGCACTCATACATTTTGCATTGCACTTGCCCCTCATGATAATCATTCAATAGTAAAATCATGTGCAAAATGCAACTGTGCAAACTGCTATAAAGTGCCAAACATCAGTAACAGAGGTCCTCTCTGTTACAAAAGGCTTGAGTGTTATTTGACACGGACCCCTTCCGGGTCAGATACATTATGACGCAACACTGAAATGTGCGGTCCTTTCATAGTTATGGGCCCTTTTCATTTAATACATTTTAGACCACAAGAGGGCATACAAGGCCCCCTTTTGGTGGCTGCGGTGCCATGTTATCACTCCCCTCTATGCCCCCCGTTGCAACCAACCACACACACACACACACACACACACACACACACACACACACACACACACACACACACACACACACACACACACACACACACACACACACACACACACACACACACACACACACACACACACACACACACACACACACACACACACACACACTTCAATTCTATTCGAATGAGCTTTATTGCCATATGAGAAGACCAAGACCTACATTTACATTGCCAAAGTAAGTGTCAAACACTTAATAAATAAAAACATAAATAAAACAAACAAAGACATGTACAGTATGTAGCCTACAATTTAAGGGAATACAGCAAAAACAGCGCTATGTCACATTGCAACATGGAATAACTGGCTTACCAGACCACAAATGTTCATTTGCTGTTAGAATGTACAGTATTTAGACATAGGTAAGGAAGGATAGCTTTGCCTACATATATACACACCTCTTTTGGATGACTCATAGTTAAGCGTAGCAGCTCCCATCACCAGCCACTAGATGGTATTGATAGAAGACAGGAATAGATGACATGGATGGAGACCATGTCGGTTCTGATGAAAATCTGAAAATAATCTACCATGTACTGTACTGTGTAGTTTATTGGCCGTCACTGTAGCAGACTAAAACCAAATCAGAAGCGTGCAGGAATTGCACAACTTCTCACCAATATACATCTGGATGTAATTTTAACCACGCATTTTAAGGGCCTATCTAATTTATAGAGGTTTGTTCTAAGATAATTATTACCCATTCTGTTGTCTCTCGTCTCACAGCCTCTCATGAACATGTTTAGACCGAACCACTTCACAACGCCACACACTGCGAAACATCAATGAAGAGTGGAGTCCCTCCTCCCTCCTGGATCCTTTAGCGCGCACACACACACACACACACACACACACACACACACACACACACACACACACACACACACACACACACACACACACACACACACACACACACACACACACACACACACACACACACACACACACACACACACACACACAGTTTAATTTATTTCCTCATTCATATTCTAATTTAGAACCCTTGCATACTATTACATACTGTGCATTCATACATCCTCTCTATCTCTTCTCCTCCTTTCTACCTTTACTTTCCTACTTACTCTTCTATGTCTCTCTTTCTATTTATCTTTTACTTTCATATTCTTTGTTTACAAAAGCAAGATTGTGTGCGTTCAACATTAATGTATCCATTTGTAAGTCTGACTGAAATGAACACTCAGGACTTAAAGTGCAGGGATTCTGTAAATCAAAGCAGTTTCCTGTGAGAGAATTACCATGAGCTCACGTTCAGAGTGTTATGGTGTTATGTAATTGAAGCCATGCTGTATAAATGGAACAGTCAGTCAGGTGACCAGCCTGTGAGGATTACAGTCTTTGATGGTTTGACACGGGGACATTTTCTCTTTCAGCGTGCTATTATTACTATTCTATTTGATATTCTATGAGGGAGCGACTGTGATATTAGTGAGCTGGCCATTTATATAACAATTTAAAATGTATTATTCAGATTTGAAATCATAAGCACACCGCAATGCTATATTTAATATGTAGCCTATTTCAGTTGTGTGTCTCCGCTTCACTTATTAGACTGAGGTCACATTTTTCATGTCCATGTTAGATTTAACACACACACACACACACACACACACACACACACACACACACACACACACACACACACACACACACACACACACACACACACACACACACACACACATTTTGGGAATGGCCCCCACTTCAGAAATTTACATTATTGTTATGCATTTCCTGTCAAATTGACTTGCAGTCATAGTTGCACAGGTGGAACATTCTATGTAATGCATTGTGTGTCTGACCTCAATATTCTCCACATCAATCATTCTATTCTGTGTTATACGCCGTGCATTTCTTTATCAGGACACTTCTCAGGCCTGTGCCAGGTTCTGCCAGGCCAGGGTGTAACGTTTGTGACAAAGGTGCTCAAAGTATATTGTCAGTATTCCTCGCCTTGTATACCCTCTATGTTGTTGTTGGAGGCAGGTGGTGTACACAATTCTGTTTATTTAACTCTCAGTGGTTGGGGACCCCCTGTAACCTGCCCAAGGACCCCTGGTGGTCCACATACCACAATTTGAGAACCACCAGTGTAGTGCAGTGGTTCTTAACCTTTTTCAGGCCGCGACCCCCCCCCCCCCCCCCGGGTCCCGACCCACAGGTTGAGAACCACTTGTGTGTGTGTGTGTGTGTGTGTGTGTGTGTGTGTGTGTGTGTGTGTGTGTGTGTGTGTGTGTGTGTGTACATGTACACACATGCAGGTTTAGCTCATCGTTCTGTGTTAATCCTGCTGCACTGCACATCTGTGTCTCCCACTCACGTGCACAGACAGATGAGCCGCATGGCTGCATTCCCACTGCACTCATCTCTCTCTCTCTCTCTCTCTCTCTCTCTCTCTCTCTCTCTCTCTCTCTCTCTCTCTCTCTCTCTCTCTCTCTCTCTCTCTCTCTCTCTCTCTCTCTCTCTCTCTCTCTCTCTCTCTCTCTCTCACTTCTCTATCTCTCTCTCACTTCTCTATCTGTCTCTCTATCTGTCTCTCTCTCCTCACTCACATTATACCCATCACTGGGGAATCTGGTAAATCTTCAGTGTTGTGTAATAACTTAGGAAATGAGCAGCACGCTGATGCATCTCATATTATTTTCTAACAGAGTTGGGAAACACAGTCAAGAGAAACGAGAAAATACTTGCACATGGTACACAATACACATGGCACATATCATGGTACCGTACATGACCTGGTACATTACATGGTACATAACAAAAAAAAGGCATGGTTTTCCGAGGCTACATGGTACATGACATGTCACATAATACGATACACATGGTACTATCATGGTACATGGTACATATCATGGCACATTATACACATGGTACATATCATGGTACATGATACATGGTACATATCATGGCACATGATACACATGGTACATGATACATGGTACATATCATGGCACATTATACACATGGTACATATCATGGTACATTATACACATGGTACATATCATGGTACATTATACACATGGTACATATCATGGTACATTATACACATGGTACATATCATGGTACATGATACATGGTACATATCATGGTACATGATACATGGTACATATCATGGCACATTATACACATGGTACATATCATGGTACATGATACATGGTACATATCATGGCACATTATACACATGGTACATATCATGGTACATTATACACATGGTACATATCATGGCACATTATACACATGGTACATATCATGGTACATTATACACATGGTACATATCATGGTACATGATACATGGTACATATCATGGCACATTATACACATGGTACATATCATGGTACATTATACACATGGTACATATCATGGTACATGATACATGGTACATATCATGGCACATTATACACATGGTACATATCATGGTACATTATACACATGGTACATATCATGGTACATTATACACATGGTACATATCATGGTACATGATACATGGTACATATCATGGTACATTATACACATGGTACATATCATGGTACATGATACATGGTACATATCATGGTACATGATACACATGGTACATATCATGGCACATTATACACATGGTACATATCATGGCACATTATACACATGGTACATATCATGGTACATGATACACGGTACATGATACATGGGTTATTCTTCACATCATAAATAAAAGGCAAAATGAGGCATGGAGGAAGCAATGCACTTGGTGGGGATTCTCAGAGTTGTGGCTATGACTGAAATACATGCTGATGAAGATGATGGTGAAAACAAAGGCAAGTCATTGGAATGGAAATACTTTTTTTTAAATAAAGTGATGAGTTGGATCAGTGTTGCAATCAGTGTTTGGATCCCAGGAAATGGCTGAAAACGAGATTTATAACAATGCTTTGTCATGGTTATGATATGAAACAATAGTGCGTAAGTTAATAAAGAAATAATTGAAAAAAGATTATTCGGATAAAGTTTTATAATATCCCATTACTCCCATATGTCACTGGATCGTAACCTGGGGTCCGGGAACCCCAGGGGTCCTTGGGGGCGTTCCAGCGGGTAGAATCATTTTGTTCCCAAAATAAATAATAGTTTGGGAACAAATAGTAGGTTAGTCCCTTATGGCCCGCGTCCATTACTCTTAAGAGTATAAAAAAAAAAAAAAAAAATGCTCTTCAGAGGATTTGGCCACGTATATTGGGGTCCCAGTGATGAAACATCAAATGTAGCAGTAATGCATAAAGGTTGAGAATCACTGATGGTGTAAAGTAACTAAGTACATGTACTGAAGTACTGTAAAATGTTGAGGTATTTTTGCTTTACTGGAGTATTTCCAATTGTCTGTACTTTTACTTCTACTCCACATATCAGAGGCAAATATTGTACTTTTACTCCACTACAATTATTTGAAAACTTGAGTTACTAGTTACTTTGTAGATTTTGATTATTATTACAAAACATACATTAACTACTTCAGCCCTATATACATTTCGGCCATACGTTCTACATTGCAGTATTGATACTTTTACGTAAGTAAAACATTTGAGTACTTTTTCCACCACTGAGAATCACTGCACTACTATGTCTATGTCTTTAAATCACAAGGAACATAAACCCCTCCCTCGTTCTACTCAGTGTTGCCAGGTCTGTTTATTATAAGCGACTTTGGGCTTGAGTTTTTGTAAAGTTGCTTGTAAATATTGGTAGTAAGTTGCGGGTTGCGTTTTTTGGGGCGTATTTCTAAAGTGCAGTTGCTTGCTTGTTTGGCCTTTATTTGTCCGTGGACAATATTTTGTGGCAGGGACCCCCCCCCCCCCCCCACCCCCATACCAGATTTGTGTTGTTAAAGTATTCAGAATTTTTCACTTTTTTCCCCAACATTAAAATAAATAAATAATTCAGATCTACAAGCTCACAACACATCGTGAGCTTGTATATATATAAGTAATGTATTTTTATACCTGTATGATTATATTATTATTATTATTACATATTGTTGGGCTTGTTTTCATAGACCTGATTGCTTATTTCTGCTTAAAATCTGGCAACACTGGTTCTACTGTCAACCAGAGTGAAAAAAAAAGAAAAAGAGAAATCCTTCATGCGTCGGAATGAACGAGCACGTGCACGCAGCGCGCGCGTACACACACACAACACATACACATACACACACACACACACACACACAGAGAGACAAGCGAGTAGCGAGAGAGAGAGAGAAGTTCAACTAACTGTTGTTTAGACGTTTTTAACTTGACATTTAATACACGAATTAACGTGTAATAAGCGTCTATCTATGCGTTATTATGACCATTACCATGACCTAATGGACGTGGAAAGATGAAGAGGAGGAAATCTTTTCTTCGTCGGAGAAGAAAACCCGAAGGAGCGCGATGTGTAAAAAGAAATATCCGCTTTTTATCATATCAGACCTAGTTATAAGCGGCGCGTGCGGCATGCGTTAGTCAGTTGGCTTTAGTTTTAGTTGTTTTTTTTAACAGTGAAACATTGTACCCTCGTGACTTTCATTCGAAACAAACAATGTAGCAGTTGGAGAGACAAAAAAGTCTTATAATATGTTATTACTGAGTTCGAGAACATGTCGAACAATGTGACGACGACGACGGAGCCGAAGCCGTGTTGTAAAAGCGTGGAATGGCTGCGGCTCCAGTTGGAGGAGTCCGGCGGCGGCGGGGGTGGTGGAGGTTCAGGTTCGGGTTCGGGTCCGGGTCCGGGTGTGCTCGTGCTGGACTGCCGGCCGCACGAGCTGTACGAGGCGTCCCACGTCTTCACGGCCATCAACGTGGCCGTGCCGGGCCTGATGCTCCGCAGGTACAGTTCTGTTAACAACCCATTAAGACCTGAAGCCGATTCTACATGTCTCCTAAATCCCAACAGTATTCTGAAAAAACGTATGTTCATCAGTGGTGCTCAAACTTTTTAATGTCAAGGACCCCCACATTTGTATTTGGGGGTCGGACCCCCATCTCAAAATATGTAGTTCCAGGGGGTCCCAGAAGCAAAGATTTGAGTTAAAAATGTTTGCTTTAAAAATATATATATTCAAATATTTGCACACATTTTCACGATTTTTCAAAAATAGCAGATCTACAAGCATGAGCTTTATCTGCTATTTTTGAATAGCCAAAGTGTAAAATAATGCTTTTTAGCTCAAATCAAAAAATGACACAGATGCGTTCCAGGTTATGGCTGTCACGATTTATTATTATGACACAATTTTACTACTTGTTACTGTCTTGTACGATTTTGTGTTTCCGTCCTTGGACCAGTGTTACTTTTGTTTACTAAGATAAAAGACTAAGATTTTGATATTTAGTCGACTAAGACTAGACTAAGACTAAACAATTTCAGATGACTTTAATAGGACTATATACACAACTAAATGGTGTGTTATTCAAAAGAGATATGTAAAGACTAAAACAGAATTTGCTGTCAAAATGAACACTGCCTTGAACATTATTGGAACATTATGAATGAAAATGACAGTTCTGTTTGGCTTTTAGCCTCAGTAAACAAAAGTTGTACAGGGCAGATATGACAAATAAATAACACATTTTATACTTGAAAATAAACGTTAATAGTGGAACCCGTTTTGAGCTTGATCTGCTATTTCCACTCCATTTTTGATTATTATTTTTTAAATATATGAACTTTTTTAATATGAAAAAATGATATCGCGATTATCTCAAATAATTGCGATCAGGCGATTATGTAATAACTGTGACAGGCCTATCTATCGATCCTTATAGGTTCAGGAAGGGCAACATCCCTGTGCGGACCTGCATCTCCAACCACGAGGACAAGGAGAGGTTCGTGCGGCGGTGCGCCACAGGCGACACGGTGCTGCTGTACGACGAGACCACCGCGGACTGGACCGGGACCCCCAACAACACGGACCCCCCGTCCGGGTCGGGGGGCTCGGTCTTGGGGCTGCTGCTCCACAAGCTGTGGGAGGACGGTTGCCAAGCGTATTACCTGGAAGGTAAATACAAAGATTTGGCCCATGTGGTGTAAAGTAACTAAGTACATGTACTCAAGTACTGTACTTGAGTACAATTTTGAGTTTTTTATTTATTTTTATTTACTTTAATTTTCAGTACTTTTACTTCTATTCCATTACATCTCAGAGGCAAATATTGTACTTGAGTTACTAGTTACTTTGTAGATTTTGATTATTATTACAAAACATACATTAACCACTTTAGCCCTACATACATTTCAGCCATTTGAAAATTGCTGATCTACAAGCTCACATCATTGTGAGCTTGTAATCAAAAAGTCATGTGATGATGAGGAGTTGTTTACTCCGTAGTAGGTCGCCTGTCAAAAAAACTACTGATCTACAAGCTTGCAAAGTGTTGTTAGCTTGTAGATCTGTTCTTTTTGAAAAGCCACACGATGGAGTAAATTGATGGAATAAATTCAGGTTCATGCTTATAATAATGTAATTAACACAAATACAGCTTTAATAATGTGAAGGTTTCTACTGTCTACTTTCTTGTGTCTACTTTTGAAGTTTGGAAATAGAATTGTAATTAGTTAACATTATTATAGATTGGCATGTTGTTAGAGGGATTCATGTATTCATATTATTATATATTCAGCAGCATTTGAGAGTAGCTTATGTCTCACACATTTTGGGTGTCTGGACTGTCACTGAGATTCTCAATTAAAATTCCAAAATGGCTGCACTGTGTTTTTGCTCCAACAGGACCAGGCATGCATATCACAAATGGCTTGTTTGGGGAAAGATGAACCGCTTGCCGAAAATCAGCCCCTTTTGGCAAGCGACAGCGTCCTAATACTGAGTATTGTTTAGGCGTCAAGTAGCTTCAATCCTTGATGCGTGTAGGTCACATTAACCTGAGGAGTGGATTTAAACCTACGTCTGTGAAATGGGTTTTAGTACTGTCGGTTCCCAGTTCGATCCCGGGCTCCCCCAGAGTTAGTGTCGAAGTGTCCTTGAGCAAGACGCTGAACCCCTAATTGCTCCCAATGAGCAGGTCGGTGTCTTGCACGGTTTCCTCCGCCATCGGTGTGTGAATGTGTGTGAATGGGTGAATGTAATGTAATCTTATGTAAAGCGCTTTGGATAAAAGCGCTATATAAATGCACCATTTACCATTCTACTTCAACCCTGGGCCTACATATTTAGATGACCATGGTCCCACATGGCTCTATAGTAGGTCTGCTAGTATTTGCCTCTACACCAAATCTCTTTGCCGACAACAGCCAATCTACTCAGCTCACAATGCGTCACATTAAAAGCATGGAGATCGGCTATTAGGGACGCTAGGGGTTCATGTGGTTAACAACGCACTTTGCCTCTTGTTCCAGGGGGATTTCTCAAGTTCAAGACGGAATACCCGGAACATTGTGAGACTCTCCACGACGGCTCCTGGCCCGGTTCGTCTCCGCCGCTGTCCGTCATGGGGCTGGGAAACCTCCGGATCAGCTCCGACTGTTCCGACGGCGAGTCGGACCGCGAGCCCAGCAGCAGTAGCGCCACGGAGTCGGAGGAAAGCCCCGTCCCCGTCGGCAATCAGCCCGCCTTCCCGGTCCAGATCATTCCCTACCTGTACCTGGGCTGTGCCAAAGACTCGGCCAACCTGGACGTGCTGTCCCAGTACAACATCAAGTACATCCTGAACGTCACGCCCAACCTCCCCAACATGTTCGAACACGACGGACACTTCAGGTACAAGCAGATCCCCATCTCGGACCACTGGAGTCAGAATCTGTCTCAGTTCTTCCCGGAGGCCATCTCTTTCATTGGTGAGTATGGCTCGTTGGCTGACCCATGTTAAGCAAATCAGTGTTGATTTCGTCGACTAAAACAGTGACGAAAAATGTTCGTCGACTACCTTTTTTCACTGACGAAAACTAAATAAAAACAAAAAAACTAAGCTATAATGACTAAAACTAAGAGTAAATATATTGACAATTTTGTCAACAAATAAAAACTAGACTAAAATTTTAGGGAGTGACTAGTGGAGAAGAGATCCAGTAGAACTACGACAAGTCATTTTATGCTTGGTTGCACTTGGTTGCGTTCTGAAAATAGCAGATCTACAAGCTCACAACGCGTTTTCATCATGCAACCAATTGTAAAATCAGCCATTACGACGGCATCAAGGCCCGCCAAAATACATTTTAGTCGACTAAATCAACCGTAGATTTAGTCGACTATAAATGTATGATATCTAGTCAACTAAAACAAGACTAACATTTCAGATGACTAAAATATGACTAAAACTAATTGGAATTTGATTCAAAAGACTATGACTAAAACTGGAAAAAAAGCATTTCAGCATTTCAACACATTTACTGTAAGTAAATATAAGTAACTATAAGTTTGCGTGATAGATAGACAGACAGACAGACAGACAGACAGACAGACAGTGACAGACAGACCTTTTTTATACACTTGTGTGTGATGCCTTTGGAACCTATGCCCCTGTTATGCAATACCTGTTGTCAGAGCACTTAGTGCAGCATCCATTATCATACTGTAGTACTCGGAGGCCAGCCCATGACGTCAATACAATGACATCTCCTTGATAACAGCAGGGATATCTATATATATAGGGGGATTTGTGGATTTATAGATATTTCTGGAGTACTGCTGATCTGACCTACTTCTCACACCAGGCTCCACACTCAATTGGGTCTCTGGCGAAGCGCACTAAGTGTGAAGTGGTTCTCGAGATACACAAAGAACACATACACAACAAATAACTGAATGGTTAGGGGTCGGCAACCTTTTTGACATTAAGTGTTTCATTTCTTTGATAGTCAGTGTGCCATATCAAAATTAAGTTTAATTATGACACCACGTCAAAATGTAATATTTCCAACTGATTTTGATTGTCCATATACATAACAACCTTTATTTCTTTCTTCTTTAGAAATATTTTCTTTCGCATCAGGATCTAATGATCATTAGACTCAATAACCCACCCATCTCCCAGACTCCCTCCCCAGTCAGAGTTAGGAGTTTGAATGAATGTAGAATGATGTGTAGGATGTCATTTGTATATGGATGTGAGGGGACTTGATTTAAATTTAAAAGAAAAAACCTCTCTTTCACACTTATGCCATTGTGCCAGTGATCACCCTCCCCTGTGCCAATGTTGGCACCCGTGCCTAAGGTTGCCTAGCCCTGAGGATAACAGCAGCACAGTCATATTTACAATGCTTTTTCTTTTGTGGCAGCACATCAGCATAACTAAGTCTGAAGTGTACTTTTGCTAAACGTAACCCATCTTCAGTTCTCACGCCTCCACTTGAAACCACAGGTGTCTGTGTGTGTGTGTGTGTGTGTGTGTGTGTGTGTGTGTGTGTGTGTGTGTGTGTGTGTGTGTGTGTGTGTGTGTGTGTGTGTGTGTGTGTGTGTGTGTGTGTGTGTGTGTGTGTGCGTGCGCGGTGGTTTGCTTGGCAGCGTTCCATGTTCAGGGTTTAGTGGTAGAAAGGAGGAAGGAAACATGGCTGTTTGATCGTCAGGTCATGAGTTACGGTGCACACATATCCTGATTGTGGCGATGCAGGGCGTCAGCTCCTTGACACTCAGTTTGATGATATCTGTAAACAAGTTTAAAAGAGGATGTGAGGCATACTCTTATCGAGGAGAAATTAGTGAGTGTGGATAGATTTTGCCGGTTATGCAACACAGTACAGAAAAAGTATACATCGAGGAGTAAATACTGTAACGATAATAAAGAGTTTATGGCAGTAAAGCATTAGTATCAGGAATTAAGTACCAGAAACCAGGAGATTTATGCTTGGCACACTGCACTTGGACTCCCCCGGGATTAGCGTGGGGTATGAGCTATTAACGGGTATAGATCCAGTATTAATGTAGTCAAAGAGTATCATATTGACTACTATAATAATAATCCTAAAGGCTAAATGAGTTAGAGAATGGGAATCATAAATGTTCATATCACCATATATGTTTGCACATACAGTATATAGATTATGACCATAATGTGCATGTGAGGGATTTTACCTGGAAAGGTTGGTGCAATGTAGAGAACAGCAACAAGTATTAAACATATTTACACCATAACTTCTCAATACATGTATGAATAAAAAATAGTATGAAGAAACTATAGGAACAATATGAGGCTATGAAAGGGCATACATATTGATATGGATGAATAAGTATGAATTTACATGAATATATGTACCGTATATATATTCCATGTGGCACTTGTTAGGCCTACATTGAACTGAATAAAATGTGTATGTAGTGAAATCCTTAGTGTTATTGTATATATTTGGAAACAAATGGACACTTAGTGGTGCATTTGGTTCCATTTGTACACTCAGAGTTGCGTTATCTCAACACTCAGGATTTGACAGTGGATGCAGTGTAACTTAGAAGGAAATTACCATCAGTTGTAAGGTGCCATTTTAAACAAGGTGTGGACACGTTTACTGTACGAAATGATCTGTTGATGTGACGATCTGACTTCCTTGTGCAAGTTTGAATGACAATCCTCCCTCAATATTTACCTCAATATCAATATTGTGAAGATAAAGATAATATCCTATTGTGACGATAATATATTTATATTTTCTTGTGCATTTTTCAAAACATTTCAAAACGATTTATGTGTACAAAATAAAGCTTTAAAGGAGAATTCCGGACTAGCCTTTTCCTTAACTTTATATGATGTTATTATGTATAGGACGAGTGGTACAGTAGAACATTTTCATAACTCATAAAAATGTTCATAACCGTCTAGATCGCTAGATCGCGTATTTCTATATATATTTTGCCCATCCCTATGAATATTCATCAGCAGCTGTTGTTCTTCACGTTTTTCTCACAGATGAGGCGCGGTCCAAGCAATGTGGCATCCTGGTCCACTGTCTGGCAGGCATCAGTCGCTCGGTCACGGTCACCGTGGCCTACCTGATGCAGAGGCTGGACCTGTCTCTGAACGACGCCTACGACTTCGTCAAGAGGAAGAAGTCCAACATTTCCCCGAACTTCAACTTCATGGGCCAGCTCCTGGACTTTGAGAGGACGCTGCACAGTCCCTGCGACAACCGTTCCACCACGACCAATGAGAAGCTCTTCTTCACCACGCCGACCAATCACAATGTCTTCCAGTTGGACACACTGGAGTCCACATGATGAGGGTTAGACCAGACTTTGGACCCTCTCCGTTGCATTCCGTAGCCTAGTCAAGATGCCAGGCTGGCTGAGCTGACTGCCTGCTGCTGTTTTCATGCTAGCAGAAACAAAAGCTACAATTCGACACCAAGTCGTCTGCTTCACTGTTGCCGAGTTGCGGTTGAGGCTTTTGCTCAACATGCTCGTTGATGTCATCATGCGTGCATCCTTGTGTGAGAGCAACGAGCGAAGAAAAATTATAATCGAAAATATAAAGAACAGGGACCTGGCTGATGGCATTGTCAAGAATATGTTTCCCCCCCATAGAGTACAGAAGTCCTGATGTCACTCGTTCATCCCCTGGGTCGCGGAAGTCATTTCCTCTATGGAGAATAACTTTGGGTCATCTTAGAATCGTCTCATATAAGAATTGTGGTCCAAAAATAAACAAACTGTCTCGGCGATATTGTCAGGGAGGAGGCTCTGTGTCGTTTGTGATAGTCAGTCTATCATATTTGATACAGTCTGTTTCCGGCGAAAATTTTACTAATTTGGTAGAAGTAACATTAGCGTTTTCTCACCGTCAGTTGATGCTTCATATCCATAAGAGTCAAACCGCCGGGATCATTTGTTTATTTTTGGAACACAGTTCTTATATGACGCCATATTAAACACGTCTATGGGAATTCAGAATGGGGGGGGGAAAACGCGACCCAGGTAGGATGCGTGAATTACGTCAGACTTCGGTGCTCTATTAGAAGCAGAAATGGTGTGGAGAGAGAAAGAAGGGGAGTTTGAATTAAATGGTGAAACAAAAAATGGGGTTCATTGACGCTTCATTGGAGCGCTGGAAAAAAGTTGAAGCCAGTTCAACCTTTTTTGTAGTTTCTGTAGCTCGTCACGCAGCAAGGGGTGTCGGGGCATCATGGCTTCCATTGGAAATGGCTTGTAGCCAGTCGCTTTTTTGCTGCTAGTGTGAACACAGCAGCAGGCAGCGAGTCAGTCAGTCAGCAAAAGCCTCTATGTCGATCTCTTCACGGCCATAGCTGAGTGGGTACAGAGGTCCCCAGGTTCAGTAGACTGGGGTCCGCCCAGTCTACGTGTCACAGCGTTCCTGAGCAAGACGAATTAACCCCTTATAGCTCTCTCGTGCAGTCATCATGACCATCTAAGCAGCCCGCAGCTCACTGAAACAGAATTTCCCCCGCGGGATCAATAAAGGTTTACCTTTTTGTGTTTCTTTTTCATGGTATGCATGCACCCCTTCTTTTGCATAGTAGTACATAATCTCCATTAGGTTCCAATCTCTGATGCCTTAAATAATTGACACAAGGATTGCTTTTGTAATCCCCCCCATACATGGTACTCATGGTAAGATGCTTGGTGGTGGGCAGTACTAATCACAGGACATTTGATAATGGCTCTTATTAACTGACTGTTATTTGTTATTCACCAGCTGTAAAAGTGGATGTGTGTTTCTTTGTAACGCTCATGCCTGATTTATACTTGGCTGCATGCTGTGTCGCACACCAAAAATAGCCAATGTACAAGCTCAGAACAGCTTGTGAGCTTGTGGATCTGTTTTTTTTTGTTGGTGCGTGCGTGCCTGGCGCACCGCACAACTAAGTATAAATCAAGGTTTATGGTTAATTTGCCTTGTTGGTCTGAAGAAAGACATTGGCCTTTCCGAATGTTTTTTTCTGGGACCAATCCGATTTGATGGTACTCTAGCTGAGGCAAATAAGCTACTACAGTAAGCTGGCCTTGAATTATCGTACAATCTTCCTCGAATGCAGCTCTCTCACAGCAGAATGGACTGACCATTGAATGCATTTTACCCTGAATTTTACCCAGAATACCTTCACTAATATCTTTACATGGAAAATACAGTAACTTTAGCCACTTGTGGTTGCGCTTTAAATCTTTTCTATGGTTTGCCATCACAGAAATAATCAGTGGTGAAATATATTTGTCCAGCAACTATCTTTGTACATTCTGTTGATTACAACTGCATCATTTTGCGTACTATTATGTTCTATCAAGGACATAATAGTACCTCATGTCCCTCATATAATTCATATTGTCTGTTCCTGTGGCCTTTACTGCACCTTAACACCAAATGTATCTACAGTATGTCTGCTTCCGGTAACTGCACAGCAAAATCCTCAGTGTTCATTTGTAACTCTTGAGTTACAAATGTAACTCATCCAGGTCCATTTAGTTAGGCTTGTACACTCTCAGAGTTAAAGGGGGTGTATTAAAGTGATATATTTTTTTTTCTTTCTTTAGTAAACAGAACATACATTTTCAGGTCTGGGCACCAATTTCATCCAATAAGGAGAGAAAGCTCATACAGAATACAGGATAAACAAGTGAAATTGGAAGTGGTGATTTTTATTTATTTAATTGGAACACTATAAAATTGATGCTGATAAACGGGTCCTCTCTCCTGATGGGATGAAATTGGTGTCCCATCTGAAAGAGTTGGAGAGACGGGAGACCCCTGTTATTTAACAAACACACACAATTAACCAAAAAATGTCACGTACGGCACCTTAAATAATGTGGATTTTACTGTGTGGCGATACAGTGCAAAGGATTGTCTTTTGTCATGCTTTGAAACGGCTCAACTGTACACGTTTTCCAACCTCTAAAGGAATTCACATTGTTTTCACTGTTCATTCAGTCTTCATTCTGCAGCTAATCTTCCCGTGGCATAATTATATTAAGGGAAAACATGACATATAATTATCCGTTCTCGACTGCCAGTCTTGTCTTTATGAAATGAGTGAGCTCTGAGTAGGTGACATGAAAGGAGTTGGACTGATGTGAGATTACCTCAGAGAGATATTTTCAGGGACTTTTATTTTGTATCTTTTATAAGGCAACTGTATCTTGTCACAGCCTCTTAAAGTGCATCCAAGGGCTGTTTTGTCTGGTATGTGTTTTGTAAAGCTGTACATACAATTTGGTGGTCATAATGGGGAGGGGAGGGGAGAGGAGGGTAGGGCATTTTCTCCAAAATCATGAAGGATGTGAAAGTGACCCTATTACTTTATGTATAGTATATGTAAAACTAAATGTCCAAGACATTGTGTACAAGTTTATACAACAAATATATTGTATATTTTTACTTGACTGTGTGTCATCTGTCATTGCTTTCACTTATATAGAACACTTAGAAGTATCCAATTTATATGCTTTAGGTCCTAAAGCCAATCCTGGGATTTTGCATATCGTGCATATTGTTTTTCCTGGTTTTAATTACTTAAGCTCTATTTTATACTTTCAAACATTTTCAAAATGTAAAAAGGAAAAAAAGAAAGGAAGAAAAAGCTAAAATAGCTGATCTACAGCACACATTGTAAGGCATTGTGAGCTTGTAGAGCTGCTATTTTAGAAATTGTTCAAAAAAATAAAAATGTATTGCCACAATATCGCTATCAAAGTATTTGGTCCAAAGTGTTGTGATATTAGATTTTCTGCTTATCACCCTGTCCTAATTTGCTTTCATATTTGATGCCATAAGGTGTCTTTCTGATGGGACCACAGGATTTCCGGGCGCTGAGTGTAGTCACATATCCGTTTGTCTGTCCACTGACTCAGCATGTAACTTAAACACCCCCCAACCCTTCCAAAGGAACTGACAGTTCCCTGGTGGTAGCATCACACTCACACCACCAGTGAACCAAGCACTATAATTACAACTATAAAAACATTGTTTTAAAACTTACGTGAAGTGTATGGCAGAGTTCACACCACAACGGTGATAGTGGTGAACAGTATAGTTAAACCGTAGTTAAAGGTGTGGTGTGGAAGGCACCCCAGAAAAATATTTTTTTCTATCGATTAGTCACCCCATGGAGATATGAATTCATAGATATTTTTTTCGTTTGCCGCATTCCTAAGCCAATAATTTAATGACCAGCGGACTGGTAGGCAGCAGTTCCAGTCTCCTACCGGAACCATCAAATTATTGGCCATCAAATTATTGGCTTAGGAATGCGACAAAAACATATCCATGAATTCAAGTCTCCATGGGGGTCCATTTTGGGGGTGAACTACCCTCTAACCACATTATGTCGCTATTCTATGGCGAATATTCAGCGGAAATATACAAGCTGTAGATTGGCTATTTTCGGTGACTAAGCCTATATTGGTGTAGAGGGGAAAAAGGATGGGGCCTAGCATAGAACCCTGGCCCAGATGACTCCAGTGGTTAATAGTACACTGTTCTTTCACCAGACACTGAACTTCCCATTAAAAACTTGTTTATTATTTTCTTTCTCAAAGACCTCATCCAGTGACCTCACCACCACCACCACCACGTTTCTAATGTCTGCACTCATCAGCAAACCGTCCATTTCCAAAACACCAGACCATTGTACACAGTAAAATTCTCAGTGTAATTTAACCATTTAATATAACTAAACTGCTATACAAATAAACGTGCCATGTCTTGCCTTGCCTAAATTGACCCATGTTACAGGTAACATCACCTTTTTAACAATGTCATTTTAATACCGGCATATTCAGGTGTGCTGCAGGGTCCATTCCGACTGACAGGAACCATTGTTTTAACATGTGATTTGCTGACCATTTGTTTAAAAATGTTCATTTCCAATATGATTATCACTTGCATGTGCATCTGTGTTGTCAGATCATAGGGGGTATTCTGGCAGCCCCCCGAGTGCACTTCAGCACATTTACCACGCAAGCACACGTTGGAGCATTGCGTGACTTGCATTGATTGATTGATTGAATATTTTATTAGACAGAAATGTAAAAACAGCACGAGTACAGTCAAACACTTTGTCTAAAAGGATAACACCAAAAACGTCCTTGCGGTCTTGTTTCCATTGAGGTCCTAGGCAGTCAATTGCTTTTGCGTAGATGGCCTGCATTTAGCATATTTCATTTGGGGGATTTCATTTGATTTGACAACTGCAGTACGCAGAAGGGGCTGATGTTCACGGATCTGGGCAGCTTGTGATCACATAGTAGCCCATGGTTTTAAATAAGCCCCCGGTTCAACTAGTGGGGCTGTTGGAGATTCCGAATTCACAACACACTCTGTTAACTCCTGACCGGTTGATGGTCTCTGCTCTGGTTCAGTGCTTGCTATCTGCTCAGTATAAGCAAAAAAATGAATTGAAATGAAACTCTACTTAAATACAGCTGGCTTGATTGCAGATGATTGTCTCCAGGTGTGCGCCCTGGCAGGCAGCAGCTCCAGACACACCCACTCCTAGAACTAGGTCAGACTGTGAGACAGAACCAAAAGCTATACATTGCTACCAGTAAGATGAAAGCTAATAAGCTATTAATGATAGGGGGGAGGGGGGGTTATTCTATGCCATAATTACCTAAGATCATAACTGGTTAATAATAGTTATATTTATTATTTATTATCAGGCAGTATTATTCATTTCATTGTAAAGTGTAACTTCATTGTAATGTTAAATGCAAGTCTCTAAGTGTAGTATTTTGTAAAATAAAGCCCATAATTGTGACCTTAAAAAGCAAAAATACAAATTTGGCCAATTTTTGGAATAAGTCCTCTTGTATTTCAATGTCAATATGGCTGCTCTGAAAACGGCGTATTAGCCCAGGTTTCATTACGATCTTGGCGGTTTAAAATACTACGCTGAAATTCAATCTTGGTTCTCTCCACCCTCGGAGCTGAGATGCCTGAGGAGTTATTGCTGTAGTAAAGCCAGACGCTGTCCAACCAATGGCAGAAGAAAGAAACCTCTCTTCCTCTCCGACATCGCATGAAGGGACTTGCCTAGCAACACCTTGCAGTTGTGATAATAAAAGGTGTTGAGTGACGGGTTGGCCGGCGTGGCACATACCTGCAGGGCCAACCTGTGATTATGTGTGGAAGACGCCCACGCCGTGCGGTAGGGCGGGAGGAGGAAGCCATGGGGACCTGCCTTCCCGGACTCAAGGGGCTTCGCATGACACATAAATGCAGAGGAAGGCTCGTGCCTTGAGATGTAGGCCTTTGAGATGGTGGTAATTAAAATAATGACGCCTTCTCTAGCTGAGGAATCTCTAGTTTACAAATGCACTCATTTTTTTCTTCTATTGTATTTCAAAGTTCTATGCTCAAGTTTCCTAGGGGGGGGTGGGCATGAGGTATCACTTCCTGTTGATTTGATCCCTGATACCTGATCAAATTGACAGGAAGTGATGCCCCCTAGGAAACTTGTGGATACACATCGAAAATGAGGTCCTGCTGGATGTTGCACATTCACATGTACATTTATCCTTTTGAGTAAACATGTCCAACATTCGCAATAAGTATACAAAACAATTATACCTCTTGAGCTTAAAAAGAAAGCCAATTCTCCTTGTGTTCGTCAAGTCTTTGGTAGGGTAACTAAAGTATAGGTCACTCATCAACTTATCGAGATTTAAAAAATCTAAAAACAAAGGCTAGGATGTCATGAGTACTGAGTAAACATTAACATATTTTTTTCTTTTCATCACTCCGTCTTGCCCATCTGCATTTTTTGTTGTGTGGCAAAATCTCCCTCCCTCATCCCTACCGCAGCGCTGGTGTGGAATTGGTACATGTTCAAATTCACTTCCTGTTGGGAAATCCCCATATGTTCCCCTGCTGTGAGTTCACAACCACACCTCACAGGTTCTCATCTGAGAATTAAAGCCTGATTCAAAACCTGTTCATAAGTCTTTTTAACCACGGAGGCGAAAATAGCCAATCTAGAAGCTCATAACGTGTCACTTTGCAACGTGTTGGGAGTTTGTAGATCGGCTAGGCGTACCCTTTTGCGTTGTGTAATTCCTGTCATTTTAGTACGCTACCTGCTCCGGCTTTAAAGGCGAAGTGTGAGGTCTTGCTGAGGAACTATTTCCTCACTTACTCATTCAAGGAAGTACTTTGCACCCTCATTATGTGCTTAAAGACTTTCTGGATCTGGCTTAGTTGTAATAATGCACAACAAGGACTAAATGAAAGCATCCTTAAGCTCTACAAAGTCCACTATAGACCAAATCATCATGACGTCACCACAACCATAAATGTGTTTCCGGGTAGATAAGGCCAACAGGCAGCGGTAGTATTAATTAACCGTATTTCTGGAATAACAGGACACTTGTGATGTTGTTATTGACTATTATAATTATAGATAGTAACAATAGTTAGTTCTAAATATCCACAGGTTGACAAACTAGACAAAGCTAATGTTGGACACTTTATTTTATATTGTGTGGATATCCATAAACCTTCTACCCCGAAATTCTGCTCTACACGTTCACAAACATTCTGATCTGATCTTCAGTAGTCATTATGTGTTCTATTGCTGTATTGCAGTACCTGTTGTTAGAGAGCATAATGGCGTCAGTAGGCCTGTACCCACGTGGGCATCATTTGCGGGCACCGGCGCTATTTGTGTCACATTGTGTCATTTGCTTGTATTTGAATAGATTTTGAATGTAATTGTGGTGCACGTCAGTTCTGGAGAACCGCTGATCCCACCATATTCACATTTGACACTGCACTCCCTTGGGGCTTTAGCAATACACGTGACACACCAAACGTGACGGCGAGCGGTTCTCAAGATACGTGAAGGACACCTACACACACACAGTCTTTGTGGAATCTTTTTATTCATTCAACCTTTATTTTACCAGGTAATAATAATAATAAACTTTATTTGTATAGCACCTTTCATGACATGAAATGCAGCTCACAGTGCTTTACAGAGCAAGAATACAATTACAGAAATAGTACAAATAATTTAAGAATAAAGCAAAAAAAGAAAAGCAAAAACACAAAACAACATTAAAATAATAGCAAAAAAGGCAGGGAATCAGGCAGAACAGTGAGGATGTGTAAGGAAGATATTTTCTACAAGCGAAGCCCCTCTGTACAATTCCCCAGTATTGGTTTTGGTATAACAGACAGATTAGTGAATCACTGAGGAATCGGAGGAGCCAAACTCCAACGCTTGCCTAACAATTTTGGCAAGCAACACCGTCATGCGCCGAGATTATACATTTGGATTAAGACACTGCTTACTCAGCGGTGTGTGTGTGTGTGTGTGTGTGTGTGTGTGTGTGTGTGTGTGTGTGTGTGTGTGTGTGTGTGTGTGTGTGTGTGTGTGTGTGTGTGTGTGTGTGTGTGTGTGTGTGTGTGTGTGTGTGTGTGTGTGTGTGTGTGTGTGTGTGTGTGTGTGTGTGTGTGTGTGTGTGTGTGTGTGTGTGTGTGTGTGTGTGTGTGTGTGTGTGAGTGAGTGAGTGAGTGAGTGAGTGAGTGAGTGAGTGAGTGAGTGAGTGAGTGAGTGAGCAGTGGTGGAAAAAGTACAAATGTTTTTTACTTAAGTAAAAGTATCAAATACTGCAATGTAGAATTACTCTTCTAGAAGTGAAAGTGAATGTCCGGTAATCAAAGTTTTCAAATAATTGTAGTGGAGTAAAAACCTCTGAGGTGTAGTGGAGTAGAAGTAAAAGTATTGAAAATTGGAAATACTAAAGTATAATAAAAGTAAACATTTTACTTAAGTACAGTAGGCTACTTGAGTAAATGTAATTACCGGTAGTTACTTTCCACCACTGGTGAGTGAGTGAGTGAGTGAGTGAGTGAGTGAGTGAGTGAGTGAGTGAGTGAGTGAGTGAGATGATTGAGAATCACAGAGCAGAGGCCACTCAGTGCTGGTCCACACACACACCTGCTGTGGTTCAGATTCAGAACATTCACAGCAGACCAGAAGACCATCTCACAGCTGCCTGTGTGACTCCATTGCACAAGCATCTGTGAGATAATTCACTTCCACTTCAATTATCCCTCATTGTACCAGGGACGGTTCGAGTGCCATTATATGTTTAAGAACGGACCACAGGGCCGTTGTTGTTGGCTCCGTAACCCTCAGGAGAATGATATCAGTTGTACTTGTTGGCATTGGATAAGCTAACAGTTAGACACTTCTCAGTCGTGGCAAGGTCGCTTATTGTGTTTGGCCTTAAGTTGGCATAAAGACCTCTCTCATCTGGATTACCGCTATCTTTTTTTTCCCTCAGCAGATGTTCAGGGCCGAAGAGAAGCATTCTAATCTCACAATTTGGCCGAACTCTGGCGTTGACATCATGTCACCTGGGGGGGGGGGGGGGGGGGGGGGGGGGGGGGGGTTATGACATCATGGATATCATGTTTTTTCACCTACTTTTTTGGACACTTCTAATTTCCCACTATAGGTTTTGAAAGTCCCTAACTGATATTCCAATCCTAATTTTGATATTATTCAGTGCTAAAACATACAAACACCTTTAACCACATGAATCCCAGTGTCCTTATTCTCAGCATGTCTGTATTTTATCGTGCTATTGTAAAGCAATTATTTGTAACCATGTTTTGAAATAAATAAACGTTATTATTTTATTATTATTATTATTATGGTGTCATAATATGCTCACAACGCTGTAAGCTTGCAGATAGGCTATTTTCAGATAAAAGATATGGTGTAAAGGGAAAAAAGGGAGGGAGCTTAGTACAGATCCCTGGGGGACTCAAGTACATATAGGGCGTAAGCGGTTGAGCTGTGACATATTAGTGGAAATGGTTGATTCATGTATTATGGTGCATCATATTTCATCTGCTGTGTCAGAGGATTAACTTTCACTTTCCTGAACCTGTGGAGTGTGAATCGTGTCTAAACTCATTAGCATGGCTTCTTCCTTCCATTTACGTTCAACAGAACAAGCCTTCATTGACCCGGGTCCCCCAGGGCTCTGCCCCCCCCCCCCCCCCCCCCCCCCCCTTATCCTCTATACCAAATCTCTGTTTGTCCCCGTCTGTTTATGTTTGCCTATTATGACATGACCAGAGAATGGACGCTATAATTTATGTGGTACAGCTAAATACTAAAAACTAAATAATAAAAGTGCCTGAAGACATTATTATTTGTACGCTAAATGTACGCTTTTGGTGAAGTTTGAATACTTTTTGGGAGCGTACCTATATGTTCCCTCAAATCCTATGTTCCCTCAAAAATAACCCTAACCGCCGCTAACCCCAAGTCTGACCCTAAACTCAGGGAGCTGAGGGAACATATAGGACTGAGGGAACACAGGCCTGAGCCCTCTGGTTCTATCATCGGTCTTGGCCTCGTTTCACCAGGAAGTGTCTTCTTATCTCTGCAGGAAGTTAACTTAAAGTTCTACCCAGATCATTTGGAGACAGACCTCACAACAGCAAAGATTGTGTTTCCTAATTCCCAACAAATGTTTTCCAAGAAAGGAAGAGGGGTGTGAGTTTTGGCAGACAGAATACTGGGTCATGTGTAAAATAGAGACACATGGAATGCGAGGGGCAGAGTGAGGCGGCCATCTGTTATTACCAGAAGCCTTTCTTTCCGTGGCCAAATCCACCATCCGCTGTTGTCTGTACTTCCGCTGATATCTGTAGCGTCTGTGCTCAACCAACAGAAGATCATACTGATGTTTCTTTGTGACAAGGTGCAGGTGAACGCCAGTAGAAC